>NC_072404.2:173630000-173967500 GCF_028858775.2 Pan troglodytes | reverse complement strand
GCGTGATCTCGGCTCACTACAACCTCCGCCTCCAAGGTTCAAACGATTCTCCTGCCTCAGCCTCCCGAGTAGCTGGGATTACAGGCGTGCGCCATCACGCCCAGCTAATTTTTGTATTTTTAGTAGAAACAGGGTTTCAGCATGTTGGCCAGGCTGGTCTCAAACTCCTGACCTTGTGTTCCGCCCGCCTTGGCCTCCCAAAGTGCAGGGATTACAGGCGTGAGCCACCGCGCCCGGCCACACAGACTGTACAGATGAAATTGCTGCCCTATTGAAGAACTGAAATTTTTTTTTTTTTTTTTTTTGAGACGGAATCTCGCTCTGTTGCCAGGCTGAAGTGCAGTGGCGCCATCTCAACTCACTGCAACCTCCGCCTCCCGGGTTCAAGCCATTCTCCTGCCTCACCCTCCTGAATAGCTGGGACTACAGGCGCACACCACCACACCCAGTTAATTTTTGTATTTTTAGTAGAGACTGGGTTTCACCATGTTGGCCAGGATGGTCTCGATCTCTTGACCTCGTGATCCACCCGCCTCAGCCTCCTAAAGTGCTGGGATTACAGGTGTGAGCCACTGCGCCCAGCCTGAAATTCTTTTTTTTAAAAAAAATACAAAAGTAATTTAGCCAAAGATTCTTTTCGAGTTTTTAATCTGTGTGACTTAAACTGATGAACTGTGGTGTTCACCTCATGAATTTATATTTTCTCCAGAATGTTTTACTTGTTTATTCCAAATTTGTACTTGAGCTCATAATCCCACATGTGTAAACTTCAGTGTGCCTAGGTTGCTTAAGACGCTTCTTGAAGGATTCACATGAAACTTGACAGTGATTATGTTGACAGTTTTAGAGAGATTTTAAAAATATCTTTTAAATTATGTATCTATTTTGTGATATTTATTAAAAGTGTAATATACTTTATTTTCATAATAAAACCAGCAGGTTGCATGGTCTCGAAGTGTGCCTGAAATTCTGCTACGCGGCAGGGGTGGTGGGGGTGGTCAAAGCACATCAATACTAGAAGAAACTATGAATAAGAAAAGTTAAGATTTCAGTATTACTTGCACTTTGGGTTTGTTTTTGTTTTTTTTTTTTTTTCCTAGAGGTGAGTTCTTACCGCGTTGTCCAGGCTGGTCTCAAACTTTTGGCCTCGAGGCATCCTCCCACTTAGACTTCCTAAAGTGTGGGGATTACAGGTGTGAGCCACCATGCCTGGCCAATGTTACTAGTACCTTGATTTTTACCATACATACATTGATGCTTGGGGTTTCTGAACTTTGGACTGGTATTTTGCCTTGAACAAGATGTATCTGTACATCCCAAAGGCTGTACTTGTTTTCATAGTGTGTCGTTGACGACCGTGAATTCATGGCAGAGTGGAAACATAGGAAAACATGAATTAAGGAGATAATAATTTCCTCACCTCACCTTTGTATATATTCACTGACAGCTTTTCTTCTTACTGAGTAAAAACTGA
The DNA here is from genome assembly GCF_028858775.2 of Pan troglodytes. Classification (NCBI taxonomy): domain Eukaryota; kingdom Metazoa; phylum Chordata; class Mammalia; order Primates; family Hominidae; genus Pan; species Pan troglodytes. The sequence goes on along the minus strand of NC_072404.2, from coordinate 173,966,026 downwards.
AGCTGGATATGGAAATGAGATAAGAGTATTAATACTTTGAGAAACTATATGTACTGTTCCTGATTGAGGCTATTAGGATGTGACAGATGGCTCTCACTTAACTGTGATAATTCTGTAAGTTTGGTCCTACAGCTTTAATATAAACAGTGTTGTTATTCTTCACTTCTTTTCCCATGAACAGTTATGTTCCAACTGCTTAGGGGAAAGGCCTGGCAGGCTGGATGAATTGAGGACAGGGCTTTTTGTTGTTTAAGTGTCTACCCTGTGTTAATGGGCCCTGGACCATTAGACTACTCTGGGTGAAGAAGAGAAGATTTATTTATTTATTATTTCATTTATTTATTTATTTTTGAGACGGAGTCTCACTCTGTTGCCCAGGATGAAGGGCAGTGGCATGGTCTCGGCTCACCGCAACCTCTGCCTCCCGGGTTTAAGCGACTCTCCTGCCTCAGCCTCCCAAGTAGCTGGGAGTACAGGTGCCCGTCACCACGTCTGGCTAATTTTTGTGTTTTTAGTAGAGACAGGGTTTCACCATGTTGGCCAGGCTGGTCTCAAACTCCTGACCTCAGGTGATCCACCAGCCTTGGCCTCCCAAAGTGCTGGGATTACAGGCATGAACCACCGCGCCCAGCCTTTTTTGTTTTTTAAAGAGAGGCGGTTCTCGCTGTGTTCCCCAGGCTTGAACTCTTGGGCTCAACTCTTGGGCTCAAGCGAACCACCTACGTGAGTCTCCCAAGTAGCTGGGATTACAGTTGCATGCCACCATGCTCAGGGCTGTGAGGAAGATTCTTGAAGGGTTTTTATAGAGATGAATAAGGGCAATTTTTCATTACTGTTTTTATTTATTTGAAAATATTATCTCTTCATAGGATAAAGTCTGACTCTATCCTGCTTTTACTATTGCCAGTAAATGCTGATTGTATGGCTGCTATGGATAATACTGTCACGGATAATACTACTTAACTGTTCTGACAGTTGGTCTTTTATTACCCTCATACTTGGATTATTGAGAATTAAAGCATAGTAGCTTCCTTGGTTGTGTTGTTCTGTACTTTTGTATACAAACTTTCTCTGGGAAGAGCTTTCTTCCCATTGCCCTTCTGGGAAGTTCAGGAAAATTTAACTCTAGCAAAAATATGGTATGTATAGTCTAAGAACCAAATGAATAGAAGAAAATAATGCACTGTGATCTCATGTAAAGAAAGGGCAAATATTTTTTTATTCTCAGTGTTAATCATTGACTTAATACTTTAATAAAATATTGTGAAGACTTGTAACTGAAAATAGTTGGCATAGCTAATTCAGGAGCCACAATTTAGCTATTTTAAACAAGTGCTTCTTTAGCACCTGAATCCGAGTGGTCATGTGGTTGAGGAAGTGTTGGAGTCCTCATCGTAGCTGCAGATAGGATGAGGATGCTGCTTGGGTTTCTTGTTCACACCCACACTGCGGCTGAGACACAGAAGGGAAAGGATGTGACCGTTGTTGCTTCAGTTCTGTGGTCTGAGAACCTCCTTCAGTTAGAACATTAATGCCCCAAGATGGCTAAAAATAAAGCAGTAAATATCAGGTTTTTAGTTTAAGCTAAAAAATAGATTTAAATTTAGGATATATGCAATCCATCAGCCTGTATGTTGTGGATTTAGTAAAATTTCTACTTAAGATTAATATTATTATCATTCTACATTTAAGGATGGGAGGGTATAGAGCTAGGACTGAAATATAAATAGTTTATATGGATATATACACTTAAAACATAATATATTTTATAAGTACGTATTCATAAATGTAAACTTCCATCCTGTGAAGATCAGTTATGGAATAGTGTGATTGTTAGACCTAATGAACCCATGATCGTTTCTGTAGGCTTTCATGGTTTCCACATTGGTCACAGCCTTTAACCTTGAAGTAGACATTCTGAATATACTAAAAACCATCAAACTGTTTACTTTAAATGAGTGCATTGACGAGTATGTGAATTATATCTCAATAGCACTGTTAAAAAATATAGACATCAGGGCTGGGCACGGTGGCTCACACCTGTAATCTCTGCTCTTTGGGAGGCCAAGGCAGGTGGATCACGAGGTCAGGAGATTGAGACCATCCTGGCTAATACGGTGAGACCCCGTCTCTACTAAAAATACAAAAAATTAGCCGGGCGTGGCGGTGTGCGCCTGTAGTCCCAGCTACTCGGGAGGCTGAGGCAGGAGAATGGCATGAAACTGGGAGGCGGAGCTTGCAGTGAGACGAGATCGCACCACTGCACTCCAGCCTGGGTGACAGAGCCACAGTCCGTCTCTAAAAAAAAAAAAATCCAATGTCTTTTTTTTTTTCTTTTTTTTTTGAGACAGAGTCTCGCTCTGTCGCCCAGGCTGGGGCACAGTGGCACCATCTCGGGTCACTGCAACCTCCGCCTCGCTGGTTCAAGCAATTCTCCTGCCTCAGCCTCCCAAGTATCTGGGACTACAGGCGCACACCGCCACATCCAGCTAATTTCTTTTGTATTATAGTGGAGACAGGGTTTCACCATGTTGCCCAGGCTGGTCTTGAACTCCTGAGCTCAGGCAATCCGCCTGCCTCAGCCTCCCAAAGTGCTAGGATTACAGGCGTGAGCCACCATGCCTGGCCTGAATTTCTTTTAATAATGGATGAAAAGGTGGTCAGTTATAGTGCAAAGTGAGGTACACCTTTGCTTACGGAATTCTAGCTAAAACTGTAAAAGTTTTTAAGGAATTTTGTTCTAACTTAAGTTTGGGGGTATTTACATTTTAAAGGATAGTTAATGAAAGGGTTAGGTATATGAATTTTAAAAACTAGGTAAATATTTTTAACTTAAACCTAATAGTACTTTATTTATTTTTTGAGCTGGAGTCTCACTGTGTTACCCCAGGCTGGCCTCGAACTCCTAGGCTTGAGGGATCCTCCTGCCTCAGCCTCCTGAGTGGCTGGGACTACAGGTGTGAATCATTGTACCCAGCTCTAATATTACTTTATTTTTATTTATTTTTTAATTTTATATATTTGAACATTTTTTATACTTGTAGTAGAGCCGAGGTCTTGCTATGTTGCCCAGGCTGGTCTCAAACTCCTGGGCTCAAGTGATCCTCCCATCTCAGCACTTCTGAAGTGCTCTGATTACAGGTGTGAGCCACCACCTCGGGCCTCTAATAGTCCCTTAAACACGGATGCTATACTATATTGGCTTAAACAAATATTAATTTTAATTGCATAGCAATAGAAATCATGCTTCAAAAATATAAAAAACCGAAATCTGTTTTTCCGTGAGTTATTCCAAAGTCTTAACTGTGATTCAAGGTATCAGTATATAATCATCACATGTTTGAGTAGTTTAGCTTATGGATTGGTTTGTTTCATACTGGGTACATTCTATCAGAACATAATTTTATCATGTATTGTAGAATACATTGTGGTCTTTTGTCGTCTCTTGCATTTTGTTATGGTTTGGCAAGTGATTATCTTTTTTAGTTTTCATGATGATTCTGTCTCAGAGGAATTTTATTTCTTCATTTAGAGATGTAAGGACCCACTATATGCAGATGATTGTGCCAACACAAGTGTAAGAAATCATCCTGTCTTCATATTTACACTCTGCTCAGAGTAGTTAGAACAAGCACCTGGGAGGCGGGCTGTGGTGATGGCTCCAGTGTCACGGTGGTTCAGAAGAAAGGAGCAGGGAGGGCTTGATGGTAAGTAAGGGGGTGTGTTATAAATTTACGGACATGTTAGGGAAGAGATTCTATTCTTATTGAAGGGCATGGCCTTATGTTCAGTGGCAACAGCACGAGCAGCCGTGTGGAGGACAGTTGCAAAGGCAGATTTCTGGGCCGTCTCATCTGGAGGGAAATGCATGGAAGTTCTGATAGGGTTGTAACTCCTCCACCTGGTAGAAGGCTGCACTCAGCTTGGGATTTACTCTGGGCCCAGCAGTGAGGAAAGGAAGTGGTCCCACTAGACCCCAGCCCAGGTCCCCATGACCTGGGAGGAGTAGAAGTGCTCCTTCTGGATGGCTGGCCCAGGCCCTCAGGGCAGTTCTGATTTACAGGATGCAGGGACGTGGCTGGGATTACTGTCGTGCTTTTAAGACAGAGTTTGGACATGATGGGGGTGAAAGTAGTGATGTGTTCAGATCTAAGCTTGTGAAATCAGAAAAGGAAAGCTACTGTGTAATGCAGTATACTTCTATTCTTGCTGTAGCTACCAGAAAACTCACAGCCAAAATTATTGCTGGATTGTTGGGCCCTGTACTACTGTAATAGCCGGGAGTACCCATCGCACTTTTCTTCAAATAGGCGATCTTCTTTTACTCTCAATGATCTTATTGTTCCTTGAACACTGAGTCACCTCCTGTTCTTTTGAAATTGGGTGGGGCATAGTTCTTACACAGATGGTGAATGTGTTAGTAGTTGTCTTTTGCATGGGATCATTTTTTCCATAAAGCATGTTTTATTTATGGCGGTTTTTCCAGAGTCTTTCTCCCTGTCACTGATTTTTTTTCTTCATTTATTTTTCTTAACTGTTTTTAAAGTTCTATAATGTTTGTTAAAGCAAACTATTTATTTTTGTGAATTTTTTCCTGGATCACATTTTAAGAAACTAGTCCAATTTATATGTAAGGATTAAAAATGAGTCTTGATGAATTTATGGACATTTATTAGGCATTTGCTATGTTCTAGGTACTGTGTTAGGTGCTAGTGACACAAAATATGTGTAAGACAAGGCCTTAAACTCAGAAATTTACTAGCCGGCAATAACACAACAAATCTGTTTAATCCTAGCATTAGTCATAGTATGAATTGGTGGGTTTTTTTCAATTATTTTTATTTATGTATTTTTTGACACAAGGTTTTGCTCTGTTGCCCAGACTGGAGTGCAGTGGCACAATCATGGCTCGCTGCAGCCTCAACCTACTGGGCTCAGTCACCCCTCCCGCCTCAGCCTCCCCAGTAGCTTGGGCTACAGGCATGCGCCACCACGTCTCACTAATTTTTAAAATTTTTTGTAGAAGGGAGGTTTCTCCGTGTTACCCAGGCTGGTCTTGAACTCCTGGGCTCAAGCGATCCTCCTGCCTCTACTTCCCAAAGATCTGGGAGGGAATACAGGCGTGAGCCACTGCACCTGGCTATTGTTATTTTTTTATCTGATAAAAGTATTATTTTTATTGTGTTCAACATGTTTTGAAATATGTATACATTGTAGAATGTGCTAAATCAGGCTAATTAACAAATGCATTATGTCACGGGCTTACCATTTTTTGTGGTGGAACACTAGAAAATCTACTCTTAGTGACTTTTTCAAGAATATATTATATTGTTCTAACTATAGTTACAGTGTTGTACAATAGATCTCTTGAACTTATTCCTTGTAATTGAAATGTTTTATCCATTTGTTAATATCTCTCTAGACTCTCCCCCATTCTTTTAGTAAAAATAATACATGTTCACTTTTTTAAAATCCAAGAAAAAATATATTTAAAAGATCATCCATAATACCAAACCATCCATAATGGTAGTTGGTAGTAAAGTATAAATTGAATGGGGTTTAATGGATTACGGCAGTGTCTAGATGAAAGTATCAATACAAAGTAAGAAGCACATCCCACGTGCACCTGTGTATTGCAGCAGCAGTGTCCTTTCGGATAACAGCTTCAGTTTTGTGCTTGGTGATTGCGTGCTGGAATTAGTGATAACCACACCAACAGCAGATGTGGAAATACTAATATGATGGTTTTCATTATGCTTTCTTTATTACTTGTAAAATTGTCATTGAAACTGAGTTTCTTTTTTTTAATTTGTTCAGTTACACGGTGAAGTCCCCCTTTATCTTTCTATATTTAATGAACGTGTAGTTGTATTTTTCTTCATTTCTTATGTTATGGCTAGACAGGTTTCAAAAACATTTTTTCTGATTTAAAGAAGAAAGTATGCTCATTGAAGAATAAGCTTTGGAGAAGAATAAAGAAGAAAAAAGTTACCTGCAATTCTACTAACTAGTGATAACGTTACATTGGCAACATTTCTGTGGATTTTGTTAATGTTTTAATGATATGTTTGGATATATGGGTGTGTATAGTATCCTCCTTTCTTAAATGCTATATTATGGATATTATGTTATTCTTCAGAAATATGACTTTGACTATTGCAGTATCATCTGTCTTATGGAACTACCAGACTTTATTTAAATGATGTCTGATAGACATTTGAAAAACTAGATTGTGAGATATGATATAATGAGAAGAGTTAAAAATAGAATTTGAGATATTTAATTTTCTGCTCTTTTTAAGTTATGAAAACGTATTTACTTGAGCTATTTATTAGATCTGTGTCTAGGATATATGAATTATTTTTGAACTCATTAGACTGACATGATAATTTTGTAAGCAAAAGTCTGGCCATGGAAGGCAGTGTTTGTTTTTGCATGGTATGATGTTAAAAGACAGAAGATTTATCCCTATCTCTTTTTGTCTGAATAACCTTTGGAAGAAAGCATTCCCTCCATAATGAGTCACAGCTTCAGATTGCTTTTCTTCCCCTATGCTGTGTTGGTATATTAAAGTTTGCTAACAGTTACAAGTATTTTTAACTGCCGTGGTTTCGTGTAGCACAATTGAGCGATGGCTACTTTGAGGTTCCCGTGATGATTTGTTGAATTGGTGTGTCCTTGTCTGGACATGACCAGTCATGTGGCCAGTGCCCGTGCGAGTGGGGCTGCCCTTCTGTGGGGTGTGCTGAGGTGTGGCCACCGGCCTCTGGTTAGCTTTGAGGCTCCCACTGTCTCGCAGAGCCCACAGCTCAGGCTCTGGCTCTGGTGGGTGTGGGTTGCGCCCTGAGACCCACCCCTTCCTAACTCCCTGCCCTTGGGTGAGTCAGGTCCAACTCTTAGAACCTTGTTTCCTCTTTGGTTTGATGGGGGTTGAGCCTGACTCTGTGCTGTGGTTGTGAGGCTGGAATGGGGAGAGGCCAGTGAACACACTGGACATGGGCGGGCAGGGAGGCATGTCCTCGGGTCAGCCGTCTGAGTCACAGGCCCAGAGATGCCCAGCTGTGACCAGTGCTCCGCTTGCAGGCAAGTCCTGGTGTGGCCTTTGCCACCTCCCTCCCCCACCTCTGCTGAAATGGAACAGATGAGCCCTGGGGTTTTTCTTTGTTTCTGTTCCACGGTGGTTTGTTTACGCTGTTGCTAAGAATTTATCTACCATAATGCTTTGTTGTTATTAACACTTGCAAGTATGTATGCCGTAAAATTTCACTTTCTCTCTCTTCCTCTCTGTATATCCCTAAAATAATATCCAAGGAGCCTACAGTGTCACTCCTCTTCCTTGCCTTGATTTGCTCTGTATCTTCCTTAAAACAGATATTGTTCCAAGAACATGGCTAATCTTTCTTGACTCCACTTCCAGGAGTCACCCTGATGCCATAGATAATGATAGTTAACTTTACATTTTGTACATATAACATTTAATTATTCTAATATTCATTAACTTCCTTTTGTGAATAAGTGCTGGTTAGTGACTAAAAAGTGGGGATTTGAAAGTGCACATCCTATTTCGGGGTCAGTTGTAATAGTTTAATTTTAATGTGTATTATATGTGGAGTTGTTTCCTGTCCGAGGGATTGATATGTTTTAAGTTTCCCAGAGTAAGGTAGATCTGTAGAAAATAAATCCAGTGATTTGGGAGAACATTATCTAACTTCATGCCATAAATATTATACTGGAGTACCTATTATATGCTAGTTTTTGATTATGCTGCTCACATTTCGAGAACCAGTATCAAATTGCTAAAATTATTAATCTGAATGATACTTTCACCTTCCATTTTCTTATGAAACTTTGTTACATATTTGTTGAAGCATTTAGTTTAATCTGTAAACCAAAAGTATTTGAGACAAGTCTCAATTAATTTAGTATTTTATTTTGCCAGGTTTAAAGGATGCTGGTGACATAGTCTCAAGACATTTGCCCAAGGGGGTTGACCTGTAAGTTTTAGGGATACATAAGACATCAATCAATACATGTAAGCTGTACATTGGTTCAGAAAGGTTGGACACCTGGAAGTGGGTACATTGGTTCAGAAAGGTGGGACACCTGGAAGCAGGTACATTGGTTCAGAAAGGTGGGACAGCTGGAAGCGGGTACATTCGTTCAGCAAGGTGGGACACCTGGAAGCAGGTTGGTGTGGGGAGCGCTCCAGATCATAGCTGGACTCAAAGATTTTTCTGATTGGCAATTGGTTAAGTTACTGTCTAGAGACCTGGAATCAATAGAAAGGAATGTCTGGATTACCTTGTGGAGACCAAGGTTTTATTGTACAGATGAAGCCTCCAGGTAGCAGGCTTCAGAGAGAATAGATGGTTAATGTTTCCTGTCAGACTTAAAGAGTCTGTCAGTTCTTCTGTCAGTTCTGTCAGTCTTAAGTCTGTGTCATGGTAATGAGGTGTGTCCGACGCCCCGCCCCCTCATCGTGGCCTGAAGTAGTTTTACAGGTTAACTTTGGAATGCCCCTGGCAGAGAGGAGGAGCTGTTCAGAGAGTTGGGAGCTTAGAATTTTGTTTTTGGTTTATACTTTGTACCCAATTTGTAAAATGTTATATAAAGCTGGTGTTGATATTTATACACAATTAGAAGTGAATTGCCTACTGAGATCATTAATTTATTTCATTTGTGCTACAAATCTTTAAATGGCTAGTATGTGCGTACCTAAAATTTGTTAACGCCGTCTACGTTAATATCTGAGTGCTAGAATTTTGAAACCGAAACTCCAAATATAATCCAATACAAAGTAACAATACTCTTCCTACTTATTTTTTCACACATATAAAGATCTTGGAATTTATCCAGTAACTAGTAGAAAGAATTGATTTTACTTAATCACAAATGGTGCTGTGTGTGAAGCAAAGTTTTAAAAGAAATGCTCCGTAGATGTCAACGTCAGTACTGGAGCAGGAGGGAAAGGATGACATGGTTGGTACATTAGGGCGCCTGTGACAAAGTGCCATCAACTTGGTGGCTTCAGACAACACTCTTATCTTTTAAGGGTTCTGGAGGCCAGCAGTTGGAAATCAGTTCCTCTGGGCTAAAACTGAGGGATGGGCAGGGTGTGCACTCTGGAGGCTCCTGGGGAGAAGCTTTTCCTGCTTTTCTTGCTTCTCAGCCACATTCCATGGCTGCAGGCCCTTCTCCCTTCAGAGCTGGCAGCTGCTTTCATCCTCATGGGGCCATTCTGCTTTCTGTTTTGTCAAATCTCTGTTCCTCCCTGTTTTCTTTCTTTTCGTTAGACAAGGATTGAGGCTGCAGTGAGCTGTTTGCACCTAGGCTGGAGTCTGGTTGTGTGGTCATAGCTCCCTGCAGTCTCGACCTCCTGGACTCAAGCAACCCTTCCACTTCAGCCTCTCGAGTATCTGGGACTACAGGCCTGCACCACCACACCCAGCTAATTAGCTAATTTTAAAAATTTTTTGTAGAGATGGAGTCTCACTGTGTTGCCCAGGCTGGACTTCCTCCGTTTTTAAGGATACTGGAGATGGCATTTAGGGCCTTACGGATAGTCCTCCACCAGCGAAGATCCTCCATTTTACCACATCTGCAGCGTTCTTTTTGCCATATAAAGCGACACTCACAAATTCCAGGGATTAGGACGTGACCATCTTTTGAGGGCTGTTACTCAGCTTCCCACACTACCCTGTTTCTTGGAGTATTCAGGAGCCAGGAAGGCTTAGTTCCAGCACTTTCCCCGTGCCGTAACATCTCAGAAATCAGATTTATTTTACAAGGGTGCATCACTGTTAATGGACTGTGCTCTTAGTGGCACATAAAGTGATGGTGCAGCTTATAATTGATCACATCTTGGATTCAATACTAAGGTTTTTTTCCATTTTTGGCTGTAGTCCTGGTGTCTGAGGTTGGATGTGGTCTTTCAGAGGTGGGATGAGGAGGAGCTGTGCAGTGGGAAGAAGGGTTAGGAACTGTGGGAACTGAGATGACCACAGGAAGCAGCACCGTAAGTTACCCAAGTGGAAGAGTTGGGCTTGATCCCTAGACACAGGGCAGCATCCAGATATCCACTAGAGGGATGTGTCCCAATTTAAAAGGGGGGTTTAGCAAGATACATTTGGCAGGGATATCCAGAGGGACTGGGGACACACATCTAAGCATGAGGGGGAAGGAGTGCCTGAATGTCAGGGGAATAGCTTTGGGGAGGAAGGAAGATAGATGAGTGAGCCAGGAATGTGAACAACCACCCCAGGGTGTAGAAATGATGCTGGAACAATAGGAGCAGTAGTTTGAGGCGGGGGCTGCGGTGGGAGATTACTTCAGTCTTTAATGTTGGTGTAAGAAACCCAAGGAAGTTCCAAGAGGACTCAGCCCAACAGCAGCCAGCACCTCCCTGGAGAGACAGGAGACAGGCAAGCGAGAGGCGGAAGATCGTGTGGATAGCTTCACAAGGGGGCTGCCTCTCTGCACTGGGAGGAGTGTAACAGAAAACCCGTGAGAAAACAAACGGTGAATGTGCTTAGCACTCATTGCAGGCTCTCTTCTAACTCTTTACATGGAAGTCATTTAAACCTCACAGCTAACCCGCCACCTTTGTTTTACAGGTAAGGAAACAAGCTCTGCTAATGTCAGAGGTGAGCACAGGCAGCCCTGGACCTGTGAGGTCTGTGCACTGCCGTGCATTCTCTGCTCTCTCCTCTCTCTTGATGGCAGTAGGGGAGGAACTGGGGATTTGGCACCATCTAATCTAGTCATTTTTACAACCCCAAGAGAATTGTATGTCATTTCCGCTCTTCAGAGCAGGAGCTAAGGTCTGAGAGACCCTGCAGTCACCCCAGTACAAGTCAGGTGTACCCGCCTGACCATACTCAGTGCCCTGGGAGCTGGGCCCAGCCCATAAAACCTGTGCTTTGCAGAAGGCACCAGAGACACCAGGGTGGTGGCAGGTTACTGTTTCTAGAAGAGGAAAACCAATGCAAGTGAATGAGCCACCACCTTGTTAGCCAGTGGGAGTTTCTCTGGGTGTTTTAAGTTTATATACTGTTAGCATTCTTAAATACGTTAGGAGGTGACAGCCAGACTGTGATATATTTTTAAATGTTTCACATCTGTGAGAGTAATCGGGACGAGTAACGTATATTTTTAAATGTTTTAGATCTGTGAGGGTAATCGGGACGAGTAATGTATATTTTTAAAACGTTTTTGATCTGTGAGAATCATCTGGACGAATAACGTAAAATATATATATATATATATATATATATATATATATATAATTTTTTTTTTTTTTTTTGAGACAGAGTCTCGCTCTGTCGCCCAGGCTGGAGTGCAGTGGCGCGATCTCGGCTCACTGCAAGCTCCGCTTCCTGGGTTCACGCCATTCTCCTGCCTCAGCCTCCCGAGTAGCTGGGACTACAGGCGCCCGCCACCACGCCTGACTAATTTTTTGTATTTTCTAGTAGAGACAGGGTTTCACCATGTTGGTCAGGATGATCTCGATCTCCTGACCTCGTGATCTGCCTGCCTCGGCCTCCCAAAGTGCTGGGATCACAGCGTTAGCCACCGTGCCTGGCCTGAGTAACGTATATTTTTAAAATGTTTTTGATCTGTGAGAGTCATCGGGACGAGGAACGTATATTTTTAAAATGTTTTTGATCTGTGAGAGTCATCGGGACGAGGAACGTATATTTGTAAATCGTTTTTGATCTGTGAGAGTCACTGGGACGAGGAACAGAGGTGCTCTCCCTTGGTCTTTGTTTCCTTCTTACTGTTAACACGTTTTGTCTGGGATGATTTTCCTCCTGCCTGAAAAACTTACTTTAGTATTTCTTTTACTGCAAGTCTACTAGCAATGGATTTTCTCAATTTTTGTCTGGAAAGGTATTTATTTCCGTTTCACTTAGTTAAATTAATAGACTTCATTTTTTAGAACAATTCTGGATTTCCAGAAAAATTCAGCAGATAATACAGAGCCCCCACATCCCTTCTTACAACTTCCTTTGCTATGTCTGTCACAATTAATGAGCCCGAGTTGATATGTTTAATACTAGTCTGAAGCCCACAGTTTACAGTACAGCTCATTCTCAGTGTTGTACATTCCGTGGATCTTGACAAATGGATAATGGCATGTATCAGCTATTACAATGTCATACGAAGTAGTTTTGCTGCCCTAAAATCTTCTGTGCTTCAATTCAACTCTTCCTGTCCGTCTGCCTTGCTTACTGATCTTTTTACATAGTTTTGCCCTTTCTAGAATGTCATATATTGGAATTATAAAGTATTGGCCTTTTCAGATTGGTTTATTTCACCTAGAAATATGCATTTTAGGTTCTTCTGTGTCTTTTCATTGCTTGATAGCTCATTTGTTTCATTTTTATTGCAGTAAATTCAAATAACATAAAACCATTTTAAAGGACACAATTCAGTGCCATTTACTACCTTTACATGTAGTGTAATCATCACCTCTCTCTGGTTCCAAAACATTTTCTCTGCCCTAAAAGGAACCCTGTTTTGTGCCCATTCGTGGTCACACCCTGTTTCCCCTCCCCCAACCCATGGCAACCACATCTGCTTTGTATCTGTGGGTTTACCTGTTCTGGATATTTCCTGTAAACGGAGGCATGTAATATGTGTGTGATCTTTTATGTGTGGCTTCTTTCAGTTAGCTTCGTTTTGAGGTTAATTTGCATTGTAGCGTATACCAGTGTATCATCTCTTTAAGGCTGAATATTCCGGTACCACAGTTTGATTATCCATTCATCCACAATGGCCATTCGGGTTGTTTCCACCTTTTGGCTGTTTTGAATGGTGCTGCGATGAACATTCATGTACACGTTTTTGTTTGAATATCCATTTTCAGTTCTTTTGAGTATATACCTAGGAATAGAATTGTTGGGTCTATGTTTAACATTTTGAGGAATGCCAAACTGTTTTCACAATGCCTGTACCATTTTACATTCTCACCAGCAATATATGAAGGTTGAATTCCTCCACATCCTTGCCAACACTTGTGTTTTTCTGTTCTTATTGTTATTGCTGTCCTAGTGGATGTAAAGTGGGAGTCACTGTGGCTCTGACTTACATCTCCCCGATGACTGACTAGTACCACCTTTACATGATTTTGTGCATTTCTTCCACCTCCACATTCAGTTAGGTCATTCGGTAGCTTGAAATTAGCCATGGTGGGAATATTCACACCTCAGAAGTTAGCAGTCTCGGCGAAGTGGCTGTGAGCAGGAGCCAGCCCAAGCCCATCCCTGCTCTGAAGCATGTACTCCTCCAGAGGGGCTCCCCCGTCCTCTGGAAGGCAGAGTGGGCACGGGCTGCCCTCTCCAGGGTGGGTCTGAGCCGGCCTGTGGCTGTGTGGCAGGGGGAAGCTGTGGCTGCCTCTGATACTCTCTGCTGTAAGGCCCAGCCCTCCAGATGTTGTGACTGGGAGTCTGCAGTGTTTCCTAAGTGCCTCCTGGTCTGTCCCAAAGTCCAGTTTGTGCTTTCTCAGTACAACATCTTGCCAGAAGCTCTGTTTTGCTCCTTCGAGGCTAGCTTCTTGCCCTGGGTAGCTTAGGAATTTAGCAAATTCCTCTTGAAAGAGACTGTACCCTTCTTCCCACTTTCCTCTTTCAGGGATCTTGGCCCCTCAGGTTCCGGTGGTTTAGCTGACCCAGACTCCACTTCTTGTCCCGCCAATCTCCTGAGACGTCCATAAACCCTGTTGGCTTCTTTGAATCTCAGCCACATTTCTCTGGATTTCTCAACCTCTTGTAGCACAACCTTGAAGGAGAACAGCCATAGAAAGTTGACTCACCACTCTGTGGTCTCCGCCCCGCCTGAATCCTGCAACGTTTCCAGTGTTTGCAGGTGTGTGTGTGAGCTGTGGCGGCCTGTGCACATGTGCGGGAGCTTGTGTTCATGCGCCTGTGTGTTCCTGTGAACGCGCATGGTTCATCTTTATGGTCTCACCAAATATTTCAGTTCTGATGTATTTCTCAGTGATTAACTAGTTTGGCAGATAATTTGGGACCCACAATGGAATGGCTTTGCCCCTCATTTATCACTGAGCTGAGCCATGTGCTCGTTAAGGACCAGATAGCTCACTGGGTACCTTTGTTGGTTGGTTAAGCCACGAACAAGGAGCTCTGAATTAGGCCACTGATTTACTTTGGGTCCTCTGGCTCTACTTACTTGGTTCTGTTATTATTTGGGGAAGTATCTAATTAAAATAAATGGGCCATGGTAAAAGCAGTATGTGTTTTATAGATTGAGATATTCATTTCTTTTTTCTTAATTTTAATTTTTAATTTTTTATTTTTTAAGAGACAGTGTCATTCTGTTGCCACGCTGGAGTGCAGTGGTGCAATCATGGCTCACCGCAGTCTTGACCTCCTGGGCTCAAGTGATCCTCCCACCTTGGCGTCCCAGAGTGCTGGGATTACAGGCTTGAGCCACTGTGCCTTACCCCTTTTGTTTTTTTTAACAGCTGTATTGAGCTATAATTCACATACCATACAATCCAGCCATTTAAACTATACAATTAACTGTTTTTCAGTATATTCTCAGGATTGTGCAACCATCACCGAAATCTCTTAGTAGATCCTTTTGTCTTCTGTAAAGAAACCCTATACCCATCAGCCCTCAATCCTCAGACCCCTCCACTGCTCTCCCTGTCACGCCCACCCTAGCCACCCAGTAATTCGCTTTGTCTCTAGAGGAAGACACCTTCTGGACATCCCATGTAAATGAAATATTATAACATGTAGCCTTTGTGATGAGCTTTTTTTGTTTTTTTTTTTTTTTTTCCCCAAGACAGGGTCTTGCTCTATCACCCAGGCTGGAGCGCAGTGACGCAATCACGGCCCATTGCAGCCTCCACCTCCCAGGCTCAAGTGATCCTGCCATCTCAGCCTCCTGAGCAGCTGGGACCACAGGCATGTGCCACCATGCCCATCTAATTTTCAGATATTTTGTAGAGATGGGGCTTCACTGTGTTGGGCTGGTCTTGAACTTCTGGGCTCAAGTGATCCTCCTGCCTCTCAGCTTTCCTCCACAGTGCTGGGATTACAGATGTGAGACACACCATGCCCGGCCCACTTCTTTCACTTACTAGATAGTGTAACATATATTAGTGTTTCGTTTCTTGTATTGACAAATAATTCTGTTGTATGAAAAGGCTATATTTTGTGTAGCCATTTATCAAGTAATGATCCTTTGAGCTGTTTTGACTTTTAGGCAAATATAAATCATGCTGCTGTGAGCATTCATGTACAGGTTTTTGTGTGGATGTGTGTTTTCCTTTCTGTTGCATATATATGTGTGGGTAGAGTGGGTCATAT
Source organism: Pan troglodytes (assembly GCF_028858775.2). Taxonomy (NCBI): domain Eukaryota; kingdom Metazoa; phylum Chordata; class Mammalia; order Primates; family Hominidae; genus Pan; species Pan troglodytes. Next base: position 173,950,688 of record NC_072404.2, on the reverse strand, counting down.
GGTACCTCTGTGTTTACATATTTTGAGAATATGCTAAATTGATTTTCAAAGGGGCTACATCATTTTACATTACCACTGGCAACAAATGAGAGTTCGATTTCCCCACGTCTTCACCAAAACTTGTTGTTAAAAGGAAAATCTCAGACAAATTAAATTTAACGTAGTTTAATTGAGCAAAGAATGATTCACAAATTGGGCAGTCCCTGAACCAGAATAGGTTCAAAGAAGCTCCAGTGCATCCATGTAATGGAAGAAGATTTATGAGCAGAAAAAAGAAAGTGAGCTACAGAAACAGCCAGCCTGGTTATAGTTCTGCATTTGCCTTATTTGGATGTGGTTTGAACAGCTGGCTGCCTGTGATTGGCCAAAACCTGGTGATTGGCCTAAGAGTACGCTACAGTCTCTTCACACATCCAGTTAGGAAACCTTCAGGCTGAAACTTACAAAGTGTTAAGGAGACAGCTTTAGGCTAAACTTAACACTGTCTATATTTTAACCATCCTAGAGGGCATGAAGTGGTACCTCATTGTGATTTTGATTTGTATTTCTCTAACTCATAATGTTGAGCATCTTTTCATGTGCTTCTTGGCCATTTTTATATCCTCTTTGGAGAAGCGTTTATACAAATACTTTTGCCCCCCTCATCCCCCCTGTTTTTTTTTTTTTTTTTTTTTTTTTTTGAGATGGAGTCTTACTCTGTAGCCAGGCTGGAGTGCAATGGTGCAATCTCGGCTCACTGCAACCTTCGCCTCCCAGGTTCAAGCGATTCTCCTGCTTCAGCCTCCCGAGTAGCAGGGACTACAGATGCACGCCACCACGCCCAGCTACTTTTTGTATTTTTAGTAGAGATGGGGTTTCACCATGTTGGCCAGGATGGTCTTGATCTCTTGACGTTGTGATCCGCCCGCCTTGGCCTCCCAGAGTGCTGGGATTACAGGTATGAGCCACCACGCACCACGCCCCGTCACTTTTGCCCATTTTTTAATTGGCTTAATGTGATCCAAAGTTTACTACAGTAGCCCCCCCTTATCTGTGGGGGATATTTTCCAAGATCCCCAGTGAAACAAGATAGTACCAAACCCAGTTGCTGTCAATCAGAACATCTGTTTTGTCTTCTACGCACAAACTTATTTGTTTATTTATTGGTTTTGTTTTGTTTTGTTGTTGTTGTTGTTTTCTGAGATAGAATCTCACTCTGTCACCCAGGCTGGAGTGTAATGGCGCAGTCTCGGCTCACTGCAACCTCCGCCACCCGAGTTCAAGCAATTCTCGTGGCTCAGCCCCTCCCAAGTAGCTGGGACTACAGGTGCCCACCACCACACCTCGTTAATTTTTTTTTTTTTTTTAGTAGAGATGGGATTTCGCATGTTGGCCAGCCTGGTCTTGAACTCCTGACCTCAAGTGATCTGCTGGCCTCAGCCTCCCGAAGTGCTGGGATTACAGGCAAAGTCCTGGGATTACAGATGTGAGCCCCTGTGCCAGGCCCCAGCCACAAATTTAATGCCTTTTCCATCTTAAAGTTTGACATGTGACAGCAAAGCTAGCATGAAATTATTTTCCTTCTTCAGTTTCACAGATGGAAGATTCGTTCTTACATCTTAGCAACCTCAGCGTATGATACTTAGTAAGTCGAGAACTTTCACCTTTTCACTTAAAGGAAGCACTCGATGGCTTCTCTTTGGCATATCTGAATGGCCAACATCACTGTTGGTGTGTTTTGGGCCATTAAGTAAAATAAAGGTGACTTGAAATGAGCACGTTGATCCCACGACACTTGAGCTGACGATCAAGACAGCACAGGTGAGTGGGCGGGAGCATGCTCGGCGCGAACGTGCCGGACGGGGCTCGTGTCTCGAGCTGGACAGAGTGAGATTTCATCACCTTACTCAGAACAGCATGCAGTTTAAAACTGACGAATTGTTTGTTTCTGGAAGTTTCCATTTAATATTTTCTGACCTTGGTTGACTGCGGGTGATTGAAATCACAGTGGAACTGCCGATAAGTAGGGGATTTCTATAATAGGTAACAAATTGGAGGTCAGTGGGTTCAGTTTTCAAACACTTTAGTTACCCCAATGTTAAGATTTGGGGTATTTCTAATAAAAAAAGGAATGTTTGGCAGACATTTTTCTGCACCTGGAGCTGTGGGGCCTGCTCTCTGGAGAGAGAGGCTGGACGGCCCTACCCCGTGGCGCCATCCTTTTGCGGGTTTGCGCATCCCTCTCAGCGGGCAGCAAGCCTCAGCTCATGGCCTGGCTTCCTTTTTGTTTTTGTGGCCAGTGAACAGCTTTTACATTTTTTAATGGCTGGAAGAAAGTAATTTGTAGGAGGTGAAAATGTTATGAAATTCAAATTTCAGTGACCATATTAAAGTTCTTTTGGAACACAGCCGTGCTCATTAGTTCATACTCCAACTGTGGTTGAGTTGTAGTGACAGAGACCTCATGGCCCGTAAGTGCCCCAGATATTTCCTGTCTGACCCTTTATGGGGAATGTGTAACAGCAAACAGCAGTGAGGCACACAGGCTATAATTGGGAAAGATGTTCTGGAACCTTGGTATCAAACATCCAGTGAAGGTAATGATCATATTCAGGAAAAAAGTACTAGTGTTTTCATGTGTCTGATTATTTACTGTTTCTTCATTGTGTACAAATAAATAATTAAAAAGGAAACAGTAAGTTTTAGGGTGGTAAATTTCCGACCTCCTTCTCATAAGTCGCGATAATTTCCTATCTGCATGAGAATAAAGTTAAGCTCCTAGGAGATACATAAACTTATTTCTTCAAAATGTAAAATTCACAGATAAATTTTAAGTCCGATGTTAATTCTGAATCCATGTAGATAGATTTTGAGTATTCCAGTCACTTCTGTAATTCTTTTTTTTTTTTTTTTTTCTTCAGACGGAGTCTTGCTCTGTCGCCCAGGCTGGAGTGCAGTGGTGCGATATCGGCTCGCTACAAACCCTGCCTCCCGGGTTCATGCCATTCTCCTGCCTCAGCCTCCTGAGTAGGTGGGACTACAGGCGCCCACCACCACGGTTGGCTAATTTTTTGTATTTTTAGTAGAGACGGGGTTTCAAATAACACTGTTTTTACAATCTCATGTAGTTTCTCATATATATATATTAGAATAAACTATATATAGTATGTATATAGTCACACAAAGCTGGATTCATTTAAGTAGTATACAGAATATATGCAATTAATTCAGTGCTACAATTGCCCATCTATCTTTTAATCCATTCCAGTCAAAACATAAGCGTGTATATTTGAATTAATATTCATTTGATTTAAATTTAAAATAAAAACAACCGGATTGTCTTAGGTGTTTTAGTGAAGGAGATGAGAAGACAGATTTCCTATTCTTGGAGTCATTTTAATTTGTGATATTGATGTAACTCATGCCAGAACTTCAGCTTAAATCACGATTATGAAATAATTGTGTGACCTTTCTTTTAGCAGAGACAGGAAAATGTCTAAAGGACTTCAGAATTTTGTGAGAATATGCTTCAAATCTTTGAAAAATATTCTTCACGGACATGTGTTTATATGTAAATAAGTCTGTTGACGTTAGTGTTTCCATGAAGGGATACCCTGTTCTCCTGAGTAGAAGCTGTGAGGCATCCCTATTTTGACTCTGCCATTGAATATTAGTCCTGGTTTAAATTCTCCTAATATTTCACGCATGCACTAAAAGGGGGCTTAACCCCTTTAAAAAATAAACGGATAGAGGAAGAGTATATGTCAGATATAACATGAAATTCAGGGTACGTTCTCTTAGGAATTTAAGACTTGGATTTCAAGTGACTTAGACAGCTTTGTTATGAAAGGTATGCTGGGATCAACCTAGTTTTTAAGTTTTTCTTTGACTCTGTTTTCTGATCTACCAGAATAGATAATGGTCACTTGTCTAATGAAGAAATAGTGATGAAGTGTTGCAAACAGTGAGGAAGCCCTCTCAAGGCCAGTGCCTCCTGCGCATTGTGCGCCAGCGCCTCCCACGCGGTGTGCGCCGGCGCCTCCCACGCGGTGTGCACCAGCGCTGGCTCTGCTGCCAGTGTCCTTCAGGCCAAAAGAGCCCTGTGTCCCTGGGGCCCATGGTGGCCACAGCTGTGGCTCAGCCGTCATTCCTTTCGTGGCAAGAGTCCTTATTTTACACTGTTAAGAGTTTTAGGTGACATAAGAAAGCAACAATTTGCCATAGCTCTGGTAGACAACACCATTTGATTTGTGGTGAGAAAGTCAAGGAGTGACCATGATCACTACCAGTGGTCTCAGTTAAAAACTTCAGGGATATTAGTGTCTTTTCGGATTTCCTAGTGAAATTTCTCGTTAATGTAAAAAGCACCTGGGGAGAATTTTGAAAATGTTTTCTGTTAAGAAATGACCTTAAACAGATGGATTTTTAAGCAGTGTCATTGCATCAAAGCATTGGGGTATCCAGTTACTCTGTTGCAGTAATCGAAGCCCATAAACCACAGAGAAAATTACAACCTTGTGGATTTTGGAAAAGATCAATTGCTTTATTTACTGTGTGAATTAATTGATGGCCTGCTTTTTATGTAGACTAGAAATAGATAAAAATGGTTATCTTGTGCAATTTCCTTTTACTATTGGAGGTAGTAATTTGACCATACTGTGACAGCTTATTACAGGGTTGACAGATGTTTTTAGATTCCTCTCTACCTTTTTAACCTTGACTACTTTCTTTGTAGAAGCAACTATTTGGATAAAGCATCCTAATATCTTTGAAAAAAATACCATTTAATCAAGATTTCTGACCTGCTTTTTCAGTTTCCATGAATACTGACCAAAGTCTCTAGAGAAGACAGGCAGATAGGATTTGAGGATCTTGAGGAGGGACAGATAGTTTGGGAGATGAGTAAAGACATTTGATTATACAAAGATCAGAAGGCACAAATTTGTGTTGGTACCAAATTATATTTAAGTCACTCTACTGCTAAGTTCAGCAGCCCAGCTGTGGGGACGAGCAGAGATCCCCACTGATGTGGAGAGCTAACAAGTGCTCCGTCAGATCCTCGTGCCTTACAGTTCTAAACATTGAAGCGCCGAGTGCCTGGAAGTCTCGTCCACTGTCAGGAATACTGTCCCTAATACTTTTTCTCATCATAATCTGATAATATGAAGAGGTGGCTCTGAGTTGCTTTTCCCCAGGCCCCACAGAAGTGCTTCTCTTCCCTCCAGTGCAGGACACCAGCTTTCTTGGAAAGCACTGAATGAGGCCTTGGGTTTTTCATGCACCTCACCCTTCTCGGCAGCTTGTGTTTTTCACTCGCCTCACCTTTCTCAGCACTTTGGGTTTATCACGCGCCTCACTTTTCTCAGCAGTTTGGGTTTGTCACGCGCCTCACCCTTGTCAACAGTTTGGGTTTGTCACGCGCCTCACCTTTCTCAGCACTTTGGGTTTGTCACGCGCCTCACCCTTCTCGGCAGTTTGGGTTTGTCACGCGCCTCACCTTTCTCAACAGTTTGGGTTTGTCGCGCGCCTCACCTTTCTCAGCAGTCCCCAAGTCCTGGCTGCTCCAGGAAGGTGTCCTGTGTGTGTTAGAACCTTGGACTCCCTTTTGTTGTGCTGTGTGTGAACCAAAATTTTCTGGGCAGTTTTAACTTTCTGCAAGTCTTTTTGACCATTTGCGCTGACTTTAATTCATATTCAGAGAGAACAATATAAAACATTTTAAATATTTAACGTTTTTAGTATTTCTCCAGACTGAATTATTTGAACGCAGGCCACATCTGTTTAAGTAAACCTGTAGTATGCTGAGTGCTTCCAAGTAAAGGTGTGTTGCTTGCCTAAAGGCTTCTAGAAACCAGAGTTTCCGATTTCTCTTGTGATGTAACTGATAAAGAAGAGGTGTCTCATGTTCTTGTAGAACCGAGGTTCTCTGGTCCTTTTTGCCTTATCTGTTCCATTTTTGAGACTGTGTTGATTTTACACAAGGAAACAAAGCTACCCACTTAGATGTTGTTCATTTTATAGGCTTAACGTAGAACTAGCCACGTGGTGTAGGAACGTTGGTGTTTTCAGATGGCCAGTAAATGGGTGACCCTCTCACTTAGGTGTGCTCCGGGGAACGGCGCGTTGGCCCCCACCTATGCTGGTGGGGCCTGCCCCAGGGCACACTCTCGATTGCTGTGCCAGGGACTCAGATTCCTTCTCCCTTCCCCTTTAGTTGTGGTCTAAGAGAGGGAAAGAATTCTTCCCTGCAACCAACCATTGCTTCCAGTAAGAATTTTGTGTGTTTTGTTTTTTTCTTTTTAAAATAGTGCCTAAAGGGTTATGCAGCATTGAGCAAAGCTCAAATCCTTCTTGGAATGAGGAAGAATCTTGAATAAATGAACTTGATTGGCAAGTTCATGATTTCATGTTTAGTGGCATTTTGTTTCTAAAAGAATCATTTTATCCATTTATCTTTTAAATTTTACTTAAAGGTATTAAATCAGCAATGCCTCAGGTATAGCATCTTTCTTCATATTTTCTCAGACATTACCTATCTAAACTTATTCTAGGCTATTAATTTTTAAAAAGGAATGAGTCAGCAGAATTGATAACTGCATGTTTCAGTGTTACTAATGTTAATGGAATTTTAAAATAACTCCTCTACATTCCCTGTCAAGTGCCTGCTGTACTTTTTTTTGTAATTAAAAATGCTTATATCAGCCTGGTGTGGTGGCTCATGCCTGTAATCCCAGCACTTTTAGAGCCCGAGGCAGAGGGATCACTTGAGGCCAGGAGTTTGAGACCAGCGTGGCCAACATGGCAAAACCCTGTCTCTACTAAAACTACAAAAATTAGCCACTTGTGGTGGCGGGCACCTGTAGTCCCAGCTACTCGAGAGGCCTAGGCAGGAGAATTGCTTGAACCCGGGAGGAGGAGGTTGTAGTGAGCTGAGATCGTGCCACTGCACTCCAGCCTGAGTGACGGAGTTAGACTCCATCTCAAAAAAAAAAATGCTTATATCGTGCATAGGACATGGAATTTATGAACAATAAAATCCTATGCAAGTTCTGATTGTTAATACTGGTCTTCAAGGGGAATGTTGTTTGAAGAAAGACATTCCTTTTACTTAATTTTTGTTTTAAATGTTAGCTGTCAATTTTTTTATGTTTGGATATAGGAAGAATATGATTTAATTGGCAAGAAAATTTTGACCAGTTATGTCAATTCCATCCTGTATACTTCAGCAGGGCATAGCAGGAAGGACTCTGGAGTCCTTTGGGTCTGGATCTCTTTATTCTACCTGTTCCCCCGAGGCATTTTGTTTTCTGTTAGATGGAGCCACTAATTGTTCAAAGGTTCTGGTGAGGATTAAACAAAATATTGTATGTGGAGTTCCTGGAGCACAGTTAAATGTTCTGTCTTTGTATATTTGGTTTAATTTTTCTAAACAAAACAACTTTGGTAATAGCAGCAGCGTATTAGAATCTAAAATACGCCTTTGTTCTTTTAAAAGATAACATTAAAGAGATTTTTGCGGGTGGTGTCAACTCAAATATAGAAACGTGAATAATCGTACAATGATTATTTCTAGTTCATACAGATAATATAAATATAGAAATTTGTTTTATAATTAGAACTTAAGAGAGATTTGAGTCTTTTTTTTAAGTTGAAAGATAAGATTTAAAACCGAATCTGTGTTCCTGTGTTCCTGTGTGATTGAGGACGGTGTTTTCTGTGATCCCTGTGTGTCCCAGTCTTTCTCTGTGATGTTTTTGCTACTTTAGATTCTGTTTTATGCAAAATAAGCAAATGTTTATGAATATGTATTAGTGAGAAGCAGATTTTTGACTTAGTGAACAGAATTTAAAATTTCATAACAGATTTGCTTTGTTCAAATCTGATATATTCTCTTTCTCTTTTTCTTTAGCACATTGGGATAATCACTCATAGATGAAAAACCTCAGAACTATTGAATGCCTTGGGATAACACTACTAAGAGACGGCTCGATTTTCAAAGCCACTTTGTGTAAATTCTAATACAAGCCAGTTAACCAGTAAATTCTAATACAAGCCAGTTCACTTATATTCAAAGCTTATTTGGGCAGAGGGTTTCTCTATTCATTCCAGAATGGAATGGGGCACTACAGGCAGCTCCTCCCATGCTCCTGTCCATCACTGCCTCACTGCAGGCTTGGGTGCCGCTGCCTCCGACGCTCCTGCCCATCACTGCCTCACTGCAGGCGTGGGTGCCGCCTCCTCCCGTGCTCGTGTCCATCACTGCCTCACTGCACGTGCTTTCTGTGCCACTCGGGGGGTGCTGATGTCACCACACAGGCAAGGGTTGGCACCCATGCCTACAGTGAGGCAGTGATGGACAACATGGTGAAACCCCATCTCTACTAAAAATACAAAAATTAGCAGGGTGTGGCGGTACCCGCCTGTAATCCCAGCTACTCGGGAGGCTGAGGCAGGAGAATCACTTGAACCTGGGAGGTGGAGGTTGTGGCGAGTCGAGATCGTGCCACTGCACTCCAGCGTGGATGACAGAGGGAGAGTCTGTCTCAAAAAAAAAAAAAAAGAAAGAAAAAAGAAAAAGAAACCTATTAAAAAAAAAAGTGGACTGGGCACAGTGGCTCACACTTGTAATTCCAACACAGGGGGAGGCTGAGGCAGGATTGCTTGAGGCCAGATGTTCAAGACAAGCCTAGACAACATAGTGAGATCCTGTCTCTGAAAAATTTTAAAAATTAGCCAGTTGGCACACGCCTGTAGTCCCAGTCCCAGCTACTCAGGAAGCTGAGGCGGGAGGATCACTTTGGCCCAGGAGTTCCAGGCTGCAGTGAGCCATGATTGAACTACTGCTCTCCAGCCTGAGTGACAGAGTGAGACCCTGTCTCTGGATTTAAAAAAAGAGAAAGAAAATATTTTCTCTGCCATTGGGGCTAAAATAAAATATCCTTGGCCGGGATCGGTGGCTCACACCTATAATCTCAGCACTTTGGGAGGCAGAGGCAGGCGGATCACGAGGTCAAGAGATCGAGACCATCCTGGCCAACATGGTGAAACCCCATCTCTACTAAAAATACAAAAATTAGCCAGGCGTGGTGGTAGGCGCCTGCAATCCCAGCTACTCAGGAGGCTGAGGTAGGAGAATCACTTGAACCCGGGAGGCGGAGGTTGCAGTGAGCCGAGATCGCGCCACTGCACTCCAGCCTGGTGACAGTGAGACTCTGTCTCAAAAAAAAAAAAATTAAGAGGCCACATAGTCTTAAAAATATCGTACGCATATGCAAGTGTGTATAGAAACATGTCTAATGTAAGTTATACATGCTTATAAATGCATGGAAAAGAGGTTTGCAAGAATATGTTGGCCAGGCTGGTCTTGAACTGCTGGCTTTAAGCCTCCCAAAGTGTTGGGGTTACAGGCATGAGCCACCATGCCTGGCCCTAAATAGGTTTCTTTTCTCCTGTACAAACCCTTCTCCAGTATCCAGGCCCTACCTGGAGAATTGTAAGAGGGATCCCTATCTGGGTGAAGGTGGGAGATGATGGTACGGAGAGGAGCCATGTAAGGAAAGGTATCTCTTAGCTGGTTTGGGCCAAAAGAGAAAAGCAAAAGGGAAGAGTGAATTTTATTTTAGTTTATATTTTGTTACTTTATTTTATGGAGTCTCATTATGTTGTCCAGACTAGGGTGCAGCACTAATCACAGGCATGATTGTAGCACATTGCAGACAAGCTCCTGGGCTCAAGGGATCCTCCCACCTCAGCCTCCTGAGTACCTGGGACTTGCAGGTTTGGGCCACCACGTCTGGCCTGGGAAGGGTAGGGGCTCTGAGCCTAGATTGCCAGGACATGATGATAATACTACTGACAAATTAGAAACATGTTTTTTTAAAAAGGTAGAGGTCAGTTTTGTATAATTTATGATGTTTCAGATTCCAATGAATTTCCTCTGGACAATGGGGTGCAGAGAAGACTCTGATGGCATTTTCCACACTCAACTTTTTTGCTCATTGTGTTCTCAGAACGTAAAGAGCTGGGGTGCCATGCATTTCACTTTCCCTCCTTGGAGACCAGTTTCCCAAGCTTTAGAGCAGAGTGTTTTAGTCTTTTTTTTTTTTTTTTCTTTTTTATTGATCATTCTTGGGTGTTTCTCGCAGAGGGGGATTTGGCAGGGTCACAGGACAATAGTGGAGGGAAGGTCAGCAGATAAACAAGTGAACAAAGTTCTCTGGTTTTCCTAGGCAGAGGACCCTGCGGCCTTCCGCAGTGTTTGTGTCCCTGGGTACTTGAGATTAAGGAGTGGTGATGACTCTTAACGAACATGCTGCCTTCAAGCATCTGTTTAACAAAGCACATCTTGCACCGCCCTTAATCCATTCAACCCTGAGTGGATACAGCACATGTTTCAGAGAGCACAGGGTTGGGGGTAAGGTCACAGATCAACAGGATCCCAAGGCAGAAGAATTTTTCTTAGTACAGAACAAAATGAAAAGTCTCCCATGTCTACCTCTTTCTACACAGACACAGCAACCATCCGATTTCTCAATCTTTTCCCCACCTTTCCCCCCTTTCTATTCCACAAAACTGCCATTGTCTTCATGGCCCGTTCTCAATGAGCTGTTGAGTACACCTCCCAGATGGGGTGGTGGCCGGGCAGAGGAGCTCCTCACTTCCCAGTAGGGGCGGCCGGGCAGAAGCGCCCCTCACCTCCCGGACGGGGCGGCTGGCCGGGCGGGGGGCTGACCCCCCCCACCTCCCTCCCGGACGGGGCGGCTGGCCGGGCGGGGGGCTGACCCCCCACCTCCCTCCCGGACAGGGCGGCTGGCCGGGCAGAGGGGCTCCTCACTTCCCAGTAGGGGCGGCCGGGCAGGGGCGCCCCTCACTTCCCCGACGGGGCGGCTGGCCCGGCGGGGGGCTGACCCCCCCACCTCCCTCCCGGAGGGGGCGGCTGGCCGGGCAGAGGGGCTCCTCACTTCCCGGTAGGGGCGGCCGGGCAGAGGCGCCCCTCACCTCCCGGACAGGGCGGCTGGCCGGGCGGGGGGCTGATCCCCCCACCTCCCTCCCGGACGGGGCGGATGGCCGGGCGGGGGGCTGACCCGCCACCTCCCTCCCGGACGGGGCGGATGGCCGGGCGGGGGGCTGACCCCCCACCTCCCTCCCGGACGGGGCGGCTGGCTGGGCGGGGGGCTGACCCCCCCACCTCCCTCCCGGACGGGGCGGCTGGCCGGGCGGGGGGCTGACCCCCCACCTCCCTCCCGGACGGGGCGGCTGGCCGGGCAGAGGGGCTCCTCACTTCCCAGAAGGGGCGGCCGGGCAGAGGCGCCCCTCACCTCCCGGATGGGGCGGCTGGCCAGGCGGGGGGCTAACCCCCCCACCTCCCTCCCGGACGGGGCGGCTGGCCGGGCCGGGGGCTGACCCCCCCCCACCTCCCTCCCAGACAGAGCGGCTGGCCGGGCAGAGGGGCTCCTCACTTCCCAGAAGGGGCGGCCGGGCAGAGGCGCCCCTCACCTCCCGGATGGGGCGGCTGGCCAGGCGGGGGGCTAACCCCCCCACCTCCCTCCCGCACGGGGCGGCTGGCCGGGCAGAGGGGCTCCTCACTTCCCAGTAGGGGCGGCCGGGCAGAGGCACCCCTCGCCTCCCGGATGGGGCGGCTGGCCAGGCGGGGGGCTGACCCCCCCACCTCCCTCCCAGACAGAGCGGCTGGCCGGGCAGAGGGGCTCCTCACTTCCCAGTAGGGGCGGCCGGGCAGAGGCGCCCCCCCCACCTCCTGGACAGGGCGGCTGGCCGGGCAGGGGGCTGATCCCCCCACCTCCCTCCCGGACGGGGCGGCTGGCCAGGCGGGGGGCTGACCCCCCCACCTCCCTCCCGGATGGGGCGGCTGGCCGGGAGGGGGGCTGACCCCCCCACCTCCCTCCCGGACGGGGCGGCTGGCCGGGCAGAGGGGCTCCTCACTTCCCAGTAGGGGCGGCCGGGCAGAGGCACCCCTCGCCTCCCGGATGGGGCGGCTGGCCAGGCGGGGGGCTGACCCCCCCACCTCCCTCCCGGACGAGGCGGCTGGCCGGGCAGAGGGGCTCCTCACTTCCTGGTAGGGGCGGCCGGGCAGAGGTGCCCCTCACCTCCCGGACGGGGCGGCTGGCCGGGTGGGGGGCTGACCCCCCCACCTCCCTCCCAGACGAGGAGGGAGGACGCTCCTCACTTCTCAGACGGGGTGGCTGCCGGGCGGAGGGGCTCCTCACTTCTCAGACGGGGCGGTTGCCAGGCAGAGGGTCTCCTCACTTCTCAGACAGGGCGGCCGGGCAGAGACACTCCTCACATCCCGGACGGGGCGGCAGGGCAGAGGTGCTCCCCACATCTCAGACGATGGGCGGCCGGGCAGAGACGCTCTTCACTTCCCAGATGTGATGGCGGCCGGGAAGAGGCGCTCCTCACTTCCTAGATGGGATGGCGGCTGGGCAGAGACGCTCCTCACTTTCCAGACTGGGCAGCCAGGCAGAGGGGCTCCTCACATCCCAGACGATGGGCAGTCAGGCGGAGACGCTCCTCACTTCCCAGACGGGGTGGCTGCCAGGCAGAGGCTGCAATCTCGGCACTTAGGGAGGCCAAGGCAGGCGGCTGGGAGGTGGTTGTAGCGAGCCGAGATCACGCCACTGCACTCCAGCCTGGGCGCCATTGAGCACTGAGTTAACGAGACTCCGTCTGCAATCCCGGCACCTCGGGAGGCCGAGGCTGGTGGATCACTCGCGGTTAGGAGCTGGAGACCAGCCCAGCCGACACATCGAAACCCCGTCTCCACCAAAAAAATACGAAAACCAGTCAGGCGTGGCGGCGCACACCTGCAATCGCAGGCACTCAGCAGGCTGAGGCAGGAGAATCGGGCAGGGAGGTTGCAGTGAGCTGAGATGGCAGCAGTACCGTCCAGCTTCTGCTCGGCATCAGAGGGAGACCGTGGAAAGAGGGGAGAGGGGGGAGGGGGGAGGGGAGAGGGGGGAGGGGGGAGGGGAGAGGGGAGAGGGGGGAGGGGAGAGGGGAGAGGGGAGAGGGAGCTCTATCTACCTAGAGCAGAGTGTTTTAAAGAAGCATCTTGTAAACATAGGACATATGATGAGAATATGAAATTGCCTGCTTGACATTTTATTTACAGTTGTTGGGAGTTAAGTCATATGTGTGTATTTTCCTCCTAGGTTCATTTTCCAGACACTGAAAGAGCAGAATGGCTAAATAAGGTAAGATTAGAGTATACCAACTACCATCCATCAGTGGAATTGGAGGATGAGATACCATCTTTCCATATTTGGGGATTTGCATGTTGGTAATATTTGAGCTCGTTTGGACTTTAGTGGGTTGGCTTCTGGTCCCCAAAGACCTCAGTCACAACAAATGCATTTCTTTTCTTTCCAGAGAGTGAGAACTGTCTCTTTGACTTGAGAAAAGTATAGGCATGTGCATATTTGTGTCTCTGGCCATGTGTCTTCTTTTCTGAACAGCCAGGGCTCAAGTCTATTTTATAACAATCATAAGTTTTAAAAAACATGACAAAGAAAGAAATAACTTACAAGAAACTCAATAATCAATAACAATCTTTTTTTTTTTTTTTTTTTTTTTTGAGACGGAGCTTCACTCTTGTTGCCCAGGCTGGAGTGCAATGGCATGATCTCGGTTCACCACAACCTCCACCTCTTGGGTTCAAGTGATTCTCCTGCCTCAGCCTCCCGAGTAGCTGGGATTACAGGCACGCATCACCACGCCTGGCTAATTTTGTATTTTTAGTAGAGATGGAGTTTCTCCATGTTGGTCAGGCTGGTCTCAAACTCCCGACCTCAGATGATCCACCCGCTTCAGCCTCCCAAATGCTGGGATTACAATTGAAGAACTATATAAATATTAATGTTGTTTTCAGCACCAAGTTGAAACCACAGGACTTCTAGAAATCTTTAAATGTGCTGACATATTTAACCAGAATAACTAGTTCCTGCAACATATTGGTTAATCAGTAGTTGGTTTTTCTAATAACTTTCTAGAATTTAGATCATGTTGATTTTGCATAACACGAAGATCCTCCCGCCCTTTATTTTCAAAACCAGGTTTGGTCTGTTGCGAGAGTTTCTCACGAGCACTCGTGTGTGTCATGCATTATACAGCATTTTGTTTAAACTGAGTTCTTTTTCCTTTCCAGACTGTAAAACACATGTGGCCTTTCATTTGCCAATTTATAGAGAAGTTGTTTCGAGAAACTATAGAACCAGCCGTGCGGGGAGCAAACACCCACCTTAGCACCTTTAGTTTCACGAAGGTCGACGTGGGCCAGCAGGTCAGTGTTCTCTAAAGTATCCTCACGTGCACACAGTCAGATTGCTGTGAAAACACAAAACAACACATTTTCTTTTTTTTTTTTTTTCTTGAGACGGAGTCTCGCTCTGTTGCCCAGGCTGGTGTGCAGTGGCACTATCTTGGCTCACTGCAAACTCTGCCTCCCGGGTTCACACTATTCTCCTGCCTCAGCCTCCCGAGTAGCTGGGACTACAGGCACCCTCCACCACGCCCGGCTAATTTTTTGTATTTTTAGTAGAGACGGGGTTTCACCATGTTACCAGGATGGTCTCGATCTCCTGACCTCGTGATCTGCCCGCCTCAGCCTCCCAAAGTGCTGGGACTACAGGTGTGAGCCACCGTGCCCGGCCAAAAAACACATTTTCTTTTAAAATTTTTTTTTTCCGACGGGGCCTCACTATGTTCCCCTCCCTGGCCTCAGACTCCTAGGCTCAAGTGATCTTCCTGCCTCAGCCTCCCAGCTAGCTGGGTATATGTTTTTTAAACAACTTCAACTGGGAGCGGTGGCTCATGCTTGTGATCCCAGCACTTTGGGAGGCCTGAGCTTAAGAGTTTGAGACCAGCCTGGGCAACAAAGTGGGACTCCGTCTCTACAAAAAAATTTAAAAGTTAGCTGGGTGTGGTGGTGCACGTGTATGGTCAGAACTACATAGAAGGCTGAGGCAGGAGGATCACTTGAGCCCCAGGAGGTGGAGAGTGCAGTGAGCCATGATCACACTACGGCATTCCAGCCTAGTGACAGAGCGAGACCCTATTTCAAAAAACAAACAGACAGCTTCAAATTATGTTCTGAAGAAAATTGTTCACCAAGGTCTACCGGGTGCCCCTGTGTTTCCCACTCAGGCTCTGCCTCCAGCCGCGGTGCCTTTTCCCGTCTGTCGGGAGGCTGTCCTGCTGCCCTCTCACCTGCAGTGCCCTTTCCCGTCTGTTGGGAGGCTGTCCTGCTGCCCTCTCGCCCGTGGTGCCCCTTCCTGTCTCTGTCACTCAGGCTCTGCCTCCAGCCGTGGTGCCTTTTCCCGTCTCTGTCGGGAGGGCGTCCTGCTGCCTTCTTGTCCGCGGTGCCGTCTTGGCCATGTCAGCCTCCGTCTCATGGCTTCTCTTTAACACTGACTTTTTCTCCACCACGTGTCTTTCTGCTCCACGTTCTTCTGTCAGCACGCCCTTTTCGGAAGCACTAGTTTTAAGTAGTCTTTCCTGTGAGTGAGTTTGATATGTGAATTCATGCTAAATGTGCAGTAATTGACAAGTTTAAGGTGTTTACTCCTCTCGGGATGTTAAAAAACAAAACTACTAATGACTCTAATGCTGGTATGTTAGGTACAACATTCATTACGTAAGTGGAAGAAAAGATGGATTTTGTTAATGGAGTCACATTATATAAAAAGGAAAGCTGACACTTCCTAATACCACCTTTCGTAAAAGCCTCAAGAGTACATTTAGTTGATCATGGGAAGTTTTTCTTTTTCTATTTTTAAATCAGTGTTTAAGTAGCAACAGTCCAAGGTAACACTGTTTTATATGCCTAAAGACTCAGAACGTGATAGTTCTTGTAAACACACACACAGTCCGCACACGTTGTTGCACACACAGCAGAGTCAGCAAACAGACATCCCCGTACAGTGCGGTTCAGGGTTGTGATAGATGTGGCTGTGGGAGGGTCTGGCATGGTCACTGTGTATTTGCCACCTGTTAGTGGGCACCAGTGTACACCCCATGATCTCCAGGCTGCTGGCCACCTTTCTCCATCAGAGCTGACTTTCTGTGTGCAGAGAATGCTCTGTCTCAGAAGCAGTTACTCCAGACCCCGTGCCTCCTGTGCAGCCTTACGTGTGACACCTGCCTGTATGTGCTGCTGCTTTTCCTGTGACATGCCTGAGGTGTGGCCATCCTGTGCAAGAGCCCACGCCTCCACACGGGACACCCGTAGGGCGAGCCCACGCCTCCACACGGGACGCCCGTAGGGCGAGCCCACGCCTCCACACGGGACGCCCGTAGGGCGAGCCCACGCCTCCACACGGGACGCCCGTAGGGCGAGCCCACGCCTCCACACGGGACGCCCGTAGGGCGAGCCCACGCCTCCACACGGGACGCCCGTAGGGCGAGCCCACGCCTCCACACGGGACGCCTGTAGGACACTTTCAGTGTTGACTTTACCTTCAACACCTAAAATGGTAACCACAGATGGGAAAAAACACAATTACAAGTTAAAGTGCCGTGTGAGTGCAGGTTAAAGTCCCAGTGACAAGTTAAATGCTGTAAAGCAGGGGCCGCATGCTCTGTCTGTACGTGGCCGCAGGGGCCGCGTGCTCTGTCTGTACGTGGCCGCAGGGGCCGCGTGCTCTGTCTGTACGTGGCCGGGTCATGCATGTTTTAGCTTGGACTCCGCCTTAAGTCTCTGGCACATTGTCCTGCTGTCTCTCCCTCCCTTCTTCTACAGCCCTTTAGCCAGGTGAAAACCATACTAGCTCCAGGGCTGTAGAGTCAGGCCGAAGGCCACATTTAGCCTGTTATGCCCTAAGTTACAGCATGTTCGTGTTTGTGGATAGTTAAAATTCCATCTCAGCTGGGTTTATTTTAGGAATAATTTAATTATGTTTGAGTTCCATCACACACACTTTAAGTTTGATGCCAGCTGAATAAGAAGATCCTTGGAGAATAGCAAGAGTATTAAGAGGAGTGCTGATTGAATAAAGATAGCTTTGGCATTTTCATCTACTGTACCAATGTCTTACAAGTGTCAAACCCAGGCTTTCTGATGAAGGGATGGATAGAATGGCATGTGGAGTCCTGTGCAGGGTCCTTGGCCAGACTGTGTGCTGACCAAGACTCCCGGCAGCTGGGCAATGTTGCCTTCTGGTGTTTGTCCTTCATTAGGTAGTGCCCAGTCATCTGGAGTGGGGTTGGTCCCCTCATCTCCACATCATTTGGGGAGTATGTTATCTGATGCACATCATGCCTGCCCCATTTTCACTTATTAGAATAGTGTGTTGATTGTGTTTTTTAGTGCAGTCTGTACATGGCTTAGCTAGTACCATAAAGAAAAAGCCTGGGAACTTGGGAGCATAGGAGGTGGCTAGACTTTCAAGTAAAGGCTTAGAGTTTGATTTGACAGCTCGTTGAGAGTTGTGATTTTAATACACTCATGCTTGTCAAAGTAAGCAGTAGTACTCTAAAGGTAAAGTGCTTCTTTCATTTTTGAGACAGGGTCTTACTCTGTCACCCAGGCTGGAGTACAGTGGCGTGATCACCACCGACTGCAACCTTACCCCCCCGGGCTCAGTGGATTCCCCCTACCACAGCCTCCTGAGTAGCTGGGACTACAGGTGCATGCCACCACGCCTGGGGAGTTTTTGTAGAGACGGGGGTCTCCACTCAGGCTGGTCTCAAACTCTTAGGCTCAAGTGATTCTTCCGCCTCCACCTGCCAAAGTGCGGGGATTACAGCTTTGAGCCATTGTGCCCCGTTTTGTTTTGTTTTTAAGAGATGGGGGTTCACTCTGTTGCCTAGTCAGGAGTGCAGTGGCACAATCATAGCTCACTGCAGCCTCAAACTCCTGTGCTCAAGCAATCGCCCCACCTCAGCCTCCTAAGTAGCTAGAACCACAGGTGTGCGCTACCATCTTAGCTAATTTTTTTTACTTTTTGTAGAGAGAGGGTTTTAACCATGTTGCCCAGGCTGGTTTAAATCTTCTGGCTTCAAGCAGTCCTCTGCCTTGGTATCCCAAAGTGTTGGAATTACAGACCTGAGTGGCCACGCCTGGGCGTGAAAGTCTTAAGAAATGAAAAATTATGAGACATAAAGAATAAATGAAAGGAAGTTATGTTTCAAACATGGTAGTAAGGATGGAGTAGAGGGAAAGGGTCAAGTTAGATGTGAAGAGACGAGAGTAAGAAGCTTGAAAAGAGCACATACGTATTGTTACGTGTGCTGACAACAGCAATCATACCCAGTGCTTAATAACTGCTGTGGGCAAGTCATGCACTGCTGTCTTGACATTTATTTTGTCACCTAATTTCACAGTAATCTCATGAAACAGAGGCCCTTGTTTTCTGCAGCTCACAGGGGAGGAAGCTGAGGAACAGGTGTTAAATAGCCGAAAATCAAGCCACACTCTGTTATGAAGGCAGAATTTTAATTCCTGTTGTAGTCTGAAATTTAAAGCTTGTTCTGTTTGTCTCTATGATATGTTACACGGTTTGATTTTTTTTTTAACCTCTGTATTTTAAAATAAGCTGCTTCTTATTTCAGCCCCTCAGGATCAATGGTGTTAAGGTATACACTGAAAATGTAGACAAAAGGCAAATTATTTTGGACCTTCAGATTAGGTAAGTTTTTATTTGTTATATTTGTGTCATGGTTAATGGCGTGTAATGTCACTTAGCTGTACCTGTAAGGTGGAGGATACAGTGAGCACACGTCTTACCTGCTGTTGATTGGAATTCGACTAAATTCTTGTTAGACATCCAAATATTATTTACCTTCTGGGTCTCAGTTTCTAACAGCCTTGATAATTGCCATTCATAAAATGTGTTAAATAAGAAGTTAAAGACACTGCAAAAAAAGAAAACTGTGGACCAATATTCTTTATGAACATTGATAAAAAAATTCTTAACAAAATACTAGCAAACTGAATTCAGCAGCATATTAAAAAGATTTTACACCATGACCAAGTAGGATTTATTCCCAGAATGCAAAGATAATTCAGCATACAAAAATTTGTCGATGTAATACACCACATTAAAAGAAAGGAAAAAACCAAATCGTGATTATCTCAGTTGATGGAGAAAAAGCATTTAACAAAATTCAATACCCTTTCATGATAAAAACACTGAATGAACTAGGAATAGAAGGAAACGAACTCCACATAATAAAAACCATATAAGAAAACCCCACAGTTAACATTATACTCAGTGGGCCGGGCGTGGTGGCTCATGCCTGTAATCCCAGCACTTTGGAAGGCCAAGGCGGGCGGATCACGAGGTCAGGAGATCAGGACCATCGTGGCTAACATGGTGAAACCCCGTCTCTACTAAAAATACAAAAAATTAGCCAGGCGTGGTGGTGGGCGCCTGTAGTCCCAGCTGCTCGGGAGGCTGAGGCAGGAGAGTGGTGTGAACCTGGGAGGCGGAGCTTGCAGTGAGCCGAGATCGTGCCACTGCGCTCCAGCCTGGGGGACAGAGCGAGACTCCATCTCAAAAAAAAAAAAAAAAAAACCCACGTTATACTCAGTGGTTAAAAACTGAAAGCTTTTTCTTTAAAATCAGGAACACTGCAAGAATGCCCTCTTTCACTACTTCTCTTCAACACGATATTGTGAGTTCTAGTTGGAGCAGTTAGGCAAGAGAAAGAAATAAAGGGCACCCAGGCTGGAAAGGAAGAAAGACATTATATATATATATTTATATATATGTATGTGTGTTTTTGTTTGGTTGGTTTTTTTTGTTTTTGTTTTTGACACAGGGTCTTGCCTTATCACTCAGGCTGGAGTGCAGTGGCGCAGTCTTGGCTCACTGCAGCTTCGACCTCCCAGAATCAAGCGATCCTCCCACCTCAGCCTGCCGAGTAGCTGAGACTACAGGTGCATGCCACCACGTGTGGCTAATTTTTGTATTTTTCTGTAGAGATGGGGTTTCACCATGTTTCTCAGGTTAGTCTCGAACTCCTGGGCTCAAGCGATCCACTCACCTTGGCCTCCCGAAGCTCTGGGATCACAGGCGTGAGCGACTGCACCCAGGGGAAGGAATTAATCTTTCTGTTTACAGTTGAGATGATCTCATATGTAGAAAACCCTAAAGATCCCACCAAAAAAAAAAGAACTCGTGGAACTAAGAAATAAATTCAGTAAAGTAGCCGGATACAAAGTGAACACACTAAAATCAATTGCATTTTTATACACTAACAATGAACAATCCCAAAAGAAAATGAAGGAAACAATTTCATTTGTAATAGAATCAAAAAGAATAAAATACTTAGGAATAAACTAAGGAGGAGAAAGGCTTGCACACTGAAAACTAAAATATTGCTGAAAGAAATCAAAGAAGATACAAATAAATAGAAAAACATTCTATCTTAATGGATTAGAAAACTTAATATTGTTAAGATGTTACTACTACCTAAAGCAATCCCAGATTTAATGCAATCCCTATAATCATGAATCCAATAAACAGTCATCATCCAGGATATATAGAGAACTCCTGAAATTCAACAACAGAACAACCAAACAGCCCTATTCAAAAATGTGGAAAGAACTTGAATAGACATTTCTCCAGGGAAGATACAGAAATGGCTAGGAAGCACATGGAAAGGTACTGACCATCACTAACCATTAGGAAAATGCAAATCTAGACCATAATGAAATACCACCTAACACCTATTAGAAAGGCTACTGTCAAAAGAAACCCAGAAAATAACAGGTGTTGGTGAGGTGTGGAGAAATTGGAACCTTTGTGCACTGTTGGTAGAAATGTGAAATGGTACAGCTGCTGTGGAAACAGTTCCTCAAAACCTTAAACATAAAATTACCATGTGATCCAGAAATCCCATCTCTGTGTACATACCCGAAAGAATTGAAAGCCGGGACTTGAGCAGATATTTGCACACCCACATTCTTAGCAGCATTTTTTACAATAGCTACAAGGCGGAAGCAGCCCAAGGATGCGTGGGCCGATGAATGGATAAGCAGAATGTGGCCTGTACGCCTTAGAAACACGGGACTCCTGCTCCAGGCCGCCACATGCTGGACCTTGAGGACCTTATGCTGAAGGAAACAAGCCAGACACAAAGGGACAGCGTCTGCATAATTGCACTTGTGTGAGGTTTCTGGGGGAGTCAAACTCATAGACAGAAGCAGAATGGTGGTTGCCAGGGCCTGGGGGCAGAAGGAATGGGGAGTTAGTGTTTAATGGGGGAAGAGTGTTCATTTTGCAAGTTGAAAAATGTTCTGGAGACGGATGGTGGTGATGGTTGCACGTTATGGATGTGTTTAGTACCACCGAGTTGTATACTTAACAATGATCGAGGGGAGATTTTTTGGGTATTAATTCATTTATTTATTTTGAGACAGAGTCTCACTCTGTTGTCCAGGCTGGAGTGCAATGGCACAATCTTGGCTCACTGCAACCTCCGCCTGCTGGATTCAAGCAATTCTCCTGCCTCAGCCTCCTGAGTAGCTGGGATTACAGGCACATGCCACCACGCCTGACTAATTTTTATGCTTTTAGTAGAGACAAGGTTTCCACCCTGTTGGCCAGGCTGGTCTAAAACTCCTGACCTCAAGTGATCCGCCTGCCTCGGCCTCCCAAAGTGCTAGGATTACAAGCATGAGCCACCATGCCCAGCCAAATTTTTGTGTATTTTAATACAGTGTTTTACACTGGGAAAAAACAGAAATTGAAGATCTGCCAACTACCATGCCTAGCATAATAAAAATGGGCTTCCTTCCCCCCACACCCCCCATAGGGTCTCGCTCTGTCACCCGGGCTGGAGGGCAGTGACGCGGCTGTGGCTCAAAAGTGGGCTTCTCTTGTCCTTCATCCTCATTCTTCCTTGAGCTTGCTCAGGGCTTCCTGCTCCACGTGGGGCCTCACAACACACTGTGTGTGGTGCCCAGTGAGTACTGTGCACTCAGAACAGCCATGTGGTGTCTAGCAGCTCAGAGTTGTGTGCTGTTTTTGATCCTTTACTAAGGATCATTTTATTAAAATGATCATCTTTGAGTTTACAAAGTATTTAAATATAGTGAATGTACAAAGTTGGTACCAAGTTACCTTTATTTCAGAAAGAAGCATAGACTTTAATATGGAAAAAATCTGCCTCTTTAAAATATTTGGTGCTAGGGCAAACACCATTGTCATCAGTGGAATAAAGGAGGAGGCCCACGTATGTCTCGGGTCAGGCAGTGCCCCAGGAGGACGCTCCGCCCCCAGGAGGACGCTCCGCCCCCAGGAGGACGCTCCGCCCCCAGGAGGACGCTCCGCCCCCAGGAGGACGCTCCGCCCCCAGGAGGACGCTCCGCCCCCAGGAGGACGCTCCGCCCCCAGGAGGACGCTCCGCCCCCAGGAGGACGCTCCGCCCCCAGGAGGACGCTCCGCCCCCAGGAGGACGCTCCGCCCCCAGGAGGACGCTCCGCCCCCAGGAGGACGCTCCGCCCCCAGGAGGACGCTCCACTGGGGCTGATACCAGGCTTCGTGAGGGTCGGAGCCTTGTGCTGTTGTCCAGTGTCTCCAGCACCGAGCGAGTTTGAGTCCATCAGTCAGTGGATGCCATTTTGAAGGTGCAGTCTGGTTTCATGGTTAGCTGCCATAACATATGCCAAGTATCCTGCTCAGATTTATGTCTCTGAACAAATACGCATCAGTCTGGTTTCATGGTTAGCTGCCGTAACATATGCCAAGTATCCTGCTCAGATTTATGTCTCTGAACAAGTATGCATTCTGCTTTGTTGTGAGTTCCAGACAAGCACTTTAACCAAATTGGCAGGCAGTAGAGATAGGGAAGGAGTAATTGAAAAGTACTAGAAAATAAAATGATCCAGGCCAGGTGCGGTGGCTCATGCCTGTTAATTCCAGCAGTTTGAAAGGCCCAGGTGGGTGGATCCCTTGAGGTTAGGATTTCAAGACCAGCCTGGCCAACATGGTAAACCCCATCTCTACTAAAAATACAAAAATTAGTTGCGCGTAGTGGCACACACCTGTAATCCCAGCTACTCGGAAGGCT
Organism: Pan troglodytes; assembly: GCF_028858775.2. Taxonomy (NCBI): domain Eukaryota; kingdom Metazoa; phylum Chordata; class Mammalia; order Primates; family Hominidae; genus Pan; species Pan troglodytes. Next base: position 173,927,678 of record NC_072404.2, on the reverse strand, counting down.
GAGGCAGGAGAATCACCTGAACCCAGATAGCGGCCGTTGCAGTGAGTCATCATTGCACCACTGTACTCCAGCCTCGGCAACAGAGTGAGACTCCATCTCAAAAAAAAAAAAAAAGAAAATGATCAAGTCATAGAATGAAGAAAAGGAAAGTTTTTTTAATAGTTTCGCAACAGGTTATTGGTGATTTTGCCAACTAGGTAGAGAGTAATTCTCAATGAGAGGAATCTGTAGGTATTGGCTTTAACACCAGGACAATAAATATTGGAAGAAACTTATCCCAGATTCCTTTTGTTACTATTTTGCTTATCTGCTTAGACATTCCCTTTCTAGCATTTATCAAACTTACCAACAAACATTGTCAGGTAGGAGTGTGACATCCTACCTCCAGGAGCCAAGGGTTGGGGTCAGGTCCTACACTAACCCATGGAAAAAGTATTTGACATTTCATGTTTATATTAAAAACAGGTGCAAATCTTGCCTTTAGCATTATGTTTGTTTCATATTAATATTTGAAATGACTTAATCATTGAGTAAAATTGAGGCCCCAAACAGATACACTGTTTCTAGTCTTTGATGTTATAGAGGCCTAGGGCACTGTGAGATTTTTCATGATTGGGAAGCAAGGTGTGAAATTTATTTGTGTGAAATAAAATTAAACTTTTTAATGTTTAAACATCAGATTTATAAGGTAAGAAAACTACATTGCATCTAAAGACTGCTTCAGAAGTTGCAGTTTGTTATTTGCATCTTCTTTTGAACATGGACATTTATATTTAGTTAAGTGTTTTATATATAAGACCAACAACAACCACAGCCATTGATTGATTGATTGAGAGTATTCCTCCCAACGTCATAGCAGTGTTGGATCTGATAACAGCCTGCACACCTGGAGCAGTAAAATACTATAATTTGATGGGCCACATTTTAGAGTTTTTACCTACAATCTGATTTGGTTGCTTTACTATCATTTTATTCAGATTATACATCTTGCAGGTCTATAATGATTAAGAGAATAGTTCATTTCACTTACATCATGTAATGCAGAATTTTTTGTTAGTTTTGTAGGAAATTGTGAGATTGATTTGGAGATCAAACGATATTTTTGTAGAGCTGGTGTGAAAAGTATCCAGGTAAGTTTTTTGTTTTTTTGTTTTAATTTGACAGTTTTCTAAAGTTCTCTAAGCTGTATTCAAAAATAAAATTAGGAAGTTTTTTTAGCTTGGAATTTTTTTGACGTTCAGTTTTTAGCTGTAGGTCATAGTTGAGATAAATAAGAAGTCACATGCTCAAAAGTTACTAAGATTCGCATGCAAACTCCTTGCGTTAAGCGGCCCTGCAGAATGTTTTCTATTACATATTTTGGTTTCCTGTTTGAGTTTAGATTCATGGTACCATGCGGGTGATCCTGGAACCGTTGATTGGAGATATGCCCTTAGTCGGAGCTTTGTCTGTCTTCTTCCTTAGGAAACCAGTAAGTCAATATTTATTTCATTTTTATTTTCCCATTTGGTGGCAAAAATACATACCCGTGGAAGAATATATAAAGTGGAGAAACAAAATTTTACCAACTCACCGTTGTCCCTTTGTGTTGTGTGAATCCTGTGGGAGTTTTTTGTATTTCTTTGTGCCTTAACTGAGAGCTTATCTCTTGATAAACAGCTCTCTTTCCTGATTATAAAAATGTTACAAAAATTTGGAAACATGGACTTCTTCAGAAGGGTGGGTCTTAGCTCACATTTTATTCACCACCTCACTGAATATGATTTATAGATATTTGCTCATTTAATCCTCATGACTCTATAGCAAAATATTAACATTGTTTTCTCTTACTGTTCAGAAACTGAGATTTTGAAAGTCTTATTTTTCCAAGTCACATAATTAATAAGAGCCTGTATACGGATCCAGTTTAGTCTGATACAGAGCTCATGTTCCTGAACACTTTGTTGAGAAGACTCATCTGCAAACCTCCCTCTTCTCCCCTCCAGAGATAAGGGCTGCTGTCATTAGCATGCATCTCCTTCCTCGTTTGGGGTGTGTTTAATGAACTGTACATACAGTTTTATATACAGGTTGAATGTTATCGGAGATGCTTGGGACCAGATTTGTTTCAGGTTTTGTAATATTTGCGTTAGACTCCAGTGAGTATTTCCTTTGAGCATGATGCTAGTACTCAAAAAGTTTCTTATATTGAAGCATTTTGGATTTTTAGATTAGGGATGCGGAACCTATACTGTGTTGTTGTTGCTGCTGTTTTACAGTAGTTAATACTATTTGTTATTTCCCACAAAACCAAGACAACAGAACTGTTACTCCCACCAGACAAACTCCTTCCTCCTTCCCTGGGCTCCTGCAGCCTCTGTCCAGCGTCTCCCTTTGCTGCCCTCCGTGTTCCTTGTGCTCCTGGTCATCTTCTCCAGGTGCACGCTGCCCATATGGTTGTCTGTATCAGCCCACACCTCGCCACTACCTCCCTGTGCCTTTTTCTTTGCCGCAGAAGGCTTTCTTCGCCCCTTTTGTTTCACTTTTGTGAAACTTTCTTCGCCCCTTTTGTTTCAGCAATTTCTGCACAGTTATTGTTAGCTCTTTGAAAGCAAGGATCATAACTGTCTCCTTAGAGTTTGGCAAATGAATGATGCAAGATGTGCCATTGATGAGTCCTTTATGGAAGTACCTTCAACATCATTTGTAATTTAAAGTAGGAATATTAATTCATATAATTTGATTCAAATAACTTATTAAAAATTGTCATTTGGCTTTTAAAATACGGGTTTATCTACACCTGTCATAAACTAAGTTTACTACAGCTTGTACTTTTTCTGTATAAAAACAAAAGAATTAAGTGTCATCACTTTCTGTTATGAATAAAATAATTGTTCTGATTTTCTTATTACTGAAAGAATGGGCTTATTTTGAATCGATTTTAAGTACACGAAACATGGGAACATCCAAAAACTCCTAGGTCATCTCTGTCAAATTTTACTGTTTAAATTTTACTATTCAGGAAGTTAAGAGATTCATAAGATTTAAAATTAATGTGTTTTTTTCCCCATACCAGTCATTAAAAGTCCTGTATGTTTAAGAAACGAACTTCATTAGTGACCAAAAAAACCTCAGTAATCTTAACAAATTGCTAAGTATTTTTAACTTACCCATCTTTAGCCAGGGACATTTTTAACAATTTAGAGAAAGACCTTTTTAAAAAGTTCATTTCAGAATGTAACGAAATCCAAATCTTTAAATCTTCTTCAAAATTTATAGTGCTGTTACTTAGTTTGGATCTTCCATCGATGACTTTACTTTTAAAATAACGTATTAACTTCCAAATGAAATTTAGTGCTCAGAAAAGAAGGATGGGGCTGAGAAGTTCAGAGTCACTCATTTCCTTATATGGTGAGTAAAGTCATCAAACGTACTCCAGTGAAGAGGAAAATTTTCAGTTTATTTTACTGGAAAATATGAGAACAGAGTTACTGCTGGCTGCCAAGTAATTCCTCCGCATCCTGGTGAAAGATACTTCTAGAAAGGTTTTTATTTTGTGGGTTTTTAAATTTTCTTTCTACTATTTGGATGATTTAGAAACCCTTACGAAACCTTTATACATTTTTCTACTTGTTGGCTTGTTTAGTTTTTATAATGTAGAACTTGTTGAAGGAAAAAAACCCTAAATATTGCTGAGGTGACGAAGTTGGAGTGTAGGTGAAGAAGGCAGCACAGTGCTGTGGTTAAGTGATAGACGTGTGTGTTGGACAGCCTGGTTTTCCACTCCTAGTTCTTTCTCTTACTGTAGCCTTTGAACAACTTACTTCTCTAAGTCTCAGTTTTCCCGTCTGTAACATGTCAGGACAGTAATACCTACCTCACACAATTAAATCTGAAAATTAAATGCCAGTGAATGTAAACTACTTAGTATAATACCTAACAGATAGTAGTCTTCATATTTTAAGAAATTAAATATTTCTGCTACATGTAGGTTTAGTCCTGACACTGGAGGTTATTTATTTATTTATTTATTTATTTTGAGACGGAGTTTCACTCTTGTCACCCAGGCTGGAGTGCAGTGGCGAAATCTCGGCTCACCGCAACCTCCACCTCCCGGGTTCAAGTGATTGTCCTGCCTCAGCCTCCACAGCAGCTGAGATTACAGGCGCCCACCACCACGCCTGGCTAATTTTTTTCTATTTTTAGTAGAGACGGGGTTTCACCATGTCAGCCAGGATAGTCTTGAACTTATGACCTCAGGTGATCCACCCACCTTGGCCTCCCAGAGTACTGGGATTACAGGCGTGAGCCACCGCGCCCGGCCACTAGAGGTGAATTATCAGTAAGGAGAAAAGCTTGGATAAATGTTCTGGTAAGAACTCAACCAATTGGTGTTTGCCTTTGGCTGTGCATAGGGAATCCTCACTTGGTAGTTGTTGGGCAGCATACGGTTTTAGGGTGTTTCAGAGTCCTTAGTCTTGTTGAGATTTATCCCTCGACTAGAGGGGATCCAGGAGGTCTTTCCCAAAACTTCCCTTAGAAATGGTCCTAGGCTTACTCCAAACATGTTCATCCACCAACGTTCGGGGTCTTCCAGCCCAATGCGGAGGTGCTGGCTGCTGGTATCTTTTGAACCGCAGATTGCATTTCTTCCTCTGTAAAATGGAAACAGTGTCTTCTGTTATGAGAAGAAATTGAATCCTATTAGCCAAGGACTCCAGAAATTGATGTGCTTTAAGCAAATGGGGATAAAAAGGAGACAAATTTATTTAAAACATAAAAATAGCATATATTGATGTCTCATGACGTGTACAGGGGACTGCAGTTGAGTCTCAGGAACAGAACGGAACCAGGAATTCGAAAGCCTTCGTGACTGTCTCCACCTCTGCTCGCTTTCCCCTCCCTCTGAGACTAGCTTCATCTGGTTCTGCAGTCCACATGTGGAATAGCATGTCTGCCAGCACTTCAGAGAAAGCCTTGCGTCTTCCTGCATCCTTGGCCTCTCCCTTCGGCCTCCCAGAGTGCTGGGATTACAGGCTTGTGAGCCATTCCAGCTGGGTCAGATACCGACCCCTGGACCAGCTGGGGGTAGGAGGGTTGCAGTGTTTGAACAGGGCTCCCTGAAGCCCATTCTTAACAGCCTTGCAGATGAGGCTGCAGTGAGTTCCAGAGTCAGGGCCACAGGCACATCCACAGACTCAGACCACACATTAGTAACTGGGAGTTTTTGCAGTATTTATCCTGCTCTTTTCCCCGACTTTCTGGGATCTGTGGTTTGATGTTTATATTATTTTGGACAGTCTTGCCCACCCCCAGTAGAGGGGGTACAGAGGAGCTTCCTGTTGTCCTGGTCCATCCTGGGTCTTGGGGCCAGAGCTCTCCCAGAGACCCTGCTCCTCCTCCCTGTGCCTTGTGTCTTTGGCGGGTCTTTTGCAGGAGAGAGTCTGCACCTGCCCCAGCAATAGAGGTCTCTACCAGCCTGGGACATTGTCCTACCATGTCCTTAAGGGACCTCTCCCCAGCTGCAGTGGGTTCTCAAGGTGCTTCCCTCCCCCATGGCTTCTGTCCCTTAAGGTGGAAGGTGGGGCGGGGCTTCCTTTGTGCTCTTCTACAGTGGCAGCTGCCTCCTCCCGGGCTCCTCCCCATGGGAAGTGTCCTCCCTGGGGTCGTCTTTGCACACCGGGGATGCAGGTGCCACCACGTGATGTGCACACCTCTGTGGTTCTCTGACTCACCCACACTTGGCCTATGGCCTTTCATTAGGATCTTGCTGGAGTCGTCTCACTTGTTTTGTGGGGATCTCGTCTTCCTTCAAGTTCAGCTCACTCCTGCCTCTCCTCCCTCAGAGCTGCCGGGAAGGAGGGGTTTCAGGCTGGCTGGTGGCTCAGGATGTCAGCTCTCCCGTGTGGTCAAAAGTGAAGCTCTCAGAAGTCCTGGGACTTAGAAACATAAGAAAAACATTTTTGAACTTTACCAACAGCCCAGATCTGCTAAATAAAAAACTGGAGAAAGGTGGGAGCCCTGAGTTTGTATTTCCAACAGACTTCCCAGGTGATTCTTGTTCTGAACTGTGGAGCTCAATGCAGCCAGGATGCCAGGCATACAGCACGTGGTCAGGTGCCAAGCAGCTGCCCTGGAATTGTAAACGTTACCCACACCCGTCACAACGGATTAGGGAACGTAGAGAGAAGAGGGGCATCTGTGCGCTTCATGAAATACGTGGATACATCTGTGTCATTCCAGTTGAAACCTGACATTGTTTTCCGATCTTGGAGTGCCGTACACGTTCTGCTTCTCGTAGAAGAGCCGCAACAGCTCAGAGGTGACTTCCTGTCCTTTGGAAATGCCTGTTCCACTGGCTTTTCAGTTTCCTGAAATAGCTCAGTCCTCCAGAGGCGAGGCTCCCAGCATCCTGAGGCACGTGTCCGTGGGGAAGGAGGGGCACGCTAATTTTAGTTGCTTTTCCAAAGGCGCCTTCTAAAGCCAGGCCTTTATCGGGCCCTGCTGGTGGCTTCTCCATGGTGCCCTCGTGTGGACCTCAGACTGGGCTTTGGAGCCTCCTGTCTCACACACCCATTTTGTCCTTCCCACACACTCATTCTCTCTCACTTGTTCTTTCACACCTGTCCGCACTCATTCTCTCTCACTTGTTCTTTCACACTTGTCCGCACTCATTCTCACAGACTTGTTCTCACACGGTTTCATTCTCACACATTTGTTCTCATGGACACACATTTTCACACTTGTTCTCACACATGCTTGAGCTTCCATACTCATTCTCACACTTGTTCTCTTGCAGACTCGTTTTCACACCCATTCTCACACTTGTTCTCACCTTTGTTTTCATGCTTTTCTTTGTTCTCACATACCCACTTCACATGTTCATTTGTCACACGCTCTTGTTCCTTCACACTCATTTTTTGTTCTCACACCCACTTTCACGCTACTTCTCACACTCATTCTCATTTTCTTACACTTGCTATTCCACTCACACTTGTTCTCACTCACTTGTTCTTTCACACACCTCTCACTTTGTTCTCTCACACTTGTTCTCGTTCTTACACTCACACCTCACACTGTTCTCACACTCGTTCACTCACTTGTTCTCGTTCTTACACACCTCTGTTCTCACACGTTCACTCACACGTTCTTACACTCACACCTCACACTGTTCTCACATGTTCACTCACACTTGTTCACTTGTTTTCACACACTTCTCACACTCATACTTGTTCACTCACACTCGTTCTTACACATGTTCTCACACTCGTTCACTCACACTTGTTCTCGCTTGTTCTTTCACACTCACACCTCACTGCTCTCACACTCACACTTGTTCACTCGCACTTGTTCTCGTTCGTACACTCACACCTCACACTTTGTTGTCGTTCACTCACACTTGTTCTTACACCACACTTTGTTCACACTCGTTTACTCGTTCTCGTTCTTACACTTACACTTCACACTGTTCACACTTGTTCACTCACACTTGTTCTCGTTATTACACTCACATCTCACACTTTGTTCTCATTCTTGTTCACACTTGTTCTCGTTCTTACACCTCACACTTCTCACACGTTCACTCACGTTCTCGTTATTACATCTCTCACTTTGTTCTCACACTCGTTCACACTTGTTCTCGTTCTTACACTCACACCTCACACTTCTCACACTCATTCACTCACACTTGTTCTCGTTCTTACACTCACACCTCACACGTTGTTGTCACACGTTCTCACACTTGTTCTCGTTCTTACACTCACACCTCTCACACTTTGTTCTCGTTCACTCACACTTGTTCTCGTTCTTACACTCCCACCTCTCACACTTTGTTCTCAGTCGTTCACTCACACTTGTTCTCGCTTGTTCTTTCACACACCTCACTTTGTTCTCACACTCGTTCACTCACACTTGTTCTCGTTCTTACACTCAAACCACTCACTTGTTCTCGTTCTTACACTCACACCTCTCACACTTTGTTCTCACACGTTCACTCACTTGTTCACTTGTTCTTTCACACTCACACCTCTCACACTTTGTTCTCACACTCACTTGTTCACACTCAGTTCTCATTCTTACACACACCTCACACTTTGTTCTCAACACTCGTTCACTCTCACACTTGTTCTCACTTGTTCTTACACTCACACCTCACACTGTTCTCAACACTCGTTCACTCACACTTGTTCTCACTCGTTCTTACACTCACACCTCACACTTTGTTCTCATTCGTTCACTCACTTGTTCTCACTCGTTCTTACACTCATACCTCACACTTTGTTCTCACACTCGTTCACTCACATTTGTTCTCGTTCTTTCACACACCTCTCACTTTGTTCTCACACTCACACTTGTTCACTCACACTGGTTCTCGTTCTTACACCTCTCACACTTTGTTCTCATACTTGTTCACTCACACTTGTTCTCACTTGTTCTCACACTCCTCACACCTCTTACACTGTTCTCACATTCGTTTCACACTTGTTCTCACTCGTTCTCTCGTACTTGTTCTGACATGTTGTGTCTCACATTCGTTCTCACACCTGCTCTTATGTTCTCACACACTCCTCACATATTCTCACACTTATTTTCTTTCTCATGCTCATTCTCACATTAGTTCTCTGTCCCTCTTTCTCACATAGATTCACAGCCTCTCACACTCTTTTCGTCTCACAGACATTCTCACTCATACACACGTGTTTCCTTTCTCTCTTTCCACTTGCTCCTTCCCTCATTACAGCCTCTGGCTCTTGCTCCTTCACCATTCCCTGTGCTCAGGGACAGGCCTTTCAGTGCCTTTAACATGGGGACCCCTTTGCCTGGTGCCTTCTTTCTTGCATTCAAATCTCTTCCTTTCAAAAGCCAGCTGAGTCCTTTCCTTCCGCAATTCCTGCTCCTGCCTCCCTGCCGATTAGTTTCTCTGAACTTCAGTAGCACTTAAATGTGTGTCAGTCTTTTCAACAAGGCCCACGTGGGCATGCCCTCTGTTGCCTGACAAGCTTATACTAAAACTTCCTTGTTTTGTGTTTTTAATACTCCATCGTTGATAGTTAATATTCTTTTTGAGGTTTTGTTTTAGACAAAGTAATGAAGTTGTTTTTCTGAAATGATTCTAAGACAATTGGTCAGAAATAGTCTCTGCTTGTTTGGTTTATGTTTGGTCAGTTGTGCTTTGATTATAGATGGTTCCTCATCTGAGATTAAAGTGGGACAGAACTTCAAAAGTAAAAGGGTAAATGTTCGCTGTGATGCTTACGTGGCACATGTGCTAGTCCTTGATAGTGGCGAGAAAGATCTTAATTGCTCAAAGGGATTTCCAGGGAAGGAAGCCCTCAGGTGATGACTGCAGTCGCAGGCAGTGGGCTTGGAGCCAGGCGCATGGCCTCTGTGCATTGTCTGACTTAGTCCTCACAGGATGGGATTGTTCCCGTGTTACTAGTGAGGAAAATAAAGGCCAGTTTATCATTAAAATGGAAACTTTGATAAGGATTGACATTTATTCTAGCATTGACATTTATTGTCTAAAATCTCCCAAATTGTACTTTAAAGTTTAGAAACTTTGTTCTTGAATGGTCTCTTTTGTAGGTAGTCATTCTGAGTGACAGATTTGGAAATGGATGTTTAGGGTGTCACAATAATGGGGGCTGGGGCCCCTATTGCCCTTAGTGGCAGAAACCAAGTTGGATGCTGACCACTTAAGTGTCTTGTGCCTGTCAGTGTTGTGTAGCAGAGGACTGCCCCTCCCCACCCCAGGGCCAAGAACCCCCTGTTCATGAGCTCTGCATAGCCTCTGTAAGCAAATACCCGAGTCAAGGTAGCTAGGCATAGAAGCAAATATGGGCCCGGGCTGTCTGCCAGTCATTCCATGTAGAGAGACTTAGAAGCAAGTGAGAAGTCAGTGAGCAAGATGAGGCACATCAGAGACAGGAGCAGATTGGACGGTTTAGAGCAGAAGGGGCCGCAGCACCGTCTGCACAGCTGTCCTTAAAAATCAGTCGTTTCTTCCCATGTGGGTCCAGTGAAAAGATGAGGATTTCATTCTGTCCTTGGCTTATCTAGTTGTGAAAGGCAAAAGGTTACAGATAAGATTACTTCCTCTAGGTCTTAGTTTACTTAACTGTGAAACTAAAATAAATGATTTTCTCAGTTCTAGGACTAACTCTGAATTTGAAGACCCACTTTTTAGCCTAGTTTTATATGTAATTTTCAAAATGTATGTCTGTTTGGCTTCTTTTTTTCTTGAGATGGAGTCTTGCTGTGTTGCTGAGGCTAGAGTGCAGTGACTGTTCGCAGAAGGAATCATAGAGTGGAGCACACTACTACAGCCTCACACTCCTGGGCTCAAGCAGTCCTTGTGCCACTACACCTGGCTCTCTTGCTTTGTTTTTGAGCTTACTCCAATAACCCTTCATGCTCTTTGCTATAAATAGAAACTTCTTCCTATGTTTGATGCCTTTGATCTTTTGTTTTGGTAGGCAAGAAGCCATCTTTCAGATTTCTAGATAGCCTTAAGGAAGTTTTATCTAGATAGTTTGCCTACAAGAAGAGCATTAATACTACCCATTTATGGAGGTTTTACTTGCCAAATTTGGGCAGTTTTTATCATTTAAAATCTAGCAAAACATTATGTCATTGCCCTCCCAGGCCTTTAAAGTCTTCATGTAACAGCAGGCTAGGGGTTTTGTCAGCTGTAAAGTTACATCTTCTGTTCCTTCAAACAGAAACATACTTTTTAATCTAAACAAGTGGATACTTTTCTTGGGAGCATGTTAAAAAAAAAAAAAAAAGTGAAGCCAGCCAGTCACACGGTGTGATGTCGTTTTTACATAGCACCTTTATACACGATATAAAAAAGTAGGTTTTTTGCATCCACTGCAAACATGTTTTGTACTCTGTGGATCGGAATCTTGGTGAGGAAGAGCATTGCATCCCGCAAAAGGCTGATGAGTCAGTTAGCTGGAGAGACAGTGCCATCATTCTGGGTTGCAGTTCTGGTGAAGTAAGTAGGATGTTAACACTGCAGATGGAAATGGTTTTCAGATTGCCACATGGAGTAATAGTACGGAACGTGAAGTTTCAGGAATGGGAGGAGACTCTTTTATTATTTTCCTCCTTCCACTTTGTACATTTTTTTAATAGCCTGCAACTAGTTACATTTATCTTTTTTTTGTTTGTTTTACATTTTTATCCATAATACAAGTAACTTGACTAAAGCCAGTGTCTGTTTCATGTAAATATATTAACAGGTCCAAAATCACCAACTAAAATTAGCTTTATACTGACTTTTTCTAAAGTCAGTCCTTGTCTCACCCAAATATTTTAACAAGTCCAAAAATAGCACATAGCTACTTGGAACCATATTAAAATCTCATTATAACATGAATTTCAGGTATTCCATGTTGTAGACTTCTCCTTGAAAGATAATGACATTGAAAAATGCTCTTAAGAGAGTTGTTAATTCTGTTTCCCAAAACTTCCTGGATAAAACAATTCTACCTTAATGCTATTAAGACTATGCTAGGTGGTTTTTTTCTTTAAGTAACAAGACTGACGTATAAAATATGAATGCGACATTTAAGATGAAAGTGTTCATAGGCACACCTCACTTTATTGTGCTTTGCTTTATTGCGCTTCGTAGATACTGTGTTTTTACTAGTTGAAAGTTTATGGCAGCCCTGTGAAAAATAAGCCTGTCCGTGCTGTGAAGCGAACAGCATGTGCTCACTTCATGGCTCTGTGTCATGTTTTGGCAATTCTCGCAGAATTTCACACGTTTTCATTATTATCTGTGACTGTGATCTGTGGTCAGTGATCTTTGTTGTTTCTAATGTAATTGTTTTGGGGCATTACAAACCATGCCTGTGTAAGATGGTGGATTAGTACATTCTCACACCGCTATAAAGATTCTACCTGAGACTGGGCATTTTATGAAGAAAGGGGGGTTATAAAGATACTACCTGAGACTGGGCATTTTATAAAGAAAGGAGGGTTAATTGACTCAAGGTTCTGCATGTCTGGGGAGGCCTCAGGAAACTTACAGTCATGGCAGAAGATGAAGGGGAAGTGAGGCACATCTTACATGATGGCAGGAGAGAGAGTGTGCAGGAGAAACAGCCACTTTTAGAACTATCAGAACTCGTGAGAACTCCCTCACTATCATGAGAATAGTATGGGAGAAACTGTGCCCACGCCAATCACCTCCTACCAGGTCCCTCCCTCGACACATGGAGATTACAGTTCGACATGAGATTTGGGTAGGGACACAGAGCCAAACCATATCAAATGGCCAGGTTAATTGGTAAATGTCGTATCTTCTGACTGCTCCACTGACTGACTGTTCTCCTATGTCTCCCTCTCCTGGATCTCCCTATTCCCTGAGACACAACAATATTGAAATTTTAGGCGAATTCACAACCCTGCAGTGGCCTTTATGTATTTAAGTGAAAGACAGAGTTGCACGCCTCTCACTTTCAGTCAGAAGCTAGGTGGCTCACGCCTGTAATCCCAGCACTTTCAGAGGCCAAGTGGGGCGGATCACTTGAGGTCAGGAGTTCAAGACCAGTGTGGTCAACATAGTGAAAACACCTCTCTACTTAAAAAAAAAAAAAAATACAAAAATTAGCTGGGCGTAGTGTAGTGTATGCCTGTAGTCCCAGCTACTTGGGAGGCTGAAGCAGGAGAATCACTTGAACCTGGGAGGCAGAGGTTGTAGTGAGCTAAGATGGCGCCATTGCACTCCAGCCTGGGCGACAGAGCAAGACTCTGTCTCAAAAAAAAAAAAAAAAGCGAAGCTAGAAATGATTAAGCTTAGTGAAGAAGCCATGTTGAAAGCCAGCACAGGCTGAAAGTTAAGCCTCTTGTGCCAAACAGCCAAATTGTAAATGCAAAGGAAATGTTCGAAGGAAAATAAAAGTGCTGCTCCAGTGAACACACCAATGATAAGGAAACAGCCTTCTTGCTGATAGGGAGAAAGTTTTAGTGCCTGGAGAGATGATCAGCCCAGACATTATATTTCCTTAAGGCAGAGCCTAATCCACAGCAAAGTCCTAACTATTTTCACTTCTGTGAAGACTGACAGAGGTGAGGAAGTTGCAGAAGAAAAGTTTGAAGAGGTTGGTTTATGAGGTTCACGGAAAGAAGCCATCTCCATAACATAAAAGTGCAAGGTAAAATAGCAAGTTATCCAGAAGATCTAGCTAAGATCATTGATAAAGGTGGCTCCACTAAACAACAGATTTTCAGTGTATATTAAACATCCTTCTGCTGGAAGAAGATGCCGTCTGGAACTTATCCAGCTAGAGAGGAGAGGTCAGTGCCTGACTTCAAGGCTTCAAAGGACAAGCTAACTGTCTTGTCACAGCTAATGCAGGTGGTGACTTTAAGTTGAAGTAAGCCCTCATTTCCCATTCTGAAAACCCTTGGGCCCTTAAGAATCATGCTATATCTACACTGCCTGTGCTCTATACCTGGAAAAACAAAGCCTGGATGACAGCACATCTTTTTACACACTGGTTTACCAAATATTTTAAGCCCACTGTTGAGACCTGCTGCTCAGGAAAAAAAGAGTCCCTCAAAATATAACTGCTCATCAGCAGTGCACCTGGTCACCCAGGAGCTCTGATGCAGATGTACAAGGAGGTGAATGCTGTTTTCTTGCCTGCTGACACATCATCCATTCTCCAGCCCATGGATCAAGGGGAAATTTCAACTTTCAAGTCTTATTATTTAAGGAATACTTTTTGTAAGACGATAGCTGCCACAGACAGTGATTCCTCTGATGGATCTGGGCAAAGTAAGTCGAAAACCTCTGGAAAGGATTCACCATCCTAGATGCCATTGAAAACACTAGTGATTCATGAGGAGACAAAATATGAATATTAACAGGAATTTGGAAAAAGTTGATTCCAACTCTCATGGATGACTTTGAGGGGTTTAAGACTTCAGTGGAAGAAGGAAGTGCAGGTGGAAGGGAAATAGCGAGAGAACCGTAGTTAGAAGTGGAGCCTGAAGAGGGGCTGAATTGCTGCAGTCTCAGGATCAAAGTTTAAGGACGAGAAATTGCTTCTTATGACTCACAAAGAAAGTGGTTTCCTGAGATGGAATCTACTCCTAGTGAAGATGCTGCAAACATTGTTGAAATGACAATAAGCGATTTAGAATATCACATAAATTTAGTTGATAAAGGAGTGGCAGGGTTTGAGAGGATGACTCTGCTTTTGAAAGCTGTTCTGTGGGTAAAATGCTATCAAACAGTGTGGCATGCTACAGAGAAATCTTTTTTGAAAGGAAGAGTCAGTCAATGGAGCAAACTTCACTGTTGTCTTACTTTAAGATGTTGTCACAATCACCCTAACCTTCAGCAACCACCACCCCGGTCAGTCAGCAACCATCAGCACTGAAGCAAAACCCTCTACCAGCCAGATTATGACGCGCTGAAGGCTTATGTGATCGTTAGCATTTTTTAGCAATAAAATGTTTTAAAATAAAGGTATGTACATTTTAAAAAAGATATATTGCTATTGCACACTTAAGTATGCCTTGGGAAACCAAAAAATGTGTGTGACTCACATGTTGCAATATTCCCTTTACTGCACTGCTCTAGAACCCAGCCCGCAATGTCTCCGAGGCACGCCTGTATAGGAAAAATTCTTTATGTCTTTGTTAAATAGCATCTTTGAATTGTATTCTCTTTCCTGTTCTTTTAACCACAGTGGCCTCATCTAATTGTATTTACAAGCTTACCTGCCACTTGCCTTGACACAGCCATCCTTTCCTGAAGTTCATGTGGCCCCTGTGTCTCACGGCTCTGCGGACGGAGCAGTCACCAGTGGGTGTCCTCTGATGGTGCGCTGTGTGAGGTGCTTGCATTTTAACCTGAGTCAAATGCAAGATTCTGCGCTGTATCTTTGATATGTTCTTACTTCCTGATGTAGATTTGTGATCAGAAGTAACAACCTTCAGAACTAAATGATAGAATCCTGTTGTGATGCCCTTTTAAATCTTCGTTTCCTCATGACAGGTATTTTTGTATGACCAGAATATTTTGTTGTGGCAGGGAGTACCTGTTCCTTTTTAAGTTGTGTAAGAGAAAAGAGAAAGGAAAATGAGCTCTTAAGTCAGTGTTTATAAATATATTCATATGATTTAGAATGTAGAGGTTTAGCCAGGTGGTTCAATGGGTGGACTAGGGAAAAACATTTATTTTAAGGGGGAGGTAAAGCATAGGTTGATACTGATGTTTGCAATCCAGTTTGAAGATTAGTTGCCTATTTTTTCCTTCCTAATATTTTATATTTATATCTCATTTCTGTTACATTGAGAAATCTTAGCCTTTCAGGATCTTAAAAATTGTTTTTTGTTTGTTTGTTTAAGTTTTGTTCTATCTATAAGAATCTTGACTCTTCCACTTTATATTTGCTTGCAACCAAAAAGGGATTGCAACCAAAAAGCAGTTTTGTTACTCAACTATATGGGTTATTGAGATCATGCAATTTTACTTAGAATTTCTTCTACAAATATAGAACACAAGTGATTTTATTATGTGCTGTTTTGTTAGGAAAAGCGGTATTTCTAATCGGTAGTTTTCATCAACCCACATCTCCTTAATGGAATGTTAGCTAACTGTATGGGAATTATTCTAAGATAAACACAGATGTCGAATGAGTGGGTAGAGCATGGTCTGCTAATTGGAAAATACAAAGTAAAACAATGATAAAGTCCATTATTTCACTGCCAGATAGGCTGGCTTTTAGTATTGTTTTTGGTGAGGTATGTGAAAAGGACATTTTCATACACTTTGGGTGGGAATGTAAATGGATACAGTATTTTTGGAGGGCAGGTAGGTACCATCTATTGACATTAAAAATGAACATAAGCCTTTGACCCCAAAATCCCACTTTTTGAATGCTAGTCTGCATATGTATATGAGAACATGTATGTAAAAAGATATTCCCTGACTCATTATTTGTAATTACAATAAAGAGAAATTGTCAAAATTCTAAGTATCCATCCATAGGAGAGTGGGTAAATAAATTATTTTATGATTTTACTAGCAAAAACTGTGACATTATAAAAAAACAAAAAGAGGCAGGTCTCCATGTACCACCAAAGAAAAATGTCCTTGGTATATTACAAAGGATGAAGGGTGTGGGTCTGTGTTGTGTACTAACCCATTTTGTCTACAAAGAAACAAGCCTGTGTGCACCTGATTCGATAATTGGAAATTGTTTGGAACTTAATATTTTGCCCTTGTTTTAAAACAGCTTTTAGAAATTAACTGGACAGGACTGACGAATCTTCTGGATGTCCCTGGATTGAAGTAAGTCTCGTGTCTGGTCCCGGAGGCTTAGCGTTCGAGGGCGTGTTGTGCATTTTGGATGTCTTGACAATAGTGTGAGAATGGTTAAGACCTGCGTCTGCCAGGTGAATGGGTGCCTTCTCCACAGGCTGTCGTGAGAAACAAGCAGAGGGTACAGGGGCTTTGTTCTGCCTGCCGGGAGCTGCTGGGAGGCGATGGGCCAGGGCGGGAGGGCTCTGGAGTGCCAGCTGAGGACGCAGTCTTCATTTGCGTTTGTTCACCACAAGGTGTCTTCCTGGCCTTGGCATGTTCGAAAAGTAGAGGTCTTTTAATATTTTGTAAAAACAGTTTGCAAATTTTTTTTTTAATCTTCTCAGAAACAATAAAGGAAACTTTAAAAGGAAGTGCTTTCCAGGGTCTCTCCAGCCTTTGGCTACCCCACCCTTTCTGCCTTTTTTTTTTTTTCACCTTTATTCCATTCCTTTTTGAAATGGGTTGGGGACAGTGTGGACTTCTGGACTTCACCAGAACTCTTGAGTGTGAGAGGTGAGGAACTTGAAGTTCCGTATCATTTCACTGGGAGTCCCTTCATTATTCCATAGCGATCTAGTGTCTAAAACCGGAGAAAAATGTTCCATAACAAGCATCTGAGGCCCTGGAGGGTGCATCCCTGCTTAGAGACAAGGAGTCATTCTAGTTGCCGTGGTGCCATTACCTGAAACAGTGCGTGGGGCTGTGGGTGGCAGACCTGTTGGTCACCTCCAAATAGGAAGTTTCGAAATTACAGCGTCTAAATGCTTTTGCTGGCTTTACCGTTTTATTTGAAAGTTAAAACACATCACCTGTGGGTTAAAGTTATATGTTTCTAGTGGATATTTTCTAGTGTGATTTGTTTTCCCTAAAATAGTTTAGAAAATTATGAAACTTGGTTTCAGACTATTTTTTTATTCTCATATATTTGTTTATGCCTCTGAAATGGCCTTTCTAAAGAGTTTTGTTTCATTATTAGGGAAAAATTAGGACTTTAATTATCTGAAGCACAGTCATCATGAAAGTCCTTTTTAGGTGCTGTGATTTACTGGATACAGAAAAATGCTGTGATCTTTAGAAGATCTGCGGAAAGAAAGCACAACTTTAAAAGATTGGTTAAAGAGTTCGTTAAGATTCTGGTTGCAAGCAACAAACCTGACTTAAGTGGTCTTAAGTAGGTAAATAAGTAAGTTTCTTTTTTTTTTTTTGAGATGGAATCTCACTCTGTTGCCCAGGCTGGAGTGCAGTGTTACAGTCTCAGCTCACTGCAAGCACCACCTCCCAGGTTCAAGCAATTCTCCCTGCCTCAGCCTCCCAAGTAGCTGGGATTACAGGCGCGCGCCACCACACCTGGCTAATTTTTGTATTTTTTTAGTAGAGATGGGGTTTCGCCATGTTGGCCAGGCTGGTCTTGAACTCCTGAGCTCAGGTGATCCGCCTGCCTCGGCCTCCCAAAGTGCTGGGATTACAGGCATGAGACACCACACCCGGCCAGTAAATAATATTTTCAAAAAGCAGTTTATTCACTCTTCCAACAATGGTCGCCCACTGCCTGCTCTGAGCTAGCCGCAGCCGCTCGTGCATGGGACACAGCTGTGCTTGTTTCCTGCTCGGCAGCTGGAAAGCTGGCGTGTCTTCTGAGGGACTTCAGATGGAGCTGGTGTTGGGCACCATAAGGGCTCTCTTGCCAGCTCCCCACCCATGCAGGGTGGGCGTGTCCCTCCTGGGCTTGTTTTCAGGCAGTCTCTTGCTGTGCCTGCAGCTACAAGCATTTAGTCTGCGGACTTAGTCGCCTTTCCCGCTAGGTCCCGCCCAACTTGTGTGTGCAAGGGCCACCCTTGGACAGATTCCTGCGACTCCGATGATCAGGTTTCAATCTCACATACACCCCTACAGAAGGCAAAGAAATGGAAATTCCAGTGATTGGGGGCATCCCCCAAAGCAAAAACTTTCTCTAGAAATAGGGGGAGGAGATACTGTTTAGCCAAATGGAACAAACATCCACACACATCAGTGTAGAAAAAAGTATTTGATTTTGCCTCCCTTCAGTATCATAGGAGGACTGAAATAAAACAGCATTATTGAACATCTACTCTGTAAACAACGTTGTATTAATACTGGCAACCTGAAAGGGCAGTCAGAGAATGTGTTCTGCCCCGGCAAGCCTACAGTTTGGGGAAGTTGATCCCCTGATTCATTTTATTTAAAAGTCATTCACACATACACACGTAAATACAGAGATAAATATACATGTATAGCTCCATTCTATTTAATAATTTATATGTAGCCTCTTTTTATACAGTAGTCATTTCTAGCTATTTTATTTTTATTTTTCATTTTGTTTTCAGAGATAGATCTCACTATGTTTCTCAGGCTGGTGTCAACCCCCTGGGCTCAAGGGATCTTCCTGCCTCAGCCTCCCAAGTAGCTGAACTATAGACTTGTACCACTGCACCCAGCTTCTCTTGTTTTATATGTAGATTTTATATATGTAATACAAAAATATAATCATAAGGCCAGGGGCGGTGGCTGACGCCTGTAATCCCAGCACTTTGGGAGGCCGAGGCAGGTGGATCATGAGGTCAGGAGATCGAGACCATCCTGGCTAACACAGTGAAACCCTGTCTCTACTGAAAATACAAAAAAATTAGCCGGGCATGGTGGCAGGCGCCTGTAGTCCCAGCTACTCGGGAGGCTGAGGCAGGAGAATGGCGTGAACCCAGGAGGCGGAGCTTGCACTGAGCAAAGATCGCGCCACTGCACTCCAGCCTGGGCGACAGAGTAAGACTCCGTCTCAGGAAAAAAAAAAAAATATATATATATATAATCATATATGTATAATTATGTCATTAAAAATATATAGTTACCTAACAGATAAATACACAAACACCATTCAAAAAACAGGCTGTTGTATAAAAGGGAGATGTAAAAATATCTTTTCTAAGTTTATATATATAGGTATATATAATTTATGCATAATTATGTAGATTTTATATAATAAATTATGTTTACATAAATGTTATGTACTAAAATTTAATAGATATGTACGTAAAATTGGGGCTACTAGTTGTCAGTCTTTCTATCAGATAAATTACAGCTATGGCAACCCTTAGGTTATAAAAGTGAATATTAAATAACTATGAGGCTGAACGCGGTGGCTCATACCTGTAATCCCAGCACTTTGGGAGGCTGAGGCGGGTGGATCGCCTGAGGTCGGGAGTTTGAGACCAACCTAGCCAACATAGTGAAATCCCATCTCTACTAAAAATACAAAAATTAGTTGGGCGTGGGCACACACCTGTAATCCCAGCTACTCGGGAGGTGGAGGTTGCAATGAGCCAGGATCATGCCATTGCACTCCAGCCTGGGCAACAGAATGAGACTCTGTCTCAAAAAAAATAAATTAATTTAAAAAATAATAATAAATAACCGTGAACTTAACATAATGAAATCCTGTCCCAAGCTTTATAAAATGAGCATCCACATGTTATATTAATTGATTACAAAAAGAAACCCCAGACATTATAGAGTAAGAATAATGCCTGAATTCCTTCACTACACCATAACTTTGGGCTATCCCTATTAAATATCCATTGTGTTCTAATAAGCGGCTCTAAGCTGAGTGTTGAAGTCGTAAGAAGGGTGAAGATTATGATTAAATATCCGTTATGTTTTGATAAGCGTCTCTAAGCTGAGTGTTGAAGGTGTAAGAAGGGTGAAGATTATGGTGGAAACAAAATACGGGTGATGAGTAGTCTTGGTTCCGAAGGACACACAGGGAAATAGTGACTCCCAAGAAAGTAACCACTTCAATAGACGCTTCTGTGGAGACCTAGGGGAGCAGCATCCACATCCACAGTTCGGGGACATGCGGGGTGTAGTGGGGTGAGGAGGCGCAGTGAGGGGAGCCCCGCCAGGGAGCTCGGTCAGAGCTGCTGTGGCCTCCGAGGCCAGGAGTCTGTGTGTGAGAAAGGTGGGTGGGTCCTGCCTCTGCGTGGTGAACACACAGCCAGTGTCTGCTGGCTGAAGCCCTCCGAATCTCTGTGGAAGTATTAACTGTCTGAATAACTGACCTGTTCATAAGTAGAGTAGTGTTACATATGGTTTTTCTTTCGGGGATTTAAAAAATTTTTTTCCCATATTAAACTGAAAAGTCCTTGAGGTGCTGGGTCATCACACGTGGATACTGTCTTGCAGTGGGTGCTTGGGCATTATTTGTTGAACGCTGATGATTATCACTGTCTCAGAATTTATTTGTAATTATGTATGTTAATAATTTTAGCATCTAAAACATTACTGGCGAGAAGCAAAGTACTTTCGCAACTTCACAGTTCAGGTAAAGGTGTTATACAGCAATGAAACTTAGGTTTATAAATGTGTTTAAAAGTGCTGCCACATATGCATTATTTAATTCTCACGTTTACCCTAAAGAATAGGACATACATATGTTTGTTTGTTTAAATAGAGATGAGGGGTCTCGCTCTGTGTTGCCCAGGCTAGTCTCTAGCTCCTGGGCTCAAACAGTCCTCCCACGTTAGCCTCCCCAAAGTGTAGGGATTACTGGCGTGAGGCACCATGCCCGGCCAAAAAAGATATATTAAAAGTACATCTTTGACCAGGCATGGTGGCTTACGCCTATAATCCCAGCACTTCGGGAGGCCAAGGTGGGTAGGTCACCTGAGGTCAAGAGTTCGAGACCAGCCTCGCCAACATGGTGAATCCTGTCTCTACTAAAAATACAATGTTAGCCAGGCGTAGTGGTGCGCGCCTGTAATCCCAGCTACTTCGGAGGCTGAGGCAGGAGAATTGCTTAAACCCAGGAGCTGGAGGTTGCAGTGAGCTGAGATCATGCCGTTGTACTCCAGCCTGGGCAACAAGAGCAAAACTCTGTCTCATTAAAAAAGCAAGTATATTTTTTCCTTTAGCCTAAGCAATTTTATTCACTTAGTTTGCTGTGCAGTGATGTATAGTATTTCAAAGATTATCAACGTGTCCAATACTCAAAGTGTTGGATAATGGATAAGAGAGAACACAGTAAGTTCTCCTTCAGTGTTGACTGGTGTACAACAACGGAGAAATGGGATGTGTATATGAACATGAATGGGCCAATGAATGTTATTCTCTGTACTTATATGTATGTTTGAAATAGTTTATGTTAAAAAAGTCAATGAGGTGTATTTTAGTAAATAAGTATAAAATCTATGATGAAGTAGGAATACATTAAATGTTATTTAGGAAATTATGAAGTGTATTAGGTTGGTGCAAAAGTATTTGCAGTTTTTGCCATTTTAATTGCAAAAACCACGTTACTTGTGCAATAACTAGAATTTTACCTTGTATTCTATAAATAAATTCTGTATCATAGTCACCATAGTGGTATCACAGCTAAAGAATTGAAATGCGGGTTGTAAATATTGCACTGGAGGAATGAGATAACTCCTACTCTGTAAATAAATGGGACTTACATCATATTCATGGTAAGTCTGTTGTCAAAGGTGAGAGAAGCATTCACATGTCTGATAGTCCGTTTGCTCTTTTTGTCTCCCAACTAACAGTGGTTTATCAGATACTATCATTTTGGATATAATATCAAACTATCTGGTGCTTCCCAATCGAATCACCGTTCCACTTGTCAGTGAAGTTCAAATAGCTCAGTTGCGGTTTCCTGTACCAAAGGTAAGCGTGTCCCGGCATCCATTCACATTTAAAAACGTCTTGGAGACCTGCCTGCCTGCGGGTGTGGCATTGGGTGCTGTGACTCTTTGTCTCTCCCCAGCAGCCAGCTTGCCACACGGTTCTTGATGCATTGACTATTGGTTGTCCGTCACTTTCCTTAAGAGACTTGACTGATGTGCGCTGATCCTAAAGCTTGTCATGGAGACCGCAGGATGATTCTCACCCCATAGCTGTGTTCCTCAGAGGGGCCGATAGGGATTTAAATCTGCAGGGGTACATGGCACAGACATCTTAGTTACCTCAGAAAGCACATACTGCATTTGTTTTTATTAAAATGGACAGCCCTCAGCAACAGGCACCAGTTTTCCTGGCAGTCATGATGAGAGCTTCATGTAATAATTTGTGTATTTTCTCTCAGATGTTAGAATTCCGTTGCCTCTGAAGCCATTTAATGAGTAACCTGGTAGAAGAAGCACTTATACAACAGCTGACCTGGATAAAATGGAAAGAACAAAACTAGATTTTTGTCGCAGCTCTTGAGTTTAGCTGTAGCTTTGCTTTTATGGGTATATTACTTGGTGTGGCTGGGCCACAGTTTTGTCATCTGTAAAATGGGACAGCACCCAGCACACAGAGCTGGTTGCAGATACTGATGTCACCTTCATTTGAGCAAACTAAATAACTGCAAAGTAGTCAAGAACATGAGATTCCTTCTGCTGACTATGGAAGGGGTGGGTGGAGTGAAGGATCTCTCATGGCTAAGGAGCTTTTCAGTCACTCAGGTGTTGGATCCCATGTCTGTTTAGTCTGTCTGGACTTTGGACTCCAGAAGCCAGTGAGCATTACCACCGTGGTGGTGTCTGTAGTAAGCAGTGCACACCACATTATTTATATTTACTGAAACAGGATGTGGTAAGTTGGTCCTGTTTCAGTGGATATATTGTTTTTATTTTTGTTCGCTGAAGTAGAAGTAGATCACTTTCTCCTCTGGTTTAATTAGATCTAAATAATGGTGCGCAAATTAACAGACATGCAGAGGTATCCTTATATTTTTTAAGAGTAACAATATGCCAGTAAATTTGGTGCTCAAATTGGTTATATCGCTGGCATTCAACAGCTTTAATGTGATGCTGTATATTAGAAAAGAATGTCTTTTTTCCTTAACTTCTGACTCTCACCTCTGGAAATGCAGGAATCCCTTTACTTGTAGAAATCCTCTGCACCTAAGCCTCTTATGCTCTGAGTACAGGTGAGCACCTGAGCCTGGATCTGGCTGCCCTCAGCTGCATGGGCTTAACAGCCGGTGCTGTCAATAGATGTGGCCAGATTATCTCAACTTTAGACATGTGAAAATATAAACAAGAGCTGCTTCGAGTTTTCCAAGTGTGTTCCTCTGTGGGGGGACATGTATTCCTGTGCTGATTGAATGAGGAATATCACTCTGTAAATTTTTTTTTTTTTTTTTTGAGATGGAGTCTCGCTCTGTCGCCCAGGCTGGAGTGCAGTAGCACAATCTCGGCTCACTGCAAGCTCCGCCTCCCAAATTCACACCATTCTTCCACCTCAGCCGCCACCACACCCGGCTAATTTTTGTTTTTTAGTAGAGATGGGGTTTCACTGTGTTAGCCAGGATGGTCTCGATCTCTTGACCTCATGATCCGCCCACCTCGGCCTCCCAAAGTGCTGGTATTACAGGCATGAGTCACCGCGCCTGGCCATCACTCTGTAATTTTAAAAAAGGATGTGTGGGGGCAGAATGCTTCCTACCAAAAGGTGACTTGAGCATCTTTGTTTGCCTTGGAAGAAATGAGTGAATTTTTTTTTATTTTATCAATAAAACAATATTTTCGGGAAAGGACTATATTTGGTTTTTTTGTTCATTTATTTATTTATTTTGAGACAGGGTCTTGCTCTGTCGCTCAGGCTGGAGTGCAGTGGCGCCATCTCAGCTCACTGCAAGCTCTGCCTCCTGGGTTCAAGGGATTCTCACACCCCAGCCTTCTGAGTAACTGGGACTACGGACATGCGCCACCATGCCTGGCTAAATTTTTTGTAATTTTAGTAGAGATGGGGTTTTGCCATGTTGGCCAGGCTGGTCTTGAACTCCTGGCCTCAAGTGATCTACCCACCTCGGTCTTCCAAAGTGCTGGGATTACAGGCATGAGCCACCGCGCCTGGCCAAGACTATGTTTAAAGTCTATGAATAATACATATTTCAAAGTTGCAGTTTTCTCCTCTCTAAAATAAGTTTAATGACAGGATTGCATAGAATTATTCTGAAAATGGAACAGCATAGTTACTACATGTCTAATGCTTAGTGACAGGTCTGATACAACCTCTCATGTTATTACTCACTGTAGCACCAGGATCTAGTACAGCTTGGTGGCCTGTGTCACCAGCCTCCTTGAGATAAGCACGGTACTGTGCTGGGTCCCCTGCACTCGGCGTCCCTCTGCCAGGAGCGCGCTCTGGGGCTGCGTGGGGCTGTCTGTCCTCGTGTCTCTGTGGAGGGGTTGTCCCTCCAGAAGCCCATCTGTTCTCCTCTGAGCCAGCCTCACCTGGGC
Source organism: Pan troglodytes (assembly GCF_028858775.2). Lineage (NCBI taxonomy): Eukaryota > Metazoa > Chordata > Mammalia > Primates > Hominidae > Pan > Pan troglodytes. Next base: position 173,903,132 of record NC_072404.2, on the reverse strand, counting down.
ACTGCTGCCTTGCCCTGCTCTTGTTTGTCTCAGCACCTGCTTCTCCTGTACACACTTGCCTTTCCCCGCTGCTGGGATGTACTCGGCACCGGAAGAGGGTCTTTATTCCCTCGGCACTCCCAATTCTCGAGACGGGGTCAGGTGCGTAGCTATCTTCCATGCCGGTTAAACAAGCCAGCCAAGGGTCTAAACTTCAGTTTGTTCTTCTTTTCAGGGTGTTCTAAGGATACATTTTATTGAAGCTCAGGATCTTCAGGGGAAAGACACTTACCTTAAGGGACTTGTCAAGGGAAAGTCAGACCCCTATGGAATCATTAGAGTTGGCAACCAAATCTTCCAAAGCAGAGTCATCAAGGAGAACCTCAGTCCAAAGTGGAATGAAGTCTATGAGGTGGGGTGTCGTGTCTGCTGTGTTGCTGGGGTGGTGGGCTGAGCCCTGAGCGGGATGGCCAAGCTCTCATTCCAGCACAGTCACGTGGGAGTGTGGCTCATTTAGGCCATCATTTAAATGTTCCTTGTTTAATTTCCCATCTTTAAAAAGTGTCGTACCTTCTCTCCTTACTACACAACATTCTTGTCATGCCAACAGGTAATGTGTTAAACCTTAATTACATAATGCTATCATACTGAATGATCAGCAAAATATTTTTCATAATGTGAGTAGCTTGTCTTTCTAAGTATAAAATGTTACATGTGGTTATTAATGCAGTAAACACAAAAATGAGGTGAGTTATATACCTCCTTGCGAGCTTTTTCTAAAATTAGGACATCTTCACATGTCAATGAATAGAGATCTACGTGATTTTTAATAACCATTCCATCGAATAGACGCCTTCATCTGTTTACCCAGGGAGGCCTAGGCTATTCAGGTCAGCATTACAAACAGTGCTGTACAAGTAGAATGTGAGTGTCTCTTCACTCAGCCAAGTTTTCCCCAGATAAAGCTCTTTAAAGTGAAATTGCTGGATCAAAAGTTACACATTTTTAAAGGACTGAAATATCTTTGTAGAATTACCCTTCAGGACAGTCGTGTGATTTATACTCCACCAGTTTTTAAAGGACTGACGTATCTGTAGAATTACCCTTCAGAACAGTCGTATGGTTTATACTTCACCATACGACTCCTCTCCCCCACTCCTTTGTGAGTCTGGTCTCTTGCCAGTTTCTTACCCTGAGTGGTGCTAAGCAGATAACTCGTGGTTATTCCAAGATAGCATCTGAGTGGAGCCACTTCAGGACTAGAGGGATGTGTCCTGGATCTTTGGTCTGTCTCATGCCTTGCACCAAGCTTGTGGGTGACGTACCATGACCTTGTTGGAGTGATTGAACTTGATCTATTGAGACGCAATCCAGGATCCCTAGAAACAAGCACGGTAGACTATTACTGTGTGGCAGGTGTTTCAGTGACCTCCCGTCATCAAGAGGTGTGTGTGACTCGACAATAAAAAAATAAGTGTTCTAAAAGAATTTACCGGCTGGGTGCGGTGGCTCACACCGGTAATCCCAATGCTTTGGGAGGCCAAGGTGGGTAGATCATTTAAGGTCAGGAGTTTGAGACCAGCCTTGCCAACATGGTGAAACCCTGTCTCTACTAAAAATACAGAAATTAGCCGGGCATAGTGGCGCATGCCTGTAATCCCAGCTACTCGGGAGGCTGAGGCAGGAGAATCGCTTGAACCCAGGAGGCGGAGGTTGCAGTGAGCCAAGATTGCACCACTGCACTCCAACCTGGGAGACAGAGCGAGACTCCATCTCCAAAAATAAATAAATAAATAAATAAATAAATAAAAAGGATTTACCACCAGAGAAAATTACCTGGTCATATTTACTACAATCATCATATCATCATACTCAGTGTATGACTATATTAGTAAAAATGCACTTAACTACTAACCATTGATGTTTTAGGCTTTAGTGTATGAACATCCTGGACAAGAATTAGAGATTGAGCTCTTTGATGAAGACCCAGACAAGGATGACTTTTTAGGAAGGTAAATAAAGCCCATTGTGGTTATTGGAGGAGGGCATGGGGTCAGTCTTTTTGTTTAATAATCAAAAATATGTTTTAAAATACATTTGTATACTTGTTGTCTATTCATTAAATGGTTCTTAGATATAACAATTGTTTCACCTTGGATTTCTTAAAACATTTTTATTCCTAAAAGTTTCACATTTAAGAGAAGTGAGTCTTCTAGATCTGTGCTGTCTATTACAGCAGCCACTAGCCTTAAGTTAATTAAAGTTAAATAAATTAAAAACTCTATCTGAGTGGCACTCTCTTTGTTTACAAGGCTTAAAGCTACATGCAGAACCTGCCGCCGTACTGAGTTCTAGTGGACAGTTCTATTCCAGATTGCAAAAATGGGTTTTTTAAGTTTTTTGAGTTGCTGGATTAATTTTTGTCAGGATATAGTAATTCACATTGGGAAAATAAATACTGATTTGTTCACTTCAATTGAACAACTAGTATAGCTTTAAAAATAAACTTTTAAAATGGTTATTGTTTGACCACCGTTTGTTAATATCAATTATTTCTGATTAATTTAACCTAATTAAGTTATTTGACTGAATTAAATTGTGGCAAAAAAGATGTAGGGATAGAATACATTGGAGAGGTTCATACCTCATCAAGAATGGCCCTTGCACGTTGTGGCCTGACTTGAGAGTTCATGAGACTTCCCAGGTCAACTAGGAACAATTGAGAGATTTTAAGCCAGACAGGGATAGATCAGGTGCTCATTCTAGGAAAATCACTGTGTGGATTGGATTGTCGGGGGCTGAGCTTAGAGACTGGCAGACCAAATAGGAGAGTGTGTCATAGACCAGGACAGAGAGAAGGCGGTGTAGACATAGATTGTGGGGGGCAGAAGAGGCTACAAGAAGAAGTGGGAGTATAATCATCCCATCTAGTTGTATCTGGCGTCTGGGGGTGGTGCCAATCTTGGAAGTACGGGAGGTTTAGGGGAACGGGAATGGGCCTCCTCTCAGATGCACCGAGTGAGGGCGTCCATCGGGCTCGATGCAGCATGGGTCTAGAGCCTGGGAGCAAGGGTGGGGGAAGGTGAGGTTAGCGTTCACTGTGCGAGTGAGGAATCCACAGTAACGCACAACCCTACTGGAGTTGTGAGTGAACGTATAAAATAAGACGTTCTGAGAGGACATGTAAAATAAGAGGGTTGAGATGCTTTTAAACATTTTTTGATGCATATAACATTGTAGGGAAGATCAGTTGTTTTTGTTTTTGTTTTACAGCTCTAACCTCAGCTGGGCCAAACTCAGTATTCTGAGCTCACAGAAACTCCACCTCACTCTTCCTTACTCTCCTGACACTGGGGGTGAGCTGGAGGAAGCTTGTGGAAGAGTAGTCTGTTCCTTGATAAATTATTAGCGTTTTGTTGCATTTCTGGAGTGCTTGTTCATAGACAAATGCTTAAGGTTGTTTCAGGAAGAAATGTGTTTTCTATGTTTTAAAGTTGTTTCAGTAAGAAATGTGTTTCTATGTTCTAAAGTTGTCGTATTGTTATTTTTATAGTCTTATGATTGACCTCATTGAAGTTGAAAAGGAGCGCCTTTTAGATGAAGTAAGTTTCCCTGGAGTGTGGGTCTATTTACAATTGTTGACTGAGTCCCTGCCCTGTGCCAGAGGAGCCACGAACCACCCCTTCACCATCACACAGTGCCGGAATCCTAATTAGTATGGCATGAACAACATTTACTTCACGTATACTAAGAATTTAGGCCTTTTAGAAATACCAAATGAAAAATAAATTTAAGAGTCCATTCAGGTGCGTGTTGAGTCCCTACCATATGCTGGGAATCCTTATGGATATGAAGCATAAACTGACGTTATTGCAGACAAATATGCGATCCCCTGCAGAAGTAAGGGCAGGGCTGTGCGAGATGCCCCCTAGTGATGGAGATTTTCAGGTGGTTGGAGGGAATGGTGGAGAAGGCACAGTGCGGCCAGTGAGGCATCTCACGTGAGAGATGCCTGTAGAGACAGTGGGAACTCATGGCAAGGAGACTCGACTTCCACCATTTTATTGCTATCAGAATAAAAAGTATCAAAAAGGAAACATTTGTGGTGGCTTCTAAAAGAAGGGTAAGATTTAGATAAATGAAGCAAAATTAAACAAAAGTGTTGAATTCTGCTGCTTTCGTAATCACACATTTCCTTCCCTTGAGTGTTCAGCATTCATTGGCTGTGACATCTCGTTTTCCAGGGTGTGCCAGGTACTGGATGGACAGTCCTGCCCATGGCTTCTATCATTTAGCATTTGAGGAGCATCTTTGATTAATTATTTTGTGACTTTTAAGCTGATACAACTGTATACTATTTTATTAGTATAGAGTGATGAATTAGAACAAACAGATTAAATCGTTTGATACTGAAATTCAGTATTTGGAATCAATGTTGTATTACCTCTTACCCTGTACATTCCATTAAAGGCCATTTGGTGGAGCATGCTTGCCTACGCCTGTGGTCCCAGCTGCTGGGGAGGCTGAGGCAGGAGGATCGCTTGAGCCCAGCCTGGGCAACACAGCAAGACCCCTATCTCAAAAAAAAGAAGTCTATTCATAGAAGACTTTACTGTCTCTAGGTAGTGCTAGAAAACGTTTGAATTCTTATGTGTAAAGTAGGAATGATACTAGTACTTGCTTAGGGTTTCTGTCGGGGTCACGGGGTTGGTATGTGTAAAGCACTTAGAATGGTCGCTCACCCCTGTTGCTGCCATCGCCTCCAAACGTGAGGTCACTGGCATCCGCAGAGCATAGAGCTGGATATGGTGAGGCTCAGCCTTCGCGTTACTGAGAACTGTTGATGCCTCGTGGTTAGTGAGCAGCATGGAACATTTGTAGAGACTGGGTTTAATTTGGATTTTTGATTCAGAAGAACTTTTGCTGAACGTAAACATTTTTTCTCTTCAGTGGTTCACTCTGGACGAGGTTCCCAAGGGGAAGCTACACTTGAGACTGGAGTGGCTCACTTTAATGCCAAATGCGTCAAACCTTGATAAGGTGCTGTGAAGCATGTGCTCTTGAAAACTACCTAACCAACTACTCCTCATAACTAAGCTTGGTCTCTCAGCTGTGTTGCTACTTGATTTTCTAACAATTATAGCAGTAATTTTCATTATTGTGTAATAAGTCACTACAGTAGCATCAGGGATAAATTAAAGATAATGGAGTTTTAAAAATGAAATTTATAGGTCCTTCATACCTGTTTTATCAGATCTTCAGTTTTGAGCTTGTTAAAGTGCAGGGATTTGTAGAGCCAGAAATCACCTGAGTGCTTCATTTAATTGACTTATATATGGAATAGTAGTCTTGTTATTTAAAAGGCATTTATTGTTTTAGTTCTGTCTCTATTGCATGTATTGGATGTTTCTCACCTTTCTTATTTTTAGCGTAATCAACATGATACAATCAGATAGAAATAGTATCTAATCCTGTGGAAACATGGCTGCTAAGGGCTTTTTCCTTTCCTTTTAGGTGCTAACAGACATCAAAGCTGACAAAGACCAAGCCAACGATGGTCTTTCTTCTGCATTGCTGATCTTGTACTTGGATTCAGCAAGGAACCTTCCGGTAGGTAACACAGTGGTAACACCTGTGGGTGCGTATTTCCTAGCAGCTGCTCTTGCTTGTAACCACTGCTTTGTGCAGCACTCTGCATCACCTGTTCTCTTCTTGTTGTGTTTTCACTTCACGTCCAAGTGCAAGAGAGTGGCAGTGGAGAGGGAGAAGTTAGTGTTTGCTCTGGGAGTGCATACATTTCTATTTACACATTTAGCTGGATTTGTGCAGTACATAGGAAAAGAAGATGAATAGTGGTTAGGAGAAGAGGTTAACTCTCTAGAAAATCACTACGTATTAACACTTAGTTGCCTTAGGATGAAAATTGTCTCTCTTTGGAATGGGAATAAAATTAAGCAGCTCTGATTACAAAATGCAGATTCCTCATGGCTGTCGCAGGGCCCTGCGTGAGCTGCTGGGCCTTGGTGATCCGTGGGGCATCAGATGGCAGAATGGTACTGCTGCACAAGCGAGCTGGCCTCTGGGTGCCTGGGATGTTTCTCGCAGAACAAAAGGAAGCCATGTCTCGGAATGACCTACTGCCATATACAAGACACTCTGTGCCTAGAGGCATATATTTTTGTTTGTATCAGAATTGTTCATTCGTAGAGAGAAAATGTAAAATGTTGTTTTATAGGTAATAACCATAACCATAGAAAAGGAAGATCTTACTAATTCAATCTTGCGAGGCATAGTGTGCTCTCCCATCATCCTACCTTAAACCCTGCTAGTGAGGATAGTGGTGTGGTCCTTAGTCATGTCATCTTGTTTGATGATTTTAGAGTGCCCATACACTTGCTGACTAGGCACTCAGTGTTTATTTCATCGTGTCCACAGCCGCTTTTGTTGGAAGAAAGACTGCTGCCACCCGGTGCAGAAGTTTCTTTCCTCCCCAAGTTGTTCATTGCATAATTCCTCCTCCACAGTAAATACTCATCCACCCAAGTGCATTTGTACATAAATCGTCTTCCGTGTCTTTTCTCCCTTTGTCAGTGTTTACCAGGGAGATAGACAAGAAGGCAAAGAAGCGTTTTAACTCACTTCTCGACACACATCCTGGACCTCAGTTATCGGCCTCTCGATCCCCTGTAGTCTTGCCTTGCCGTGGTCAGACTACGCTTCATAGTTCACGATATGCACACCCTTGGCTTCCTCCAGCACCTTCCACATTCTGAGAACTGTGCATTTCCTTGAGCTTTGCACAGAAATGAAGTAAATACTTGTGCACCGGTGCATTTTATTTAAAGTTATCTACAATTAAGATATGATTGATCACTTATATTTCATACTGGGAGGATGTGATTGTACTCTTTGTTGTATGTAATTGTATATAATTGCACTGTTTATTTCAATGAAGCTTTCTTGACCGATTTTAACTTCTTAAAAGAATTCTTACATTTCTCTTAAAGTATTTACCTTAGTCTTTGATCAGTCTTCCAGTCTAAAGTCTGTGACTTTACCCGTTACAATTTCAATTTGGAAAAAGTAATTTCATTAAGTATTTAATCTTTCCACAGAATTTCTATACAGTAGAATTGTTTGCTTTTAGCCATGGTAATGTTTGTTGTAAAGGCTTCCATAATGCCTGATGGAAGTGAATTTGTTTTCTATTTTAGGGTAGAGAGAATAGTATCAGTGAATTGACTACAAAGGGTTAGGCCTCTTTAGAACTGTGTGTGTTGTCACATTAAATTGAAATTTGAATAATGTCACATAAGCAAAAAAAAAAAAACAAAAACCCAGAGAGAATGTATTGATCTTCTGTTAAAAGGGCACTTTGTGCATGGAATGTGCTGTGGCCATCAGAAGCAAAGGACCTTTGCAGAGCCGCGGGGTGCCCGGCGCGGGATTAAGGGGCGTCCCGCGGGCTCTGGGATCCTTTGGCGCTGGATTAAGGGGCGTCCCGCAGGCTCTAGGATCCTTTGGCGCTGGATTAAGGGGCGTCCCGCGGGCTCTAGGATCCTTTGGCGCTGGATTAAGGGGCGTCCCGCGGGCTCTGGGATCCTTTGGCGCTGGATTAAGGGGCGTCCCGCGGGCTCTGGGATCCTTTGGCGCTGGATTAAGGGGCGTCCCGCGGGCTCTGGGATCCTTTGGCCCTGGATTAAGGGGCGTCCCGCGGGCTCTGGGATCCTTTGGTGCTGGATTAAGGGGCGTCCCGCGGGCTCTGGGATCCTTTGGCGCTGGATTAAGGGGCGTCCCGCGGGCTCTGGGATCCTTTGGCTCCAGATTAAGGGGCGTCCCGCGGGCTCTGAGATCCTTTGGCTCCGGATTAAGGGGCGTCCCGCGAGCTCTGGGATCCTTTGGCTCCGGATTAAGGGGCGTCCCGCGAGCTCTGGGATCCTTTGGCGCTGGATTAAGGGGCGTCCCGCGAGCTCTGGGATCCTTTGGCGCTGGATTAAGGGGCGTCCCGCGAGCTCTGGGATCCTTTGGCGCTGGATTAAGGGGCGTCCCGCGGGCTCTGGGATCCTTTGGCGCTGGATTAAGGGGCGTCCCGCGGGCTCTGGGATCCTTTGGCGCTGGATTAAGGGGCGTCCCGCGGGCTCTGGGATCCTTTGGCGCTGGATTAAGGGGCGTCCCGCGGGCTCTGGGATCCTTTGGCCCTGGATTAAGGGGCGTCCCGCGGGCTCTGGGATCCTTTGGTGCTGGATTAAGGGGCGTCCCGCGGGCTCTGGGATCCTTTGGTGCTGGATTAAGGGGCGTCCCGCGGGCTCTGGGATCCTTTGGCTCCAGATTAAGGGGCGTCCCGCGGGCTCTGAGATCCTTTGGCTCCGGATTAAGGGGCGTCCCGCGAGCTCTGGGATCCTTTGGCTCCGGATTAAGGGGCGTCCCGCGAGCTCTGGGATCCTTTGGCCCTGGATTAAGGGGCGTCCCGCGGGCTCTGGGATCCTTTGGCGCTGGATTAAGGGGCGTCCCGCGGGCTCTGGGATCCTTTGGCGCTGGATTAAGGGGCGTCCCGCGAGCTCTGGGATTCTTTGGCCCTGCCTCTCACTGTCTGTGGTGCTCCTGGTGCTCTCATTGACCACAATCCACCGTTCTCTGCTTTCTCCCCTGGCTCCACTGCCCTAAGAGCATCTACGAGGGAAACTTTGGGTGTGGCTACTTAAAAGAGAGGCGAGCGTCGGGACTAGTGTTTTGTGAAAATACCGCCTCAGTCTATAGAGCACTATTTGTGAGTCCTCCGGGCTTCTTTCTTCCTTTGTCTGTTTGGAAACTGCCAGAATGTGGACTGGAACTTCTAACGCAGTTGGCTGGCGGTGGACTGATGTTGCATGCTTTTATTTTCTTGCATGATTTTAACTATTGTGTATTTATTTTGTGCTTGTTTTGTGAAATGTAACACTGCTGTAACATTGGAGAGCATCTGACCATGAGATGAACAACCCTGGCGAGTAGAGAAGGGGTCCTCCATTCCTCAACTGCTACTGGCTCCTTGAAAAAAACCTCTCTTGAGGAGAAATGAAGCCATAATGATTAAAATTCATTTTCTTGTGGTTCATCTCAATGTGAGATGTAAATTTTTTTGTAAAGTTTCACAAAACTGTTTTAAAATCTATCCCCTCCTTTTTTAAAATTTGAGATGGAGTTTTGCTCTTCTTGCCCAGGCTGGAGTGCAATGGCATGGTCTCGGCTCGCTGCAACCTCCACCTCCCATGTTCAAGTGATTCTCCTGCCTCAGCCTCCCGAGTAGCTGGGATTACAGGCACCCACCACCACGCCTGGCTAATTTTTGTATTTTTAGTAGAGACAGGGTTTCACCATGCTGACCAGGCTGGTCTCCAACTCCTGATCTCAGGCAATCCACCCGCCTCGGCCTCCCAAAGTGCTGGGATTACAGGTGTGAGCCACCATGCCCGGCCTATTATCCCTTCCTGATCAAACACGCAAGAGTCAGAACTAGGGCCTTCTTTGAAAACCCTGCTGTGTAATCAACTCTCAGTCATTTGGGGGATGGTCACGTGAAGATAGAAATTCACCCATTTTTTAAATAAAAATTTGCCTTCACTTACATGATTTACCCAGAGCTCCTAAGGGAGAAGAAAACTATATTAAGTTTGTGATTCACTTTCTTTTAAGACACTTAAAGACCTTCCTGGAGTGGATAATTGAGCGTGTCTTTGTTCCCATCTCATCATATGTTGCCCGTCTGGCACTGGATACCTGTGCTGTTCTCTGTGCTTGCAGTAGAGAGCCGTTTTCACCTGCTTCAGGGCCACAGGGGGCCACAGCGTCTTAGTCATTAGCCTAGAAAGTCAGACTTCATCCAATTGACAATGAGATTCTTATGGCCCAGTTGTCCGTTAGTAGAGCAGTGATAGCGCTTTGCATTTTTGTAGAGTTTTCATTTCTATTTCCAAAGGATTTCCCTATGCATTCTCAGTTTATTCTTATTTTTTAAAGTAGGGGGAGTGTAGGGGGCAAAACTTGAAGAGCAGATATTTTGTTTATTTATTTACTTAATTATTTTAAATTATATTTTTAAGTTATAGGGTACATGTGCACAACGTGCAGGTTTGTTACATAGGTATACATGTGCCATGTTGTTTGCTGCACACACCAACTCGTCATTTACCTTAGGTGTTTCTCCTAATGCTATCCCTCCCCTCTCCCCCTACCCCCTGACGGCCCCCAGTATGTGATGTTCCCCGCCCCGTGTCCAAGTGATCTCATTGGAAGAACAGGCATTTTGCCCTGTCTTACAGATGAGGAAAATCAAGACCCTGAGGGGTTAGGTGAGCTGTTCAGAGTCAACAGCGATAGTAAGTGGTAACCATAGTCTCTCTGGCTGTCTACTCATATATGTCTAAGGCCTTTTTAAAGTCAAAGTGAGGTCAGCAGTACCTGTTTTACTGCTTAAAAGTAACAGCAGCATATCCTGTTACTTTTAAGAAAATAATTTTTTGCTTCTGATGATTGTTAGCAGAAAATTTCATCATAGACTTGTGTAAATCTGACTAGATAGCTCCCCTGTGTAAACTGTTAGTTTATCTCCAATAGCTTTTCCAAGTTGCTTTTTCCCATTCTACAACTGCTTCCTTTTGCAGAAAGGAAGTGTCTCTGACCTCGTATCAGGAGCGTTACCAAAATCAGCTTTCCTGCAGCATTATCCAAGTTGCACACTGTACTTCCTTATTAGAACATATGCATCACCTAAGATGTTCCGTAAAACAAATGTGAACTTTTCCCCCACCCATTGGTTTTCAACATGAAGCCAGATCAGTGCTTCCGCAGTTTTCCCCAGAGGGCTGAGAGCCTTGCTGTCACTGGTGAAGGCTTTGACGGCTGCCAACCCAGTGCTCTCTTACTTCCTACCCACTCAAAAGCACCTTGAATTCCAGCTCCAGGAGTGCATTGCCACCAGCGATCCCCATCTGCAAACTTAGGACAATAGGAATTTTTCGTAGGCTGGAAACGACCTCTTCATAATGTGGATTCTTAGAACTTTGCCCTCCTTCTTTTGATGAAATTCTGGGCTTTAATTTCAGGCTTGAACAAGAAGGACTTTCTCTGACTCATGGTGGCCAGCTTTGACATCTTAAGCCTGATATGACAGCATACTTACTGAGCACTTTCCAGGAGCCAGGCAGGGGTCTCAGGGTGCTACTTGTTTAATCTCCAGACCCTCATTATCACTTTACAGATAAGGAAATTAAGACAACACCAAGAACCCAGATGACACAGACTAGAGATTCCCAGGCACAGCTTCAGTGCGTGGGAGAGCTGGAATTGGAACTCAGCGTGGGCCCAGAGTCGGGGTGCTTGGCGCCTCCTGTCCCCTCGACCCTAGTGCAAAGTGAATTTATTGTCACTTTATTAAGTTTATAGATTCATCAGTCTGTATGTGGAATTCATCTGAGATGAGTGGTATTTGCACTAATGCCTTAAACATAACAGGGCTAGCTGGATAATAGCCACCACTGTGGAGGCCCTTAGGCCTAATGATGCTAGGAGCTTTGTGCAAGTTATTTTGGCTGTCATTTAAAAAAAAAAAAAGGCCGGGCACAGTGGCTCATGCCTGTAATCCCAGCACTTTGGGAGGCTGAGGTGGGTGGATCACAAGGTCAAGAGATCAAGACCATCCTGGCCAACATGGTGAAACGCCATCTCTAGTAAAAAAAAAAGTACAAAAAATTAGCCGGGTGTGGTGGTGCATGCCTGTAGTCCCAGCTTTTTGGGAGGCTGAGGGAGGAGAATCGCTTGAACCCAGGAGGTGGAGGTTGCAGTGAGCCAAGATGGTGCCACTGCACTGCAGCCTGGTGACAGAGCAAGACTCCGTCTCAAAAATATAAATAATAAATAAATAAAAACAAAACAAAAAACACAGGTGGCTCCCACTGCTTCCTGATGGTGAGTAGCCCAAGGCTGCAAGATGAGTAACTCCAGAGGCCTCCCGATGGGGCACCTGCCTGAAGCACTTGCATGGTCTAGTCTATCTCATCCCCAGAGCCACACAGCTGTCCACTACCTTACACAGCTTCTCCTGCATCCCCTACCCACACACCGCAGCCTCTCTCCTTGTTTTACTTTACTTGATGCATGTTAGAATAATAAGTGTCTTTGGTACAGCCCATATCTATCCAAAAGTGAGCTTCAGGAAGGGTTTGTAGGATATCTGAAGAATGTCAGTCCTTCCGGGCAGCAGAGTTCCCATCCTCATTGTATATGAGCCCCTGGGAAGTGTGTGAAGGATGCCCTTGTCCAGGCTCCACCTAGAGACGGACGCAGTGGATCCAGGGACTTTTGAGAGCTCCACCGGCAGCTTTAGGGTCATGTGAATTCCTGCCTGGCCGCATGTTCCATCTTCTCTCGTGGCCCAGCCTGCCAGTCATGGAAGATTGAGAGGCTAGTTACTCATCTTTCTTCATTATAAAATCTTTTGCTTAGCAAAAAAAAAAAAAAAAAATTAAGCATTTAGTTCAGCTTGTCACAAGTTTGAAGTTAATTACAACTAAAATGATAAATTCTTTAATCTTGAATACTAGTTCTAGAAGGAGCTTGCAAAACAACTCAGTCTTGCCTTTTTGAGGGCAAGAAACTAATGAATTGGAAAAAAATCAATAAAAGTAAACATAAAACCCGTAATCATAGGACTATATTTAGAGCCCAAGAAGCTTCTGTGGGGATCCAGCCAGCCTGACTCCTACCCCGGAAAAGGACAGGGAGCAGAGAGGAGCAGCTCCTCTGCTGGGTGCTGGGTGGGAAGGTGCGTCTCAGCGGCGGTTCCAGGACCTGACCTGGCCTGAGAGGGACTTGGGCGGCTGTGGCCCATTCATTGTGCTTCAAATAAAACCTTTAATTATGATTGGTATTTTAGGAGTTTATTCAGCATAGAATAGTAAATAGAACCCTTTCCTAAAGTCCCACTCTTGTATTTGTGAAATCACAAGGGATCAAGAGGGTGGGGGTAGTAAAAGAATATTAATCATAGGGGATAAGGAGCTGTCTTTTGATATTCATAGATTAAAGGTTCATTCTAAGATGAAGTCTTGGGCATAAAGAATTTTATAGGTGGCATTTTGGTTGTTTGTGTAATTCTGGTGGTTTTGTTTAAAGATTTTTGTTTGTTTATTCCCATAAATTTTCATGTCTTTAACCTTACATAAACTTCATTGCATGTTTTATTAACCCTTGGCATATTCGTTTTCTTCTGACTTGAAAGAGTAACCCATTAGAATTTAACCCCGATGTCTTGAAGAAGACTGCAGTTCAGAGAGCTTTAAAGGTAAACTGTTTTCCCTTCAGGTCACAGAGTTAATGAAAACATATTGAAAGAGATGATACTTTGTCTCATAAGTTTATTGGCAAATTACCTCCCATATTTATATAGTAATTAATTGTCTAGTGGAAGAGACCCTACTTTTGTTATCCAATAATTAGTAGTTAGAACAATGAAAGTCAACTTTGAAGGTAAATTTTATAAAGTACTAGTATGATAAATTAGATTATTTTCCTGTTGGCTTTAGGCAACTCTCTCTAAGGTGATTTAAGTATCTATTTTAATTGGATTTGAATTTGTGAAAATTGTGATATAGACGTTCTACTTAAAATCTTAACTGATGTTTAAATCATGACTTAAGGGGTATGCCTTGTGAACTGTGAATATACATTTAAACATCACCTCTTCCAATATGTTGAGTTAGGGTCATCTCTGAGTCAACAACTTCATGGCTTCTGGTGCTGCTGGGTTTGGGTGATCTCTTGAGAAGCTTTCAATTTCATTAAATGAGGTCTATTGAAAACTAAGCTCCACTCCCTAAAATATGACGTCCACGTGTGTGCTCTGGCAAATTGTTAAGAAGTTTTCTTATGATTTAATGTTTTATTATTTTTTCTTTAATTTCTTTGAATATTTTAGGCTTAAATTTTAGGGAGAGGTGGGGAATTTTAAATGAAATTATTTAAAGAACATTCTATCTATTCTAAAGAAACAGGAACTGTTTTTAACCAGTCTCATCTGGAAAAAATGAGTTAGATTTCAAAAGTGCAGGAGACTGGCAGAGTCTGCTTTATATTGTGGTATTTGCGAACCCCCGCTTCGTCCTGCACCAAGGAGATAAGTCGTGGGTTACTAGGGGTTCCTCCTGTGGAGTACTAGTTAGCACAGTAGTTGAAACAACTGTGCCCTCCAGAACACTGAAAGGAATTACATCAACACTCTTCTTTGCTATCTGAGAACATAACGTTAAGGCTGAAGGCCCTGAAATCAGACTGTGTTTAAATTGCAACCCAACTGCTCAGCAAGCAGCGTGACCTCCAACAAGACACTTCGTCCACTCTGTTGTGTTATTTGTAGAATGGAAGGAGTAGTATCCTCTTCATGAAATTATCGAATACATTAAATAAAAGAATACGTATGAAAGTGCCCAGTGTAGCTAGGATAATATATATTATCATTGTTATGTTATTAAATTAGCTCACCTAGTTTCCAAAAATGCCCATTTTGTAAACATGCAAACTGAGGTTCAGACAGATGCAATATTTAGGTCTCAATAATCAAGGGATAAATAGAGCTGAGGTTTAAGTTCAAGACAATCTGACTTAACGCTTATATTTTTATTATACTTTGTCCCTTTGACTTGTGCTGATGGATTTTGAATATTGCATCATAGTAGAAAACTTAATGATTTAACCTTATTTCATAGGATTGAAAACATCATCCATTTTAAGATACATCATTATTTTATGAACCGCTAAGTTTTGACAGTGTTTATTTTATACTTAGAGAATTTTAGGATAAACAGTTTTATCATGTCACTGACAGGTATACCTAAACAGAAAATAGAAGCGGAATAAATTGGTTAGGGCAGTGACAACTCTCACTACTGCCAACCTCCCCCAAAAAGGTATATATTATCGATTTAAGATTCATTCTGTTTTCAGGGATGTTAGAAAATTGGGGGAAAAAAAGTATATGTTTTAAAATTGACAAGATGCAGTCAATCTCTAGGAACAGGTGACCACTTTTTCAGAGATGAAGTGTCTATATTAGTTAAGGAGCACCCTTGGTTTCTGTATCTAATAATAGAACTGACTTAGAAGTAGCAGTAGGTGATCTCCCTCTAAAGTCCGGGGGTTCTGGCCTGGGGGTCTGCCACGAGCCACCTGTGGCTCCAGCCCGAGGGGACACAGCCTCCTGTGGGGCCAGAACTTAGTTACTTGGCCGTGCCTGACTGCAAGGGAGGTTTGCCAACAAAATCTTTATTTACAGAGGACTTGTGCTCAGCTAAAACTTGGGAATTCTAATATTAAAGGAAAAAGGAGAAAATTAACTTAGGGGGAAAATTAGTATTCTCTTCCACAGTAATCTGTAGCCTTGGAAACTTTTTTTAACAGTACTTATTTCATTTTGCAGAATTCATTCACATCAGAAAGATGAACCAGAAAGTAGATTATTGCAGTAGGTTTGAGCTAATAATATTTCTTCCAATAATGATAGGATTTTAACACCTATTTCTGACATTGCTGTATTGTTGAGTCTTGACTCTAAAATTATTTAACTCAAAAACATTTTTGTGACCTTCTAATGAATTTCCACTAACACAGATATTTAACTGCATCTTCTTGTGGGGCTAAGTTATAAATAAACCTCATGTCACACGTATCTGCTGCTTTACTATTTTCTCCTATCAACTATCTGTGCTAGTGTATACTTCTTACCGTTTTTCCTAGTCCTGAATTTTTTCTTCATATTTATATCTGCTTAATTTAATATGATTCTAAACTGATGATTATTCTTCCAGTCAAAATTATTTAGCAGCTGGTAAGCAAGATTTGATATATGAAAGCTTAAAAATGCTCAAACAGAAGACGCTAAGTTGAGAACATAAAACCATGTATATGACACTCTGTACTATTTTTATTCCCACCAGAGAAATATTCTGAATTTTATGTTCTTTTACATTTGTCTTTTAATGATTTTTGGTTTTCATTAATTGCACTTTATTCATTTTCGTTATCCTTGTAAATAAAAGAACTTTCGAAAAGTGTGATTAACATTAAGAATTTTTAGAAGATTCAGTTTTCCAAAGTAGTTAGCTTTAAAAATACCAGACTCTAAGCTTTAAAATTTGTGTGCAAATGAAAGTTTTGTAGTTATGGTTTGGGGTGTGTGTAGCTTATGTTTTCCCATTAAATTGTTCCCAGATATTCCCTTAAATATCAGAGATAAATAAAAATGACTATTAATATAAGCCAGTAATTTCATTTTTAGTTAAGACCCATTTAAAATGTGTTTATTTATTTTGTCTGTTTTCTGTTTGTTTTGGGTAGTCAGGGAAGAAAATAAGCAGCAACCCAAATCCTGTTGTCCAGATGTCAGTTGGGCACAAGGCCCAGGAGAGCAAGGTAAGGCGCTCGCCCTGGACTCAGCCTTGGTGCCTGTCGTGCGGGCGCTGTCCGTGTTACCGTCTCACCTGGGGATGCCGGGTTGCAAATGCATTCAGTTGTGTGATAGCGTGGGCATCAAGACCAGGGCTTTTCAGATCTATTTTTTCTTAAATCAGTCATTTGATATAGATAACCAGCTACTTGAAATACCAAGAAATATACTGTTCATTTTTTAAAATGACTTCAGTGGCTAGGTGTGGTGGCTCCTACCTGTAATCCCCACAATTTGGGAGGCCGAGGCGGGGAGATCCCTTGAGGTCAGGAGTTCGAGACCAGCCTGGCCAATATGGTGAAACCTCATCTCTACTAAAAATACAAAACTTAGTCGGGCATGGTGCCGGGTGCGGTGCCGGGTGCCTGTAATCCCAGCTACTCGGGAGGCTGAGGCAGGAGAGTCACTTGAACCCGGGAGGCAGAGGTTGCAGTGAGCCGAGATTGCACTACTGCACTTCAGCCTGGGCGACAGAGCAAGACTCTGTCTCAAAAAATAAAACAAAAATAACATTAGAAAGTAATAGATGAATATGTTTTTGCTTGATTTTATGAGTAGACACATGGGAACAATTCCTAAGTTTGTCTTGAGCACTCTATAAATATTGTTTAAAAGGAAACCAACAGTGCTTAAAATTCAACCAATACAGTTAGAATTACGACTTGAAAAGAGGGTATTGCTATTACATATTGCTGTAATATGTTCTGCTTTCCTTACAGGAGAAAAAAAATTAGCTGGGCGTGGTGGCACGTGCCTGTAATCCCAGCTACTTGGGAGGCTGCAGCAGGGGAATTGCTTGAACCCGGAAGGTGGAGGTTGCAGTGAGCTGAGATTGCGCCACTGCACTCCAGCCTGGCGACAGAGCAAGACTCTGTCCCCCCTACCAAAAAAAATAAATAAATAAATAAAAATAAGAAAGAAATTGCCCAAAGTTAAAGGTCGTCACTCACTGAATTGTGAACAGTTTAAGAGACGTGCCCAAGTGCTCACCCTCCTCAGTTCGGAGGAGCTATTATGTTGGTGCAAAAGTCATTACAGAACCGAGGCCAGGCCACGCACACGACGCCTTTGTCTGTGGGCGCACAGGTTGGGGCCTCATGACACACTCTAAAGGCTTTAGACCGTCTCGTTATCTTTTCAACACATCAACAATCAATACGTAATAGTGCATACCTGCAAATACATGTCTTGGAATTTAATTAAGGTCAACCTAAGCTTCTAGTTTTTTGTTTTATTTATTTTCTTTTTATTTTTCATTCTAAGCTTCTAAACACATAAAATGAGTAGCCCTTTTCCACAGAAAATATCAGAGCTAATAATTTGGATATTTCTTCCAGATTCGATACAAAACCAATGAACCTGTGTGGGAGGAAAACTTCACTTTCTTCATTCACAATCCCAAGCGCCAGGACCTTGAAGTTGAGGTATTTTATTTGCATTTTTTAACCAATTTATTGAAATGTAATTGACTTTTTAAAGTATACAATTTGCTGAGTTGTGACCCGTGTATACACCTGGGGATCCATCGCCAGAATCAGGACAATTGGTAGATCTCTCTGTAGCCCAGACCTCCCCCAGCCCCAGGCAAACACAGACCTGCCTTTGGTCGCTGTAGATTACTGTTCACATTTTCCAGGATTTTATACAAATAGAATTATGCGGTATGTACTCTAGTTGTCTGTATTCTCTGGTGATAATTATTCTGAGGTTTACCTGTGTTGTTGCAGATACCCACGGTTTGTCTTTTTTTATTGTTGAGTAGTAGTTATGGATATACCACAATTTGCTCATCCATTTACCTGTGAGTAAGACATTGATAAAAGGTTGGGTTCTTTCCGGTTTAGACCTGTTACATATAAATCTGCTGTGAATATCACATACAAGACTGTGTGTACATACGCCTTCATTCTGTTGGGTAAAATGCCCAGGAGCAGGTTGCCAGGTTCATGTTTAGCTTCTTAATAAACTGCCAAATTGTTTTCCAAAGAGATTGTGCCACGTCACATTCCCACCGAAGTGCATGTGAGTCGAGCGGGCCCCACATCTCGCCAGTGCTGTGGTGTTAGTGGGTAGATAGGAGTATTTCCAGGTGGTTTCAGCGTCATTACTAATGACGTTGAGCACCTTTTTATGCTTTTCTACAGTCTGTGTATCTTCTGTGGTGAAATGTCTATTCAGTTTTTTTGCCTGTCTTTTTTATTAGGTTATTTGTCTTCTTAATACTGAGTTTGTAAGACGTTTGGGGTTTTTTTTTTTTTAATGTTTCATTCTTTTTGAGGTGAAGTCTCACTCTGTCACGGAGGCTAGAGTGCAGTGGTGCAATCTCAGTCACTGCAGCCTCCACCTCCTGGGTTCAAGTGATTCTCTTGCCTCAGCCTCCTGAGAGCTGGGATTACAGGTGCGCGCCACCACACCTGGCTGATTTCTTGTATTTTTAGTGGAGACGGGGTTTCACCATGTTGGCCAGGCTGGCCTTGAACTCCTGACCTCAGGTGATCCGCCCACTGTGGCCTCCCAATGTGCTGGGATTACAGGCGTGAGCCACCGCACCCCGCCTCTTTGTTTTTGAGAACAGAGTTTCACTCTGTTACCCAGGCTGGAGTGCAGTGGCGTAATCACAGATCACTGCAGCCTCCACCTCCTGGGTTCAAGTGATTCTCTTGCCTCAGCCTCCGGAGCAGCTGGGACTACAGGCAGACACCACCATGCCTGGCTAATTTTTTTATTTTTTGTAGGGTCTCACAGTGTTGCCCAGACTGGTCGCAGACTCCTGGGCTCAAGCAGCGATGTTCCCACTTCTGCTTCCCCAAGTGCTGGGATTACAGTTGTGAGCCACGGTGCCCAGCCTCTTTTTCTTAATATGGCTGTGTAGTTGTTCAGCATTTGTGCAGTTGTTTAGTCTTTGTTGAAAAGATTATTATTTGCCCTAATTTATTAGCTTAGCAACTTTCCAGAAATTCAGTTGCCCATATGTATAGGTCTGTTTCTGGAATTCCTTCTGTTCCATTGTTCTATGTGTCTGTCTTTATGCCAGTATCACACTGTCTTTATTATTGGTGCTTTATTAATCTTTTTTTTTTTTTTTTCTTGAGGCAGGGTCTCACTTCGTCACTCATGCTGGGGTGCAGTGGTGCAGTCATGGCTCACTGCAGCCTTGACCTCTTAGGCTCAAGCAATCCTCCTGCCTCAGCCTCCCAAGTGGCTGGGACTAGAGGTGTACAACACCACACCCAGCTAATTTTTGTGTTTTGGGTATGTGTGTATGTGTGCCTCAGCCTCCCAAGTGGCTGGGACTACATGTGCATGCCACCATACCCAGCTAATTTTTGTGTTTTGGAGGGGCGTGTGTGTGTGTGTGTGTGTGTGTGTGTGTGTGTGTATGTATGTATGTAAAGATGCGGTTTCACCACATTGCCCAGGCTGGTCTCGAACTCCTGAGCTCAAGCCATCTACCCACCTTGGCCTCTCAAAGTGCTGGGATTACAGTCGTGAGCCATCATGCCTGGCCTGTCTTCTCTCTTCTTCTTCCTAATAAGTCTTACAAGATGTTTATTGATTTTATTTTCTTAAAGAACCAATTTTTTGTTTAATTGTCATTATTGCTTTTCTTTTACTATTTCATTGATTTCTATTATGATCATTATTATTTCAGTCCCACTTACTTTGGGTCTTTGCTTCTCTTTTTCTAGTTTCTTAAAGAAGAAGCTTGAGACATTTCTGTTTTTATAATGTAGGCATTTACTCCAATAAATTTCACTTTAAATTCTGTAGCTACATCTCACAAATTTTGACTTGTGGTTGATGTCTCCTTTTGATTATTATTATTTCCTTAATTTCCCTTTCAATTTTTTCCTTTGACCCGTGTATGGGTTATTTTGGTCTGTTATTTAGTTTCCATATGTTTGGGGATTTTTTTTTTAATCTTTCTATTATTGATTCCAATTTCATTCCATAGTGGTCAGAGTACATACTTTGTATGACATGAGCCCTTTTATGTTTGAGACCGGCTTTATGGCCCAGAGCACTGCCTGTCCTGGGACACACTCCACACGCACCTGTAGGCTGTGTGCCTTTCTGGTGTTGGCGAGTGTCTCATGAATGTCAGTAGGTCAGGGTGGTTGGTGGCATTGCCATTGCTCAGGCCCTCTGGGGCCTTACTAGTTCTCAGACTACTTCTTATATCAGGTATGAAGAGCATGGTGTTTAAATCTCTGAATTTATGTTTTTTCCTCAGCCTCTGTTTTTGCTTCTTGTATCTTGAACCTCTCTTGATAGGTGTGTGTGAACAGCCAGGCCTAGGAGACCTGGTCATGCCGCTTGCCCGGCCCTGTCTCATTAGATAGGTGAGTGTGAACAGCCGGGCCTAGGAGACCTGGTCATGCCGCTTGCCCGGCCCTGTCTCATTAGATAGGTGAGTGTGAACAGCCGGGCCTAGGAGACCTGGTCATGCCGCTTGCCCGACCCTGTCTCATTAGATAGGTGAGTGTGAACAGCCGGGCCTAGGAGACCTGGTCATGCCGCTTGCCCGGCCCTGTCTCATTAGATAGGTGAGTGTGAACAGCCGGGCCTAGGAGACCTGGTCATGCCGCTTGCCCGGCCCTGTCTCATTAGATAGGTGAGTGTGAACAGCCGGGCCTAGGAGACCTGGTCATGCCGCTTGCCCGACCCTGTCTCATTAGATAGGTGAGTGTGAACAGCCGGGCCTAGGAGACCTGGTCATGCCGCTTGCCCGGCCCTGTCTCATTAGATAGGTGAGTGTGAACAGCCGGGCCTAGGAGACCTGGTCATGCCGCTTGCCCGGCCCTGTCTCATTAGATAGGTGAGTGTGAACAGCCGGGCCTAGGAGACCTGGTCATGCCGCTTGCCCGGCCCTGTCTCATTAGATAGGTGAGTGTGAACAGCCGGGCCTAGGAGACCTGGTCATGCCGCTTGCCCGGCCCTGTCTCATTAGATAGGTGAGTGTGAACAGCCGGGCCTAGGAGACCTGGTCATGCCGCTTGCCCGGCCCTGTCTCATTAGATAGGTGAGTGTGAACAGCCGGGCCTAGGAGACCTGGTCATGCCGCTTGCCCGGCCCTGTCTCATTAGATAGGTGAGTGTGAACAGCCGGGCCTAGGAGACCTGGTCATGCCACTTGCCCGGCCCTGTCTCATTAGATAGGTGAGTGTGAACAGCCGGGCCTAGGAGACCTGGTCATGCCGCTTGCCCGGCCCTGTCTCATTATTCTGTGTTGGTTGTTTTATTAGGTTGGTGCAAAAGTAATTGGAGTTTTTGCCATTGAAACTGCAATTACTTTTGCCCCAGTCTGATACTTTTTTACATTCTGTTTTATACAAAAGGATTTGTGTTTTGTCTAGCTGGTTTTTCCTTCATAAAGTGCACTTCTATATTCTCAAAATAATCTATACTTCCTGGACCTTGGATTTTAAAAATAATTTTTAAAGTTCCACAAACATTGTCATAGTTATTTCATTTAAAACCGCTTTTGTGATTATAGTTTAGTTTAAAAAGAAATATGCAATCAAGCTTTTAGGTTTTCCTGAGTAGTTATGTGTTAATTTCTCTGACCATTTTTGTATAGCCTGAGAAACCTTCAGAGTTCTTACTCTATTTGATTAAATTATTTTATATTACAGCCATCTAACAGGAATAATTCCTGTTGCAGAGATAATGCGGAAGGTTATTATACAGGAAAAAGAGGCTGGGCATGGTGGCTCACACCTGTAATCGCAGTACTTTGGGAGGCTGAGATGAGAGGATCACTTGAGGCCAAGAGTTTGAGACCAGCCTGGGCAACATAGTGAGATCCACCTCTGTTTTTAAAAAAATTTTTAAATGCCTTGCTGTAAATTTTCTTTAATGTGGATTTTGAATGGAGAAGGCTTAAAAGGTACTTAGAAATGTATTGTCTCCATAAATGTCATGAGTGGAAACTGTATACATCATTATGAATGTGTATTGCCACCATTTTCCCAGGGGTTAAGACAGGTAGACTATTGCCTATTAACCCAGGGTTCTCCGAACCGATTGGTCATTATTGTCGTTACTGCTTTTCTCATTTGTCATTATTACATCATTTCTTTCTGTGCTCACTGTGATCTATAATGAGGAAATAGCAGATCTTTTGCTTGTTAACAGTGTTTTGTGTCTTTGTTAGGAGATTTCGTACCATGTTAATCATTATGGAAACACTACTTAAGAGAATATGGCTGAAATATGTTTGGGTTTTTAAAAATATCTTTCTTACAGACTAATATTGTCTGTGGACCTTTCTACATTTGTTTGTTTGTTTTTGAGACAGTTTTGTCACCCAGGCTGGAGTGCAGTGGCGCGATATCAGCTCACTGCAGCCGCCTCCTCCCGGGTTCAAGCGATTCTTATGCCTCAGCCTCTTGAGTGGCTGGGACTACGGGTGTGCGCCACCATGCCCAACTAATTTTTTGTATTTTTAGTAGAGATGAGGGTTCACCATGTTGGCCAGGCCGGTCTCGAACCCCTGGCCTCAGGTGATCTGAGCCTCCCAAAGTGCTGAAATTACAGGCGTGAGCCACCCCACCTGGCCCCTTTCTACATTTTCTAAGTTCCTATCTCTGAGGACAAAGGGTCAGGAGCTTAGAAAACGTAGAAAGGTTCTGCAGACATGATCCTAGTTATGCCAGTGTTTCCACCCTGTGTTTTGCAGGTCAGAGACGAGCAGCACCAGTGTTCCCTGGGGAACCTGAAGGTCCCCCTCAGCCAGCTGCTCACCAGTGAGGACATGACTGTGAGCCAGCGCTTCCAGCTCAGTAACTCGGGTCCAAACAGCACCATCAAGATGAAGATTGCCCTGCGGGTATCGTGTCGTCCTGCAGTGAACACCATAGGGGATGGGGAGGCGGGTGCTGGCAGGGATACTCATGGGCCCCGGGCATGAGGCCGGTGAAGAAAGCTCTGTGTCGGCTGCAGCTCTGGGCCGCAGGAGGGCGCCGGTGCAGGGAGGAGATATTGTTGCTGGGTGTCAGAGGGTTCCGGGGAGAAGACAAAGGCTGGGACTCAGCCATAGAACAGGCCACGTTTCCAGGTTGCCTGAGCAGGCCCACGGCTACTCACAGTGCTTTCCTGTGAACCCAGCAACCTTACCGTTATCCTTTGGCCCGGAAAGTGTTACTGTTGGTATCAACAAGGTTTTCTCCTAAGTCTAACTTTTCAAAGGTTGTTCAGAAGAGAGAATTTAATAAAACTCCACGAGACAGTAGAACTTACAGGAAAAAAATATTTTTCGTCCAAAATCACGATTCATTTGTAAATAGCTAAGGAAATATTGAAAGTAAAACTGGCAAACATATGGGGAAATACTAAAACTCATGAATCAAAGAAATGCAAATTAAAATGAAGAGCCAGCTTTTTAAGAAAATTACAAATGTCTTCTATTGAGGGGGCAATGGGAACAGCCTCCTTGCCCCCGGCAGAGACTGGAGGTGTCGCACACCTCTCCAGAGGGAGCTGCGGCAACCCTGAGCCACTCATCTGAAGGCTCCTTGGCCTTTCTTCTAGAAACCTGACTTTTGTTTTGGTGATACAAAGTGTGGGGAGACCAGGAACATAAAGATGTTCACCGCAGCGTAGAACCTTTAAGCTGTCACGTGAGTGGAGTGATTTACAAGGTGTAGACTCTGCTCAAGCCAGCCCAGGGACCAGCTCGTGTGCTCACACAACTGGGAGACCCCAGGCCCTGTGGGAACCCCCTGCTCCTGCACTCATGCCAGGTTGTTGGGGTCATCTTGCTGGATAGCAGGGGTTCTGGACTTTCTTCCTCCCTCTGGGGACGCCGGGTGGAAACCCCTTATGTAGAATACGGGCTTTGGTCTTGTGTCGAGGAAATGCGACTCTGGGCTCTTGACGTAAAAACATTGTTCCACAATTGTGTAGGAATACATGCAAACGGAAGAGACTAGAGGAATACGCAGAAGTGTTATGGGGGGCTCCTTGCCTGAGGCATGGCCTGGGGAGGATGGAGGAGCTTCTGCCCAGGTTGTGTGGCACCAGAGGGTCAGCTTCAGGGGGTGGCCTGCCCTTCCACACCAGGCTTATCACTGCCACCGCCCTGTTGCTGCCACCAGAGCCTGAAGACGCAGGCCTTGGTGATGCCCCAGCTACTTGGCAGGCTGAGGCGGGAGGATCTCTTGAGGCCAGGAGCTTGCGGTGTAGTGCGCGATGGTCACCCCTGTGGAGAGCTACAGCACTCCGGCCTGTGCAGCTTAACAGGTCCCCATCTCTAGGAAAAAACTGGTATTGGTATCACAGAAGTGATATTTTGGTTACCTAAACTTTCCTTTAAAAAAATTTTTTTTTTTGAGCTAAGTTTTAAAGAAATTTTTGCAGGTAAAGACATCCCAGGCTGTTCCAGTATTAGGATGTTACCAGTGTCTCCAAGTTTAATTTTTATGTTTATGTCCACCTCTAGGTGCTCCATCTCGAAAAGCGAGAAAGGCCTCCAGACCACCAACACTCAGCTCAAGTCAAACGTCCCTCTGTGTCCAAAGAGGGAAGGAAAACATCCATCAAATCTCATATGTCTGGGTCTCCAGGCCCTGGTGGCAGCAACACAGCTCCATCCACACCAGTCATTGGGGGCAGTGATAAGCCTGGTATGGAAGAAAAGGTCCAGCCCCCTGAGGCCGGCCCTCAGGGGCTGCACGACCTGGGCAGAAGCTCCTCCAGCCTCCTGGCCTCCCCAGGCCACATCTCAGTCAAGGAGCCGACCCCCAGCATCGCCTCGGACATCTCGCTGCCCATCGCCACCCAGGAGCTGCGGCAAAGGCTGAGGCAGCTGGAAAAGTAACTAAGTGCCACCATGTTGTTTCTCACCAGCAGAGCAAGCGCCCCCCACCCCACGCTGGGGGAGAGTCGTTTAACGCAGCAGAGCGTGAGGCCGGCATGCTTTGGGGAGGGAGGCCTAATCTTAGGTTAACTGAAAGCACTTCAGGTTGTGTTGCCGTTTTGCTCACTGCATCTCGGACTTTGGAAATAAAACCTGCCATTTTCTAGGATTTAGTCATTAAAGATTAGAACGTGATGGAGTAATAGGTTTCACAGTAGGAAAGACAGGAGGCAGTGCCGGGACGCTGCTGTGTGCCTGGGCCACTGCCAGGAAGACAGACGCAGAGCTGGCCCGCGGGCCTCGCTGCGGCCACCGGAGAAGCCCTGGCCTCCCCGTTGTGTGAGGACAGACCTGCCCTTTCACGTAGTCGGATCCCATCGCTGTTGCTCAGTCTCTTTTGTTTGTCTTCGGATGTCTCTGTTGACTCCTTATTTAAGCCCCATGACTCACAGGTGTGTGTTAAGGGTTTCTTTAGATATGGAGGAAAAAGTTGTCTGTAGTCATCACAAGCTTCAGATGTTAACCTTTTCCTCTTGGTGGAAGAAACAAAATTAACCTTTGAAATAGTTCTCCCTGTGTGGTGTTATAAGAGGTGTGTTGAGTAATAAGAAAATAGTAACAGAAACGGAGGCAAAGGTGCTTCTGAGCCGTTAGAAAAAGCACACGCAGACTGTGGAGCTTGCACAGCCGCCCTCCTCTGAGCCACACTCACTTTTTTCTTTCATGCTTTCTCATGTCCACTATTTTGGAAAGAAGAAAACATTCCTTCTGTCTTGCTCCAGAAGGAAATAGAATTTTAAACAAGGAAACACTTTTTCTCAGGAGCTCAATTTGGGAAGTAGAAATGATCTTAGGGGCCACTGAACGAACAAGACCAGTTGTCATTTTGGGGGTCTGTGTTCCATCCTTGAGCAGAGAGAAATGGAAGGAAGGGCGCTGCAGTCTCATCAGATGGGAAGAGAGCACGTGGCTTGCATGAGGCTTTGAGACGGGACTTGCAAATTCGGGTAGGACAGGCTAGAAACTGCTTAACAAGGACCACAGGGCTGATGCTTGTAATAAGGACACTGTGTGGTTTTAACCTTGGGTGCTCAATTGGTGAATCATAAGATCTGCACATTTAGAAAGGAGACTATTCCTTATAGGGTTGCAGCCTGCAGGCCGGCCAGCCTGACAGGCCCGGAAGCACCTCAGAGGAGGAAGGGTAGGGCAGGAGCTTTGTGCGGAGCATGCGTCCTCAGCAGGTTCCAGGAGGAGCTGTGAATGCCGCAGAGAGCCCAGCCTCTCTAGAACAGCCAGCAGCAGTCCGTGGTCAGGGTCTGCCATCAGGAGGAAGTTGTGAAATCAGCCTCTCGTCAGTCAAAGCTGCAGTTAGCGCCGGTGGAGCAGGGGTCAGTGAGTCAGCATCTGGATCAGGACAAGCTGGGATTTTGCTTTAACACTGCTGCTCTTGAGGCCAGTGCTTGTTTAGCTGCTGGAGAAAGAAACACCTGGCGGCAGGTAGAACCCAGTTTATTCTGTTAAGCGTTGGGTGTGAGGCTTACCCTTGCCTGGCATGGCCCCAGGTCTTCTTTGTAGCTTGGTATCTTACTGCCGCAAGGAATCTGTTCCTTCAGTCTTAACGATCTCTGCTGCAGCATTAATGCCAGTCGGTTGTTGCATCTGAACTGCGAAGAGGGGGGGTATAAATAACCTCCCATCCTGTTGTGGTCAGGAACTCAGTGTTTAAGGTTTCTCTGGGGTCCCCTGGGTCCACTCATGTGGGAGTGGGGTGGGGGCTTAGGATTTTATTTTTAGTTCTCAGGACCCTAACTAAAAAACTGTCAGTTGGCTGGACGCGATGGCTCACGCCTGTAATCCCAGCACTTTGGGAGGCCGAGGCAGGTGGATCACCTGAGGTCAGGAATTTGAGACCAGCCTGGCCAACATGGTGAAACCCCGTCTCTACTAAAAATACAAAAAATTAGCTGGGCGTGGTGGCGGGCGCCTGTAATCCCAGCTACTCAGGAGGCTGAGGCAGGAGAATCGCTTGAACCCAGGAGGCGGAGGTTACAGTGAGCCAAGATTGCGCCATTGCACTCCAGCCTAGGCAACAAGAGTGAAACTCCGTCTCAAAAAACAAAAACAAAAGAAATAATGTCAGTTTTGAATAATTAATTTATATTGAACTCTCAAGTAAAATATTCATCTGTTTGACTTGTACCCACAAGTTTCAAATTATGTTTAAGTTCATGGGTAATTTGACTTCTTTTTGTCTAAATGAATAGAAATTATCTTATTGTGTACAGTGGACCAGTGAATCACAACGTTCTCCAGTCTCAGGCAAGCTGGTGACTTTCTGCTCTTTTCCCACAGCGGGACGACCCTGGGACAGTCTCCACTGGGGCAGATCCAGCTGACCATCCGGCACAGCTCGCAGAGAAACAAGCTTATCGTGGTCGTGCATGCCTGCAGGTGGGGGCTGGGGTCCCACGCGCCCGCTGCTGTGCTGCTGAGTGCGGATGCTGGATAGGATGATGTAGACACCACCTTTAGGATTTCCAAACATCCATTTATGTTTCATTTAGAAAGGACAAAGCAATTAAACCTCTAGAGACGGTGCTCGTAAAGGGTGTCACCACTGCGTATGTCACATGACAACGTTTTGGTCACCGAAGTACAACGGTCCCCTAAGATCATACTGTATTTTTACTGTACCTTTTATGTGTTTAAATACACAAATATGGCTTGGCGTGGTGGCTCACGCCTGTAATCCCAGCACTTTGGGAGGCTGAGGTGGGCAGATCACCTGAGGTCTGGAGTTCGAGACCAGCCTGACCAAAATGGAGAAACCCTGTCTCTACTGAAAATACAAAATTAGCCAGGTGTGGTGGTGCATGCCTGTAATCCCAGCTACTAGGGAGGCTGATGCAGGAGAATCACTTGAACCCGGGAGGCAGAGGTTGCTGTGAGCCAAGATCGTGCCATTGCACTCCAGCCTGGGCAACAAGAGCGAAACTTTGTCTCAAAAAGAAAAAAAAAAAATACACAAATATGTCACAATTGCCTACAGTATTCAGCACAGTAGCATACTGTACAAATGTGTAGCCTAGAGCAGGAAGAGTGTGTGTGTGTGTGTATTTTTTTTTTTTTTTGGAGACAGTTTTACTTTGTCCCCCAGGCTGGAGTGCAGTGGCACAATCTCATCTTACTGCAACTTCCGCTTCCTGGGTTCAAGCAATTCTCCTGCCTCAGCCACCCGAGTAGGTGGGATTACAGGCGTGCACTACCTCGTCCGACTAACTTGTATTTTTAGTAGACACGGGGTTTCACCATGTTGGCCAGGCCTCCTGAGTAGCTGGGACTATAGGTGGAAGCCACCAGGCCTGGCTAATTTTTAATTTTTTTATGGAGACGCTGGTCTCTAATTCCTGGCCTCCCAAAGCACTGAGATGATAGACTTGAACCACCATGACTGGCCTAATCAGGAAAAATTTATTTTAACTTGTTTGTTATATTAATAAGTATAAAGTCAGGTGACTGTTGCATTAATTGCATTCGTTAACAATGATACTGTGGGCTTACGAACTATTTTCCTTTTATGCAATTTTCTCTGTCCTATTAGTGGTTTAAAATATGATATAAAAATTTGGTGCTTATAAATAGCTGTTGGAAACATAGGAAAATAAAATTAGCACCATTTAGAAAGATGATAAAACTGTAGAGTTCAGTACATCACTCTTGAGAAGTTCATATATTCTTGCCACTAAGATAATGATCGTGGGGGATACTGTTGTAGAGGAGTCTAGCAAAACAATCCCTCCTAGACTTTGTGGTCAGTCAGCAAGCGAAGAATGTGGGGGCCTGTGCAGCTGGGCACCTGACCGCGTTTGCTGCAAAGGAGCAGCCCCCGTCTGGAGGGGTAGGCACTGTGGGGTGGGGGCCTGGCTTTCTTGGCTGTGAGAGAGAAAATGGCAGAAGCATTATGGAAAGACAACCGTCACTCTGTTACAAGCAGAGACCAAGGACTTGGAACGTCCTCCAAACTCTGGGCTTGAGAAATGAAGGCCGAAGTCGCTGCTGAGAAAGCCACTAAGGAGTTTGGGAGATGCCACCAGGCAGCCGTCGGGGGAGGCAAAAGCGCCTCACGCATTCTGTTCCTTGTTGCTTCTCGGTTTGTAGATAAACATGAAATCAAAGCTTGATAAAGCACATCTGAATGTGCTGCTCATTCTCTTTTTCTCGGTCCTAATACCTCGTCTTCTCTGGTTTGTGTTGTAAGAAACCTCATTGCCTTCTCTGAAGACGGCTCTGACCCCTATGTCCGCATGTATTTATTACCAGACAAGAGGCGGTCAGGAAGGAGGAAAACACACGTGTCAAAGAAAACATTAAATCCAGTGTTTGATCAAAGGTACGGTATTTTATCCAGCTGAGGATAGACTGCCTGGTTGAAGTGACGGATTAAGAAGGCCCTAAATGGTGCCTTTGAGTGGCCAAAGCACATAAATCAGCTGTTGAGAAGTTCAATCAGAAACCAAATTTTAGCAAACATACTTCTCCAAACAAATAAGCATTTTGACCTTCATGTAGAAGCTCTAAATACAGTAAATTCAAGTTATAACCCTGTGGACATGGAGACTAGTGATTAAATAAAGATCAGGTTACTGATGGCCCTGAAGAACTCATTTTTGGGGGTTATATCTGTTGACACTTAACTATGTTATCAATTAAAACTGAGAATTTAAGGATACATATATTTTTAATTTTATTTTTAAATAACAGTAAGCCCCAAACATCTTAACGTATGACATATTGGAAAAACAACTGTATTTCTAAAAATAAAAAACATAATAATGAAAAGAATGGTATTATTGTTCAGCATTTTTGCTCATCTCTTTAGTGGTCTGGCTCAAGAGGGGCTGGAGCCTGCTTCTGTGGTCAGGGCGATTTGGTGACCTCCTAGGAGGGTCTCAGAGACACCCCCAGGGGTCATTGGCCCCCACTTTTAAAGAGCTGCTAATCTGTACCATTTTGGTATCTTAGGTGATTGTCCCCTAGTGCTTCAAAACCCACCCGTGTTTTGGGAGATGATAATAATACAATTGTATGGTGTCGCTATCTGCTAATTCAGTTTACGTTTCATCTTTAAACGTCCGCCTCATTCATTGTACTTTCATACAAGTAGCTTTATGTAAAACACCCATCAGAAACTGGCAGGCGTGCATCAGCCCCTGATGAGGTTGTGCGGGGTGCTCCTACCCATCCGAGGCATTTAAGCGTCTGGAGACTCCACGTGCCCGTCTGCGTTTCCAGCACGGTGGCCTGGGGCAGGCACCCGCAGCCCCGAGGAGAGACGCCCTGCAGGCGCTTTAGTGCAGCGTCTGGCTGAGCATCGGGAGTGCTTTGGAGGCCTTCTCCCTCCTGCGAAGCTGCAAGCACGTACTTTTTTTTATTGGAGATGGTGGGAATAGGGCCTGAAGACTAAACAAGACTGAGTGGAAAGCCTGAGTGAGTGGGCTGCTCTGGAATTGCTGTTTTGTCAACATTATCCCACATTTTAACCCCCTGGAAGAGTCAGACATGTTCAGAGACGCTCCTCACCCACCCGTGAGTGAGCCAGGGACCTTGGGACCCAGACATCTGTGGGATGCCAGAGCCTTCTCTTATGTGTGGGAAATGAAAAAAATGTTGGTTTTTGAGTCTTCCTGAAATGCCAGATTAAAACATTAGGTAGAAGAACTCAGTTTTATAATAAAAAACAAACATGACATTTGGAATGATCTCATGAGCAGAAATGCCATTTTTACTTATAAGAAAATACAGCAGAATGATGGATAAAGTAAGGCTCTTGTTTCCTGTTTCAGCTTTGATTTCAGTGTTTCGTTACCAGAGGTGCAGAGGAGAACGCTCGACGTTGCCGTGAAGAACAGTGGCGGCTTCCTCTCCAAAGACAAAGGGCTCCTTGGCAAAGTAAGTGCCAAACGAATCCTCAGTCAGTTCCTGCACTTTGTAAAATTGAACATTTACCTGCAGTGCAGTGTTTAGACCATGTCTGTGTAAGCGGAAAGGGTGAACTTACGAGGTCGATGCTTGTTTATAAATCATGGGCTATAAGACAGTCAAAACATCTGTGCTTTCTGAAGATATTTTAAGTTAAGTCTTCACATTTTTGTTCAAGTATCACATTGAAGGAAAATAATCTCTTACAATTCCATCTCCTCAACTGATGGCTCTGCTCTTTTTCTAAAATTCTTTGGCTTTATTTATGTGAATTTCTTCTACTCTTTGTCCGTATTTCACATTTCACTTTGGCATGTGGGTGTATGTTATTTAGGAATGAGAGTAGGTTCAGTTGGGGAGGAAGAGATTTGAGTCACGGGCATCATTTCGTCAGCTGTGCTGCCATGGAGGGCACGTGGGCCAACCCTCCTGTGAGTCATCTCCGCTGATATTCCGTCATAGCTGAATTTTAAGACTGCTGGATGCATGAAGGATTTCTTAGATGTATTCAGCGATATAGCTTACAGGTGCTCACGGGGGTAGAAAAGATTGAAAAAATAAGAGACTTCAGAAAAGGGAGAGTCCATATTCCTAGATGAAGACAGAAGATTAGAGAGATGAGAAGAAGTGGTAAAAGATCTAAAAGACATTGCCTTCGCCTACTTTATGTATTTGTTTATTTATTTAGAGACAGGGTCTGTAGAAGCACAGGCTGAAGTCCAGTGGCGCGATCATGGCTCACTGCAGCTTCAAATGCCTGGGCTCCAGCAATCGCTGTCTCAGCCTCCCGAGTTGCTGGGACCAAGGTGCGTGTCAGCACGCCCAGATAAATTTGTTTTACTTTTAATAGAGACAAGGTTTCACTATCTTGCCCAGGCTGGTCTCAAACTCTTGGGCTTAAGTGATCCTCCCATCTTGGCCTCCCAAAGTGCTGGGATTATAGACGGGAGCCAGTGCCCCCAGCCCAGCCTACTTTAACTGCTTTTTTAAAAACCCACAGGTATTGGTTGCTCTGGCATCTGAAGAACTTGCCAAAGGCTGGACCCAGTGGTGAGTGTCCCTGCTGCAGACAGAGAACCCCAGTGTGTAGCTAAAAACGCTTTCCCCGCCCGGTGGGTAGTGTCCCCCACAGACAGTGGTGGAACCCGACACGTATCTGATAGGCTTTTCCTACTTGGTCCTGTATCCGTCACCACCTTCCTGTCACTGTCTTTCTCAGGTATGACCTCACGGAAGACGGGACGAGGCCTCAAGCGATGTCATAGCCGCAGCAGGCAGGAGGGTCCTCTTCAGCGTAGCTCTGCACCTCTACCCGGAACACACCCTCTCACAGACGCACCAATGTTATTTTTATAATTTCATGGATTTAGTTATACATACCTTAATAGTTTTATAAAATTGTTGACATGTTAGGCACATTTGGCCAATATTATCATTGAATTTTCTGTGTTGGATTTCCTCTAGGATTTCGCCAGTTCCTACAATGTGCAGTAGGGCGGCGGTAGCTCTTGTGTCTGTGGACTCTGCTCAGCTGTGTCCGTAGGAGTCGGATGTGTCTGTGCTTTATTATGGCCTTGTTTATATATCACTGAGGTATACTATGCCATGTAAATAGACTATTTTTTATAATCTTTACATGCTGGTTTAAATTCAGAAGGAAATAGATCAAGGAAATATATATATTTTCTTCTAAAACTTATTAAATTCGTGTGACAAATAATCATTTTCATCTTTGCAGCAAAAAGTTCTCAGTGACCTATTTTGTGGTGTTTCTTTTTGAAAAGAAAAGCTGAAATATTATTAAATGTTAGTATGTTTCTGCCCATTATGAAAGATGAAATAAAGTATTCAAAATATTAACATTTTCATAAATACAAGGATGTATTATTGAGAAGTAAGTTGAAGGGCTTATAAGGAAAAATGTTTTATAACTGAGTAATATAAGATATTAAGAGAATTGTCATGGTTCATAAATCACATTGTGCTAATCTGAAATTTCTTACATAAAAATGAAATGTCTTATGTTTATTTTAATTGCTGTTGTAACTTACTCATGAAACAGTATACAGACACCTTGTACTTTTCCTCAACTGTAAGAGCAGACTTTCAATGTTAGCAATTAAGCTGTTGTCAAATAACCAGTCATGAGCTTTGTTAATTTTCAATGTTTTCCCAGCCTATAAAAAAAGGAAGGTACACGTTGTCCTTTTAAAGGTTGTGAGGTAGATTGGGGTGAGTAGACAGGATATTGCATTAAAAATTGAAAGCTCGATCTCATTATTGTCAGGAACCCCCAGTGTGACCTCACACATAGGATGTGGGACCTTTGAGCCGATGTGCACTGGCCACCACCAGGGTTGGGGGTGCCACAGCTGCGAGCCCGGCCCCTGCTGTTCTCAGCAGCCACTTCCCAGGCTGCCTCACTTTATGCCATGACTGACCTTAATATTGGGATATTGTTATGCAATTTTTATCCTGTTTAGACTGTTAAAAGCAGGTTTCTGTACTTAACAGTCCCCCAGACCTCCTGTGAGGTGAGGCTCTGTTGCAGTGTCATAGGCTGTGTGTGTCTGTAAAGAAAGAATGCACATATGTAGACGATTAAGTGTATATTATAAGCTATATGCTGAAAATGGCTTCCATAGCCATGAGAACATCTTAAAACTATGTATAAATATATTAAGGAAAGTATAGCTTTGTAATTTAAATTGGAGCTTTTAGCTTGTTTCATGGAACTATACAACTTGTGGGTAACTCACATGACCAAACAAACCAAAGTGCCTGTGACGGGGCGGGTGGCATCTACCCACCCTCCCTTCTAGCAGATTCTTATTTTGTTTGAATTTATAAACAAGGCTGGTGGCTGTCTACCCACCCTCCCTTCTAGCAGATTTTGATTTTGTTTCAATTTATAACTTACACTTTGAACCATGGGTTTACTTATAATGGAGTCTGTAGCTTCACAGCATATTTCATGTAATCATAAAGACCAGTATATTCTCTCCTGCTGAATGACATGCGACTGTAAAGCCTCTTTATAAACCATTTCCAATGTTAGTATATAGGATTATTTGGGAAGCGTATCAATACCTTTATAGACACATACGAACGTGTATGCACACAAAACATTTAACTATGGTATTTATGGAAGACAGGTAACAACATTAAATCTAGTTGCTTTCCCTCAGTATTAGATTTGTTGAGGGTTTTTTAAAAATCAGGTCTGTTGAAAGTCTTCTGTCATCATCTATAAAGCAGCAGCACTCATGGAAATTGTAGCATGCCAGTAATTTTTACCAACATCCCATACATCTGAGTTCTGCAGTCCAGTGTGTAATCCGCTCCATGTGTATTTTGCTTAATGGAATGCTTTATTTAAGCACTTAGGCAGAGTAGACACAATTAAAGGTACAAAGCCCAGAGGAAGTGGTAGAGCAGCACCGTGCCTGCCCTGAGGCAGTGGAGTCAGTAGCGCTGTCTCTAGGGCCTTGAGTGCCTGGAGGTTCTTGGCCTCCAGTAGCTGTCTCCATTCTCTTTTTAAAAAAGGGGGTGATTCTGAGGCACTGAAGTACCTCCCAGATGTGGAGGAGTGAAGCCACCATCGAGGCCACACTCAGCACTCCAGGATCCCAGCGATGTCAGACACTCTTGAGTTGTCAAAACGTTAATTCTCAGTTTTAAATAATCAGTTTATCTAAGAAAAGGGAATTTTAACTTTTCTACCTTGAGCCAAGCCAATGAAGGGAAAATTAATTAACTTAGTAAATTTGAAGTGCAGCTCTGTTAGCTCGTACATGTGGGTTCTTATCCTGATCCTGTGCCTTAAAGTAGGAAGGTGTTTCCAAGTTCAGATTAAAATAGAAGCAGCTGGCCGGGTGCGGTGGCTCACGCCTGTAATCCCAACACTTTGGGAGGCCGAGGCGGGCGGATAACTTGAGGTCAGGAGTTCAAGACCAGCCTGGCCAACATGGAGAAACCCCGTCTTTACTAAAAATACAAAAATTAGCCGGGCGTGGTGGTGGAGCGCACGCCTGTAGTCCCAGCCACTCGGGAGGCTGAGGCAGGAGGATCGCTTGAACCCAGGAGGCGGAGGTTGCAGTGAGCCAAGATCGCACCACTGCACTCCAGCCTGGGCAACAGAGTGAGACTCCGTCTCAAAAAATAAATAAAATAGAAGCAGCCTTGTAACTGTATTTACCATGATAATATATTCTGCACGGTAAGAATTCCTTTTACAGACATTCTTTATCAAGAGGTCGGCCCTTCTTTTTCAGGCACGTAAGCCAAATGCAGGCCTGTGTGTAGCTGTGTGTTTTTTCTGTGGTTGCCGCATTTATTCCACCTCCAGCTGGACCCCCCACTGCAAATAGAGAACAGCGGTGGGGGATGGGGGTTAAAAAGTAGAGAACGGCCTTTCTGTTCAACTAATTTCACGTGACAGTGCATGTATTTATTCAATAAAACCTTTATGTTAGCTCAGTCGTGATTTGTTTTTCTGTCTTTTGAAGGGAGGTGTTCAGTGTGCAGTCAGATCATTTGAAAGGAGACGTCGTGCACTGTTTCATTTGCTGTCTGCACTCGCGTTTTCCCAGCAGCTACGTCAGAGCAGCTGATATCCTTCCTGTTGTTCCCAGCTCAGTTTGACTCTCCTCTGCCCAGCACATTACACTCTGCATGTCGAAAACAGCTCTTCTAAAGGGTAATCATACGTAGAAAAAATAGACTTTAAATGTGTTTTTAACTAGGGCTCTGAGAAGTGCAGCGGGGGCTGCCGAGACACCTGAACGTTGGAACACTGAGGGTGACACTGGAGTATCCCTTCCTGTTGCGTTCGTTACTGGTGGTCCGGATCGACTTGAGTGGAGCCCTTGCGCTTTTCCTCGTGGCCGCTCGGCATTTCACACCGGGCACTTCCTTTCTCCTTGACTGTGGGCATTTCACACCGGGCACTTCCTTTCTCCTTGATTCTCGGCATTTCACACCGGGCACTTCCTTTCTCCTTGACTGTGGGCATTTCACACCGGGCACTTCCTTTCTCCTTGATTCTCGGCATTTCACACCGGGCACTTCCTTTCTCCTTGATTCTTGGCGTTTCACACCAGGCACTTCCTTTCTCCTTGACTGTGGGCATTTCACACCGGGCACTTCCTTTCTCCTTGATTCTTGGCGTTTCACACTGGGCACTTCCTTTCTCCTTGATTCTTGGCGTTTCACACCAGGCACTTCCTTTCTCCTTGACTGTGGGCATTTCACACCGGGCACTTCCTTTCTCCTTGATTCTTGGCGTTTCACACTGGGCACTTCCTTTCTCCTTGATTCTCGGCATTTCACACCGGGCACTTCCTTTCTCCTTGATTCTTGGCGTTTCACACCAGGCACTTCCTTTCTCCTTGACTGTGGGCATTTCACACCGGGCACTTCCTTTCTCCTTGATTCTTGGCGTTTCACACTGGGCACTTCCTTTCTCCTTGATTCTCGGCATTTCACACCAGGCACTTCCTTTCTCCTTGACTGTGGGCATTTCACACCGGGCACTTCCTTTCTCCTTGATTCTTGGCGTTTCACACCGGGCACTTCCTTTCTCCTTGATTCTTGGCGTTTCACACCGGGCACTTCCTTTCTCCTTGACTGTGGGCATTTCACACTGGGCACTTCCTTTCTCCTTGATTCTCGGCATTTCACACCAGGCACTTCCTTTCTCCTTGACTGTGGGCATTTCACACCAGGCACTTCCTTTCTCCTTGATTCTCGGCATTTCACACCGGGCACTTCCTTTCTCCTTGATTCTCGGCATTTCACACCAGGCACTTCCTTTCTCCTTGATTCTCGGCATTTCACACCAGGCACTTCCTTTCTCCTTGATTCTCGGCATTTCACACCGGGCACTTCCTTTCTCCTTGATTCTCGGCATTTCACACCAGGCACTTCCTTTCTCCTTGATTCTCGGCATTTCACACCGGGCACTTCCTTTCTCCTTGATTCTCGGCATTTCACACCAGGCACTTCCTTTCTCCTTGACTGTGGGCATTTCACACCGGGCACTTCCTTTCTCCTTGATTCTCGGCATTTCACACCAGGCACTTCCTTTCTCCTTGATTCTCGGCATTTCACACCGGGCACTTCCTTTCTCCTTGATTCTCGGCATTTCACACCGGGCACTTCCTTTCTCCTTGATTCTCGGCATTTCACACCGGGCACTTCCTTTCTCCTTGATTCTCGGCATTTCACACCGGGCACTTCCTTTCTCCTTGATTCTCGGCATTTCACACCGGGCACTTCCTTTCTCCTTGATTCTCGGCATTTCACACTGGGCACTTCCTTTCTCCTTGACTGTGGGCCATTCTTCTTGGCCTCTGTAGCGCCTTCCTCTGTATTTTCCTTGCACATTATTGGCCATTTTCCAACACTGTCTTCACCTTCAACCAGACTCAATAATTGGCATAATGTGGGTTTTGGTTCTGATCACTTATTTTTATGTGGTGTTCTTAATACCATCAATACCCTGGTTTCCAGATGTATGTCACTGGTACAGATGTTGTCTGAGCTCAGGACCAGTTTATCCCACTGCATCCCCGTCCTCTGTGTCACATGGACACCTCAAGGCACACCCTTTGTCCATCTGTCTGTCCATCATCTGTCTTGGTGCTGGAGCTGAGACCTGGACAGCACC
Organism: Pan troglodytes; assembly: GCF_028858775.2. NCBI lineage: Eukaryota > Metazoa > Chordata > Mammalia > Primates > Hominidae > Pan > Pan troglodytes. The sequence goes on along the minus strand of NC_072404.2, from coordinate 173,865,168 downwards.
AGCCACCTCCCACTGCCTCAGCCCATGTGCAGACACCAAGTCCTTGAGCTCTAACTGGAGAATGTAGCTCAACTCTAACTCAACTCTGTCCCCTCAGTCCAAGCCACCGTCCCTCTCCATTTCTCAATCTTTCTCCCCTGCCTGCTCCATTTTCCAAACAACAGGAGAATCTTTCAGACACAAATCACTCCCACTCAGCTGTGTTCCACTGTTCAAGAGCATTTCCTGACTTCTGCGGCTGCGTGTTTCTTCTTCCTCTGGGACCCTCACCCACTGTACCTCAATCAATGCCTCTCAGTTCCACAGACGGCCCCTACACATTCCCACTCAACACCCCCAGGCATGCTCCTCCCCGCAAGCACCTCCACACCTGCTCGGAATTCCCCAATATCTCCACACTGCTCCCCCGAGCACATCCATACTTGCTCCTCCCCCCCAGCACCTCCACACTTGCCCCTCTCCCCAGCACCTCCATACCTGCTCCAACCCCCCCACCTCCACACTTGCTCCTCCCCGCCAGCACATCCACACTTGCCCCTCTTCCCCAGCACCTCCACACCTGCTCCAACCCTCCCGCCTCCACGCTTGCTCCTCCCCCACTATCTCCACACCTGCTCCTCCCCCCAGCACCTCCACATTTGCTCCTCCCCCCACCTCCACGCTTGCTCCTCCCCCCAGCACCTCCACATTTGCTCCTCCCCCCACCTCCATGCTTGCTCCTCCCCCCAGCACCTCCACGTCTGCCCCTCCCCCCCAGCACATCCACACCGGCTCCTGCCCCACCCACCTCCACACTTGCTCCTCTCCCCTCCCCAGCACCTCCACGCGGGCTCTTACCATGACTGGCCCAGCTCACATCCACTCCCCGTAACTTCTCAGTTGAAAGCTGATCTCGGTGTCCTGTGAGTTTTCTTAGCATCGTGTGTGTGTGTGGTTTTTTTTTTTTTTTTTGAGACAGGTTCTTACTCTGTTGCCCAGGCTGGAGTGCAGTAGGGGGATCAAGGGATCCCCCCCACCTCAGCCTCCCAAAGTATTGGGATTACAGGCCTACGCCACCATCCCGGCCTGTGTTACTTTGATTCACCAAATTTAACGTAATTACAATTTAGTTTTATTTAAAACTTTCCTACATGGACTGTAAACTTTCAAGGGCAGAGATTATGTGAGTTTTATTTAAAACTCACTGGTCGCCTATCACTGTTCCAGGCACATGGTAAACCAAATATCTGTTGAATAAATGTATAAAGTTTGGCAGGCGGCTCACACCTGTAATCCCAGCACTTTGGGAGGCCAAAGCAGGTGGTTCACTTGAGCTCAGGAGTTCAAGAGCAGCCTGGGCAACATGGCAAAACACTGTCTCTACCAAAAATACAAAAATTAGCCAGGCGTGGTGGCGCATGCCTATGGTCCCAGCCACTCGGGAGGCTGAGCAGAAGGATCACTGGAGCCAGGAGGTCGAGGATGCAGTGAGCCATGATTGCGTTGCCGCACTCCAGGCTGGGTGGGACAGCAAGACCCTGTCTCAAGAAATAAATACGTTTGGCAGACCAAAATATAATTCATCTCGTCTAACAAGTTTCCATTCAAAAAAAGATATATACCTACTAACGGTTTTTAGTGATGACTAAGGAGAAGATACTGCTAAGTGTGATGGATACTATTGAGAGAAAAAGCCAAGGGCCTCCTCATCTGAGAAACAGTTGAGACATGAAAGTTGGAAACACCCAGGAAGTCTGCCTTTAACTATTTACTGTTATTCTCAACTTCCTGGGCAATATAATACAAAGAAAAAAGATTATCTGGAAATTTTTACAAAGAGATAGTCATTTTCAGATACAAGATTGCCTACCTGGAAATCCCAATAATAATATTCTGCAAAGAAGGCCAGGCACGGCGGCTCACACCTGTAAGCCCAACGCTGCAGGAGGCCGGACACAGCGGCTCACACCTGTAAGCCCAACACTTCGGGAGGCTGGGCATGGCGGCTCACACCTGTAAGCCCAGCGCTTCGGGAGGCTGAAGCAGGAGGATCAGTGGAGCCCAGGAGTTTGAAACCAGCCTGGGCAACAGAGTGAGACCTCATTTCTATAAAAATAAAAAAAACTAGCTGGGCATGGTGGGTGCACACTTACAGTTCTAGCTACTTGGGAGGCTGAGGTGGGAGGATCTCTTGAGCCCAGGAGGTTAGGAGGCTGCAGTGAGCTATGATTGTGCCACTGCACTTCAGGGTGGGCGACAGAGTGAGACCCTGTCTCAAAAAAAAATATCTGGGCCGGGCGTGGTGGCTCACACCTGTAATCCCAACACTTTGGGAGGCCGAGGTGGGCAGATCATGAGGTCAGGAGATTGAGACCATCCTGGCTAACGTGGTGAAACCCTGTCTCTACTAAAAATAAAAAAAATCGGCCAGGTGTGGGGGCACACGCCTGTAGTCCCAGCTACTCGGGAGGGCAAGACAGGAGAATCGCTTGAACCCAGGAGGCGGAGCTTGCAGTGAGCCAAGATCGCGCCACTGCACTCCAGCTTGGGCGACAGAGCGAGACTCGGTCTCAAAAATAAATAAATAAATAAAAATCTGGAGGCCGGGCGTGGTGGCTCACGCCTGTAATCCTAGTACTTTGGGAGGCCAAGGCAGGTGGATCACTTAAGGTCAGGAGTTTGAAACCACCTTGGCCATCATGGTGAAACCCCATCTCCACTAAAAATACAAAAAATTAGCTGGGCATGGTGGTGCGCACCTGTAATCCCAGCTACTCAGAAGGCTGAGGCAGGAGAATCACTTGAACTGGGGGAGGCAGAGACTGCAGTGAGACGAGATCATGCCACTGCACTCCAGCCTGGGCGACAGAGTGAGACTCCATCACCAAAAAAAAAAAAAAAAATCTGGAAAATATTTGGATGTAGAAATGTCTGTGTTGTATATGGTAATGCCAATAGCTATTAGAAAATATGGAAAAAATCATACAGCAGCAGCCTTAGAAGTGCAACAGCACAGATGACCAGCAGCCTTGCTGCCTCTGGAGGGGAAAGAAGGAGCTTATTGCTCTCCAAAAGTTCCATCCCCAGGGAATTGTCACTATTTCAACTCTCAGGCTCCCAGGAAAACTCCATCTCCAGGTTTGTTGGTCCAGAAGAATCGGTGGCGGTTGTTTAACATTGCAGCTGCCTGAGGCAGTGGTAGCAGTTGGGACAAACAAGAGGCCAACCAAACACTTTGAAAGGAGAACTTAGGGGATGAGACTGTCCGCAGAGGGCTTTGTAAAACTCTGGCATTGCTGGGGTGCTAGACACATGCACATGCCGGGCTGTGCACATCCCCAGGAAAGACCTGCAAGAGTTCTCATTTCTGGCTGTGAGGTGCCTGCTGGAAGATTGAAGGCACCCAGCACATGCACAGGGCCCCTTGGCAGCAGGTGGGAGACCAACTGGTCTGAAGTATTCAAAGAAGTCCTTTCCAATCCTTAGCTGGCACGTGAGCTAACCCAGCAGAGGCTTCAGAGGCAGCATGTGACAACACAGCTTCTAGAGAGTCCAAGTATGTTACTAAACACAAAGAAACAACAGTGACAACCATCATCAACAACAAAGCCAGGAGTGGAAGAGGGATCTTGTCTACAGAGTTGCCACACTATATTATCTTTATTTTTTTTAATTTTTTTTTTAGATGAGTCTTGCACTGTTGCCAGGCTGGAGTGCAGTGGTGCCATCTTGGCTCACCACAACCTCCACCTCCTGGGTTCAAGCAATTCTTCTGCCTCAGCCTCCCGAGTAGCTGGGACTACAGGCGCCCACCACCATGCCCAGCTAATTTTTGTATTTTTAGTAGAGACGGGGTTTCACCATGTTGGCCAGGCTGGAGTATATTATCTTAAATGTCCAGATTCAATGAAAAAAGGATGAGGCATGCAAAGAAACAGCAGAGTGAAGGCCACACACAGGAAAAAGGTAGTCAGATAAACCACCCCAAAGGAAGTCCTGGTGCTGGACATCATGTGGACGAAGACAAGACCCTGAATCCACTTTTAACGTGTTCACGGGAATAAGGGAATCATGTCAACCATTACAAGAAAGTATGAAGATGATGTCTCACCAAAACAGAGAAGATCAGTATAGAGAAATTACGAAAACAGTAACCAGAAAGCCTGGGGTTTAAAGAAGTGTAATGTGAAATTCACTAGGGGAGCTCACCCATGTATCTGAGCTGACAGAGGAAAGAATCAGCAAACTTGGAGGTGGCTCCATCGAGATTATCCAGTCTGAGGGACAAAAAGAATAAAGAAAAACGAACCTGATATACGTGCAGTGAGAGTTCCAGAAGGGGAGGAGGGAGAGAAGCACCAGTGAAAACACTGAAAGAAATAATAAGCAAAAACTCCCTAATTTGGAAAGAGCCACACGCAGGCACATCTTAGTTAAACTGTTTGAAAAGACGATGCAGCTAGAGAAAGACTCATCGCCTCCGCAGTGCGAACTGCTGAGTTCTCATCAGAAACCCTGAAGGCAGAGCAGAGGGATGAGGGATTCAAGGTGCTCACAGAGCCTGTCAGCCAAGAATCCTGTCGGCAACAGCTGTCTACAGTGAAGGAGAAACTAAGGCATTGTGAGATTTTTTTTTTTTAAGAGAACTTGTTGTGAGCCAGCGTGCCCTGCAAGAAATACTAAGGATAAAGTCACTTTTTTGTCTTTGCGTACATGTCAGGCCCGAAACAGAAACACCTCTCTAGAGGGTCTACGTTTCCATTTTGCAGGACCTCAAGTCTGGGAAACAGGGAGGCCCAGTGGGGTAGAGCATGGCTCTGGAGTCAGAACCCCCAGGTTCAAGCCCCACTTCCGTCCCGCGGGACCTGGAGCAAGTCAAGTAACTTCTCTGCCTCCATTTCCCCCTCCAGAGCAGGAATCGCTGTAGTCCTTACCTCAAAGGCAGAACTGAGGATGAAGTGAGGTCATCCCTGGAAAGCACTTAGGACAGCACTGGCCCGTCGCATTGGATGATCATCAGCCACCACGTCCACTCTCTGTCCTCAGCTTTGCACGATCGTCAGCCACCACGTCCACGCTCTGTCCTCAGCTTTGCACGATCGTCAGCCACCACGTCCACGCTCTGTCCTCAGCTTTGCACGATCGTCAGCCACCACGTCCACGCTCTGTCCTCAGCTTTGCACGATCGTCAGCCACCACGTCCACGCTCTGTCCTCAGCTTTGCACGATCGTCAGCCACCACGTCCACTCTCTGTCCTCAGCTTTGGATGATCGTCAGCCACCCCATCCACTCTCTGTCCTCAGCTTTGCACGATCGTCAGCCACCCCGTCCACTCTCTGTCCTCAGCTTTGCACGATCGTCAGCCACCACGTCCACTCTCTGTCCTCAACTTCTATCAGAACGTGGCACCCTCCCCTCCTTGTCCACTAGGTTAGGACAACAATAGTGTTACACTTTCTCTTATACTCAAATCCCCAAATCATTAAGGCATGAACCTTCCACCAACCTAACTGTCAGAGGTGCCTCTCCCCTCTCCAACTCCAGATTCCTTCCCCACATACCTGGCTATTCAGTATCTTCTAGCATTTGCTACTCATTTGTCCAAGAACAAGGCCCTCTACTCCCCTGCCTTTTTGGTTGTTGTTGTTGTTTTTGACAGAGTCTTGCTTTGTTGCCCAGGCTGGAATGCAGTGGCATGAACACAGCTCACTGTAGCCCCAACCTTCCAGGCTCAAGTGATCCTCCCACCTCAACCTCCCTAGTAGCAGAAACTACAGACATGCACCACCACAGCTGGCTAATTTTTTAATATTTTGTAGAGATGGGGCTTTGCCACATTGCCCAGGCTGGTCTCAACTCCTGGTCCAGAGGGCTCATGTGATCTTCCCGCCTCGGCCTCCACGGTGCTGGGATTACAGGCGTGAGCCACTGTGCCTGGCTACCCCCACCTTTTTGAGGTCATGCATCTGTTGGGCCTGTGTATCCCCAGTGACGTCCCCCAGGGCTCCACTTGGCCTTTTGGGGCCTCCTTCATTCTCCACAGTACAATGAGGCCATGCAGTTTCTTCTTTTATTCATGGTAGCACAGGTGCAGACAGAAATGTGCACAAATCCTATTTCACTGCCTTGATGAATTTCCAAGCTGAACACACCTGTGTAACCAGCACCGTCAGAAGAAATAGCAACGTCAGAGCCCCAGGCACCCTCTTGTGCCCCTGCTGGTTCTGCCCTCACCCTACCAGGGGTCACTCCGCTCCTGACGCCTCGCCCTGCAGATGTGTTTTGTCAGATTCTGAGCTTGATGGAAGTGGAAGCGTTCAGTGGGTTCTCCTGTGTCTGGCTGCTTTTATTCAACATTGTGAGAGGCAACATGGTGCCTTTTAACAAGGTTTGACTGACGACTTGGGTGTAAGTGAAGCTTAATACAGAAAGAAAGAATTGATACCAGATGAGGCCCAAATCAGGCTTCACAGCCAGCCCACCTCCAAGTCCACACCCACGACCACAGCTGCATCCGTGTCTTCGGCCTGCGAGCCCAGGCCTGTAGGCAGGAAGGACTTCTAGGCTCACAGCAGAGGCCTCACCTGCACCCAGCATGAACACTTGGGCTCCGCAGTTCACCAGTGGACGGCACCCCCGTTCAGGCCTGGCTCCTTCCATTTCCATAACCATGAGGGCACCGCAGACCAGGCTGGCGACGCCGCAGCCCCATGCCAGTGTTCACAGGCTTTTCTGCAACAGGGACAGGGACCGGCATCTGAACCTCACTTGGATCAGACACAGCAGAGGTTGGTCTCAGTTCCCAGTCTCTCGTGAGAACCATCACACACACACCACACACATGGACAACACACAATATGCACACAACACATACCACACGTATTCATACAGATACAACACAGAACACAAACAATATATACACACCATGCATGCATAACGCACAATACACACAACAAAATACACATCACACACATTTACATGGACAACCAAGAACACACCACACACTTGCACAACAGACAATATACACACAACATACACACAATACACAATTCACATACCACACATTCATAAAACAGCATATAACACCACACTACCACACAAATACACAAAACAATACATCATACAATATATACACAACACACAAGACATACTACACACACTCAGACAACACAACACAATACACAACACAACACAAAATATACATACAAAACAATGATAACAGGACACACAACACAACACACATACAACAGTATAACACGTGACACAGTCCACACACATGCACACAGCACATGCTCACAGCTTCCTAGAATCTAAATCTAACCTGAGTGGGGAGCACTGGCCTGGGTTCTGGATGACGATGCTGCCTCGGGGCTAACTCAGACTTACAGAGAAGTGCATAGGATCGCTGTGGCCCACATGGACACAGTCAGGGCCTACAAAGTTCAATTCCAGTCTCTACACTGAAAAGAGACTCTACTCTGAAAGAGAGCTGTTGATGACCATTTCTCTAGTTAAACAAACTAAAGGTACGGCTCTCAGGCCCTCTGTTCCCTGCAGGCAGCCCCGTCAGTGGATGGGTGCTTTGCTTCTCTGTAACCTTTCTGACAATGCTTACTATTAAACAACCTCTTTGTTTGGCTCAAGATTCACTTCCACTTGTCCATGATTCTCCAAGCTTCTTCCACCCTCAGTTGAAAGGTGAAAGCTTTTTATTTATGATTTTTTTTAAGAGATGTGATGGCTATTCACAGGCATGATCATAATTCACTACAGCCTCAAGCTTCTGGGCTCAAGCGTCCTCCCATCTCAGCCTCCCAAGTAGCTGGAACTATATATATATATAGTTATATATATAGTTACATATATAGTTATATATAGTTGTATATAGTTTAGTTACATATATAGTTACATATAGTTATATAGAGTTATATAGAGTTTAGTTATACATATAGTTATATATAGTTATATATTGTTTAGTTATATATTTAGTTATATATAGTTATATATAGTTTAGTTATATATAGAGTTATATAGTTATATATAGTTATATATAGTTGTTATATATAGTTATATATAGTTTAGTTATATATAGTTATATATAGTTATATATATAGTTATATATAGTTTAGTTATATATATAGTTATATATAGTTTAGTTATATATAGTTACATATATAGTTATATATATAGTTATATATAGTTTAGTTACATATATAGTTATATATAGTTATATATAGTTACATAGTTTAGTTATATATAGTTATATATATAGTTATATATGTAGTTATATACAGTTATATATAGTTTAGTTATATATAGTTACATATATAGTTATATATAGTTTAGTTACATATATAGTTATATATAGTTATATATAGTTACATAGTTTAGTTATATATATAGTTATATATAGTTACATATATAGTTATATATAGTTTAGTTATATATAGTTATATATTTAGTTATATATAGTTTAGTTATATATATAGTTATATATAGTTATATATATAGTTATATATAGTTTAGTTATAGTTATATATAGTTATATATAGTTTTATATAGTTTAGTTATATATATAGTTATATATAGTTATATATATAGTTATACATTGTTATATATAGTTACATATAGTTTAGTTATATATAGTTATATATATAGTTATACATAGTTTAGTTATATATAGTTATATATAGTTTTATATAGTTATATATAGTTTAGTTATATATAGTTATAAATAGTTATGTATAGTTATATATAGTTTAGTTATATATAGTTATATATAGTTATATATAGTCATATATAGTTTAGTTATATATATAGTTATATATAGTTACATATATAGTTATATATAGTTTCGTTATATATAATTATATATAGTTATATATAGTTATATATAGTTTAGTTATATATAGTTATATATAGTTACATATATAGTTATATACAGTTTAGTTATATATAGTTATATATATAGTTATATATAGTTTAGTTATATATAGTTATATATAGTTAAATATAGTTTAGTTATATATAGTTTAGTTTTATATATATAGTTACATATATAGTTATATATAGAGTTATATATAGTTTAGTTACATATATAGTTATATATAGTTATATATATAGTTACATATAGTTTAGTTATATATATAGTTATATATAGTTATATATAGTTATGTTATATATAGTTACATATATAGTTATATATAGTTATATATAGTTTAGTTATATATAGTTATATATAGTTATATATAGTTTAGTTATATAGTTATATATAGTTATATATAGTTATATATAGTTATATATAGTTATATATAGTTTAGTTATATATAGTTTAGTTATATATAGTTATATATAGTTATATATATAGTTTTATATAGTTTAGTTATATATAGTTATATATAGTTATGTATAGTTTAGTTATATATAGTTTTATATATAGTTATATATAGTTATATATATAGCTATATATAGTTTAGTTATATATATAGTTATATGTAGTTATATATAGTTTAGTTATATATAGTTATATATAGTTTAGTTATATATAGTTATATATAGTTTAGTTACATATATAGTTATATATAGTTATATATAGTTTAGTTATATATAGTTATATATAGTTATATATAGTTTAATTATATATAGATATATAGTTATATATAGTTTAGTTATATATAGTTATATATAGAGTTATATATAGTTTAGTTATATATAGTTACATATATAGTTATATATAGTTATATATAGTTTAGTTACATATATAGTTATATATAGTTATATAGTTATATATAGTTATATATAGTTTAGTTATATATATAGTTATATATAGTTATATATAGTTTAGTTATATATAGTTATATATAGTTTAGTTATATATAGTTATATATAGTTTAGTTATATATAGTTTAGTTATATATAGTTATATATAATTATATATAGTTTAGTTATATATAGTTATATATAGTTATATATAGTTTAGTTATATATATAGTTATATATAGTTATATATAGTTTAGTTATATATATAGTTATATATAGTTTAGTTATATATGTAGTTATATATAGTTATATATTGTTATATATAGTTTAGTTATATATAGTTACATATATAGTTATATATAGTTATATATAGTTTAATTACATATATAGTTATATATAGTTACATGTAGTTTAGTTATATATAGTTATATATGGTTATGTTATATATAGTTACATATATAGTTATATATAGTTTAGTTATATATAGTTATATATAGTTATATATATAATTATATATAGTTATATATAATTATATTTATAGTTATATATATAATTATATATAGTTATATATAATTATATTTATAGTTATATATAGTTATATATAATTATATTTATAGTTATATATAGTTATATATAATTATATTTATAGTTATATATAGTTATATATAATTATATTTATAGTTATATATAGTTATATATAATTATATTTATAGTTATATATAGTTATATATAATTATATTTATAGTTATATATAGTTATATATAGTTTAGTTATATATAGTTATATATAGTTATATATATAGTTTTATATAGTTTAGTTATATATAGTTATATATAGTTATATATATAGTTATATATAGTTTAGTTATATATAGTTATATATAGTTATACATAGTTTAGTTATATATAGTTTAGTTTTATATAGTTATATATAGTTCAGTTATATATAGTTATATATAGTTATATATAGTTTAGTTATATATAGTTATATATAGTTACATATAGTTATATAGATAGTTATATATAGTTTACTTATATATAGTTTTATATAGTTATATATAGTTATATATAGTTTAGTTATATATATAGTTATATGTAGTTATAGTTATATATAGTTTAGTTGTATATAGTTACATATAGTTAGATATAGTTATACATATAGTTATAGTTTAGTTATATATATAGTTATATGTAGTTATATATAGTTATATATAGTTTAGTTATATATAGTTTAGTTGTATATAGTTATATATAGTTATATAGTTATATATCGTTTAGTTATATATATAGTTATATGTAGTTGTATATAGTTATATATAGTTTAGTTATATATAGTTATATATAGTTTAGTTATATATAGTTTTATATAGTTATATATAGTTTAGTTATATATAGTTTAGTTACATATATAGTTATATATAGTTATATGTATAGTTATATATAGTTATATATACTTATATATAGTGTTATATATAATGTTATATATAGTTATATATAGTTTAGTTACATGTATAGTTATATATAGTTACATATATAGTTATATATTGTTATATATATAGTTTTATATATATAGAGAGAGAGAGAGAGTAAATTATTTAATTCCTTCCATAATGATTTAGAGGGACTGTCTTCAAACCAGTACAAATGTTTCATAAATAATATCTGGCCGTTTTCTAACCAATTGAGTAATTTGTTGCACAATAAGCCACCTTACAACTTTCGAGTCGATTTTAATCTATTAAATTTGAGTAGTAAAGATGTTACATAATTAGGACACAATTGAAATGTGGTTTAAATATTTTTGTGGGGGAGAGGACGCCACACTTCTACTCAATGAAGACAAACATTTTTACGGTCCAGAGGTCTTTTATTTTATTTTCTTTGAACACCTATGATGTCATGAATTCACAGGGAATAGCTTCCAGCAGCTCAGATTCCTTCCCCTTGGTTCTCGCACCGTGAGCTTTTCTGGGTGGAGCAGGCTGCAGCTTCAGTTGAACCAGGTGCCTTTCTCTTCGGCTTCTTTCTTTTTCTGATCATTTTCCTCCACACATTTCAGGAAGCCACTTAGAGTGCTCCGTGTGCTCAATACGCACATAATTCTCTCGGCAGGAGTCTTGCCCTTGTTTGTTTGCAACAGCACGCTGGAGACCGCTGGAGACTCCCAGCTTTGCCGCGGTCACACCTGTGGAGCTTCCTTTTTGAACAATATCTATTCCCTTGACGTCTACACTATCACCTTTCTTATAGACTCGCATATACGTGGCCAAAGGAACAACTCCATGTTTTCTAAAAGGCCGGAGAACATCTATCGGGAGCCTCTCCCCTTTCCCCTCCTGTTCCTCATTTTGGCAAATGACGGAAGATGGCGGTTCCGGCCGAAAGGAAGCGTGGCTGAACTGTAGTTGTGCATTACCATGTCCATCTCTAGATGAATATTTTAACTTAAAACATAATAGCATAAGCTTCTTGGATCACTTATTATGCAATAATTCTTCCAAAAATTTGCCCAGAGATAGTGCGCTGGATGTGTCTCATCATAATTCTCTGAATATGTAAATACTAGCGTCAGTTGCTAACAAAGTATGTTTTGTAAGGCAGAACAGCTACGTAAAGGCTTTTCATTCCTTCTGCTCAAGTGTAGGAAACAGCTTTGGGGAATTGTTATTTTGTTGTTGTTGTTGTTGTTGTTGTTGTTGTTGTTGTTGTTGTTTTGAGACAAGGCCTCCCTCTATCGCCCAGGTTGGAAAGCAGTGGCACAATTCCAGCTCGCTGCAGCCTCAGACTCCTGGGCTCCAGTCATCCTCCCACCTCAGCCTCCCAAGTAGCTGGGACCACAGGTGCACGCCACCATGCCTGGCTAATTTTTTTATTTTTTGTAGAGATGGGTGTTTCACTATGTGTGCAGGCTGGTCTCAAACTCCTGGGCTCAAGCAACCTCCCGTCTTGGCCTCCCAAAGTGCTGAAATTACAGGCATGCGCCACTGTGCTTGGCTAGGAAGTTTTTGTTCTCCGCTCATATTCCCTTGCTTTGAGAACGTAAACCTGTGAAGCATCTCATTGACTTTCTCAAAATATAAAATAGAACCAAAATACTGTTTAGCGCTCTTGATTCATTCAGCAACATTGAAACACGCACCTACTATGTACGAGGCGGTTTGCGCGGCAGTGATGGGGGAGCTCTCTGTCTTCATGGGCCAAATACATCTGCCTGTGTATGTGTGCGTGCGTCTGTGCTCATGTGCGTGAGTGTGTGGCCGTGTATCGTGTGTGTGATCTTTTCATTGTCTTTATAGTTTTGCCTTCTCCAAAATGTCATATAGTTGGAATCACACAGTATACGGCCTTTTCAGATTGGCTTCTTTCACTTAGCAGTATGCATTTACAGCTCCTCCATGTCTTTTCATAGCTTGATAGCTCATTTCTTTTTAGTTCTGAATCATATTCCATTGTCTGAATGTGCCACAGTTTACTTATCTACCTCACTTGCTAAAGGGCAGCTCATTTGCTTCCAAGTTTGAGCAATTACAAATAAAGCTGCTATAAACATCCCTGTGCAAGTTTTCTGTATGGCCATAGTTTTCAACTCTTTTGGTTAAATACTAAGGAGCACAATTGTTGAATAATATGGTAAGAGTATATTTTGAGCTGGGCATGGTGGCTCACACCTGTAATCCCAGAACTTTGGGAGGCTGATGTGGGGGGATCACTTGAGCCCAGGAGGCTGAGGCTGCAGTGAGCTATGTTTGTGCCACTGCACTCCAGCCTGGGCAACAGACCAAGACCCTGTCTGGAAAAAAAAAAAATAATATATTTAATTTGGTAAGAAACCACCGACTGGGCCAAACATGGTATCTCGCGACTGTAATCCCAGCAATTTCAGAGGCTTAAGGAAGCAGGAAGATCACTTGAGGCCAGGATTAAGAAACCCTGGGCAACATAGTAAGACCCTGTCTCTGCAGAAAATTTAAAAATTAGCCAGGCATGGTGGGGCATGCCTGTAGTTTCAGCTACTCAGGAGATTGAGTTGGGAGGATTGCTTGAGCCCAGTAAAGAGGTTGAGGCTGCAGTGAGCTATGATGATATTGAGTGGAGTGCCACTGCACTCCAGCCTTGGTGAGAGAGTGACCTTTAAAAAAAAAAGAAAGAGGAGGAGGAGAAGGAGGAGGAGGAGGAGAAGGAGGAGGAGGAGAAGGAGGAGGAGGAGGAGAAGAAGGAAGAAGAAGGAGAAGGAGGAGAAGGAGGAGGAGGAGAAGGAGGAGGAGGAGAAGGAGGAGGAGGAGGAGGAGAAGGAAGGAGGAGGAGGAGGAGGAGAAGGAGGAGGAAGAAGGAGGAGGAGGAGAAGAAGGAAGAAGAAGAAGGAGGAGGAGGAGAAGGAAGAAGGAGGAGGAGTAGGAGAAGGAGGAGGAGGAAGAGGAGGAGAAGAAGGGAGGAGGAGGAGGAAGAGGAGGAGAAGAAGGAAGAAGGAGGAGGAGGAGAAGGAAGAATAAGGAGGAAGAGGAGAAGAAGGAGGAGAAGGAGGAGGAGAAGGAGGAGGAGGAGAAGGAAGAATAAGGAGGAAGAGGAGAAGAAGGAGGAGGAGGAGAAGGAAGAAGAAGGAGGAGGAGTAGGAGAAGGAGGAGGAGAAGAAGGAGAAGAAGGAAGAAGAAGGAAGAGGAGGAGGAGAAGGAAGAAGAAGGAGGAAGAGGAGAAGAAGAAGGAAGAAGAAGGAGGAGAAGGAGGAGGAGGAGAAGGAAGAAGAAGGAGGAGGAGAAGAAGAAGGAAGAAGAAGGAGGAGAAGGAGGAGGAGGAGAAGAAGGAAGAAGAAGGAGGAGGAGGAGAAGGAAGAAGAAGGAGGAGGAGTAGGAGAAGGAGGAGGAGGAAGAGGAGGAGAAGAAGGAAGAAGAAGGAGGAGGAGTAGGAGAAGGAGGAGGAGGAAGAGGAGGAGAAGAAGGAAGAAGAAGGAGGAGAAGGAGGAGGAGAAGGAAGAAGGAGGAGAAGGAGGAGGAGGAGAAGAAGGAAAAAGAAGGAGGAGGAGGAGGAAACTGTTCTCTACAGTGGCTGCACCATTTTGCATTTCCACAGCAGTGAAGGAGAGTTCCTGTTGCTCACTTCCTTGCCAGCATTTGGTGTTGTCAGTGTTTCAGACTGGCCATTCTAGTTGGTGTGCAGTGGTATAACATCGTTGTTTTTATTTGTGTTTTCCTGAACATATAATGTGGAGCATCTTTTCATATGTTTGTTTGCCATCTGTATATCTTCTTTGATGTGGGGCCTGTTAAGATCTTTAGCTCATTTTTTATTTAGATTGTTTGTGTTCTTATTGTTAAGTTTTCAGAGTTTTTTGTATATTTTGGATAACAGTCCTATATCAGATGTGTCTGTTACAAATATCTTCTCCTACTCTGTGCCTTGTCTTCTCTTTCTCTAGATATTGTCCTTCACAGAGCAGAAGTTTTAAATTTTAATGAAGTCCAACTTATAAACGATTTCTTTTATGGATTATGCCTGTGTTGGCTCATCGCTATACATAAGGTCATCTAGGTTTTCTCCTGTGTTATCTTCTAGGAGTTTTATTGTTTTGCATTTTACATTTAGGTCTATGATCCATTTTGAGTTAATTTTTTGAGGGGTATAAGATCTGTGTCTAGATTCACTTTTTGCATGTGGACGTCTAATTGTTCCAGCATCATTTGTTGTAAAGACTATCGTTCATCCATTGTACTGTATTGCCTGTGCTCCTTTGTCAAAGTTCAGTCAGTTGTATTTATTTGGGTCTATTTCTGGGCTCTCTTCTGTTGCACTAATTTATCTTTTCATTTACCAGTACTACAGTGCTACTACTATAGCTTTATAGTAATACTTGAAGATGGTAGCATCGATCCTGTCTCTCCATTTAGTTAGTTCTTCTTTGATTTCAGTCATCAGAGTTTTGTCATTTATTTCCTATGGATTTTTTTTTTTTTTGAGACAAGGTCTTGCTCTGTTACTCAGGCTGAAGTAACACATTGCACAAACATAGTTTCATGCAGTCTTAACTTCCTGGGCTCAAGGGATCCTCCCACCTAAGCCTCTTGAGTAGCTGGGACTACAGGTATACACTGCCATGCCTAATGTTTAAAAAAAAATTATTTTTTGAGATGGAGTCTCGCTCTGTCACCCAGGCTGGAGTGCAGTGGCACAATCAGCTCACTGCAACCTCTGCCTCACAGGTTCAAGTGATTCTCCTGCCTCAGCCTCCTGAGTAGCTGGGACTACAGGTATGCGCCACCATCTCTGGATAAGAGGAAGTTTCTTTTTCTTTTTCTTTTCTTTCTTTTTTTTTTTTTTTTTTGAGACAGAGTCTCCCTCTGTCACCTAGGCTGGAGTGCAATGGCGCGATCTCAGCTCACTGCAAGCTCCACCACCTGGGTTCAAGCAATGCTCCTGCCTCACCCTCCTGAGTAACTAGGATTACAGGCACGCACCACCATGCCCAGCTAATTTTTTTGTATTTTTCATAGAGACAGGGTTTTACCATGTTGGCCTGGCTGGTTCCAAACTCTTGACCTCAAATGATCCACCCACCTCGGCCTCCCAAAGTCCTGGGACTACAGGCATGAGCCACCTCACTCGGCCTATAATTTTTTTTAAATCGAGCTAATTGTGTTACTCATCTTTTCCTTAGCGTTACTTATCTTTTGTAGCTTCATAGTTCAGTTTCTGATTGCAATATGTTAAAAGGTGCTGTGATGATTGAGAATTCATCTATTTCTCCTTGTAAGTTTTTCATTTTTTATTTCATATTTTTAAGGTTTGGTTGTAAAGGGCATACAGATTCATGATTAATATATCTTCCTGATGGATTTTTTCATTTATTACCTATTATCCCTTCATTATTTTCTATAGATATTTTTGCCTAGGATTCTATATTGTCTAATATTAATATTGCCATACCAGCTTTCCATTAATTAGTACTTAAATGGTATTTTTCACACCTTTATTTTAAACCTTTCTGTGTAGCTTTGTTTTAATTATATCTTTTATTTTATTTATTTATTTATTTTTGTATTTTTAGTAGAGACGGGGTTTCACCCTGTTCGCCAGGATGGGCTCGATCTCCTGACCTCGTGATCCGCCTGCCTCAGCCTCCCAAAGTGCCGGGATTACAGGCATGAGCCACTGTACCTGGCCTGTTTTAATTATATCTTGAATAAGATACACATAGCTGGAATTTGTTATGTTATCCGATTTAATCTTTTTTTAAAATTAAGAATTTAATCTTTCTACATTAGTTATGATTAGTGGCATATTTACACTTATTTCTATGATCTTACTTGATGTTTTATTTTACCTTTTCTTTTGCTTCCTTGCTCTTCTTTCCTACCTTTGGATTGATAGAGTTTTATATATTTTTTCCTTTGCTGTTTGGAAGCTGTAGGTGATATTATTTGATTGGTTAAACTCTTTCGGTATCTGTCTTTCTAAACACAAAGGACCGTTGATACTACAACTCAGTGTGTGCTCTTCCAGAGTTTTAGTTCCAATATTTTAACTTTTTTTTTTTTTTTGAGATGGAGTCTCTCTCTGTCACCCAGGCTGGAGTGCAGTGGCGCGATCTCAGCTCACTGCAAACTCCGCCTCCCGGGTTTACGCCATCCTCCTGTCTCAGCCTCCTGAGTAGCTGAGATTACAGGCGTCTGTCACCACACCTGGCTAATTTTTTGTATTTTTAGTAGAGACGGGGTTTCACTGTGTTAGCCAGGATGGTCTCGATCTCCTGACCTCGTGATCCACCCACCTTGGCCTCCCAAAGTGCTGGGATTACAGGCATGAGCCACTGCGCCCGGCCAGTTCCAATCTTTTTCAATGCAAAAAAGTCATTATCACTTTATAGTGATTGTTAATAACATCTAAGGGTGCAGATTGGCAATTTCTGTGCTTGTTTTTATTTCCTGGATTCCATAGCTTTCCTTGAGTTGACTTTTCTTCTTTAATAATTCTTTATGGAGAGTCTCTGGGTACTGATTCCCTTGGTCTTTTAAGGACTGAAAATGTCTTTATTTGCCCTTTTCCTTGAATAATTAGTTGGCTGGTTTTAAAATTCTGAGTTGGCAGTTACTTTTCTCCAGCACTTGCCTTCTGGTATTTACTGTTGATGATTATTGTTTGTAATAATCTTCACATCCAATAATTATTAAATCATTCACATCTCTTTAAGCAATCTGTCTTTTCTGTCTGAAAGGTTTTAGGCTTTTAAAAATAGCTTGATGTTCTACAATTCCATTGTAACTTACATAGGTATGGATTTATCTTAATTAATTCTGTTCATTGCTTAGTGTGTACTATCAATCTTTTTTTTTCTTTTTTCTTTGAGATGGAGTCTCACTCTGTCGCCAGGCTGGAGTGCAGTGGCACAATCTCACTGCAACCCGTCTCCCAGGTTCAAGCGATTCTCCTGCCTCAGCCTCCCAAGTAGCTGGGACTACAGGCGTGCACCACCACGCCTACTTTTTTTTTTTGTATTTTAGTAGAGACAGGGTTTCACCATGTTGACCAGGATGGTCTCGATCTCCTGACCTTGTGATCTGCCCACCTTGGCCTCCCAAAGTGCTGGGATTACAGGCATGAGCCACCGCACCCGGCCTTTTTTTTTTTTTTTAATTGAGACAGAGTTTTGCTCTTGTTGCCCAGGCTGGAGTGCAATGGTGCGATCTCAGCTAACTGCAACCCCTGCCTCCCAGGTTCAAGCGATTCTCCTGCCTCAGCCTCCCAAGTAGTTGGGATTACATGCACATGCCACCGCACTCGGCTCATTTTTTGTATTTTTAGTAGAGATGGGGTTTCACCGTGTTGGCCAGGCTGGTCTTGAACTCCTGGCCTCAAGTGATCCACTCGCCTTGGCCTCCCAAAGTGCTGGGATTACAGGTGTGAGCCACCACGCCTGGCCCCCTTCAGGCATTTTAAAGATTGACATTCTAGTTCATTGGCCTGGGTAGTCTTGGGCATGCAGTGGCTGTGAAGACCCCTGCCTGCTGTGAGGTGGAGGCAGCAGCCAGAACTCACTCCTCAGTGCGGCATCCGAGGAAGGACTTCCCTGGCTGGGAGTCATGCCTGTCACCCGTGGCTGCCTGGCTGGGTCCCTCCCGCCAGCACCTACCTGGGCCAATGTGTCCTCCCGTTGCCCCCAGGGATTTCTCAGAGACACGTCACACTCGTTCTTAAAATACTTCAGAGAGGGCCAGGTGCAGTGGCTCACGCCTGTAATTCCAGCACTTTGGGAGGCCGAGGCGGGTGGATCACGAGGTCAGGAGATCGAGACCATCCTGGCTAACATGATGAAATCCCGTCTCTACTAAAAATACAACAACAAAAAAAATTAGCTGGGCATGGCGGCGGGTGCCTGTAGTCCCAGCTACTCGGGAGGCTGAGGTAGGAGAATGGCGAGAACCCGGGAGGCGGAACTTGCAGTGAGCCGAGATCGCAGCACTGCACTCCAGCCTGGGCGACAGAGCGAGACTCCGTCTCAAAAAAAAAAAAAAAAAAAAACAAAAAACTTCAGAGAGATTCTACCACCCATTGAATAAACCCCAACTTCCCGGTGTGAACCCGGGTGACAGTTCCTGTTTCCAGCTTGTTTCACCCCTTGCCAGTCTATGCTGGCAATGCCCGTGTTTGCCTGGCACTCACATGCCGCCCTCTGCCTGGCAGGCCCCTCTCCCTTCCAGCTTCAAGCCCCCGGCAGCATTCAAACCTATACTCTGGCTACACAATGGAATCACTCTGTCCAGCCCACCGCCAGCGATTCTGACTTAATTGGTCTGGGGTAGGGCTAGGTTTTTTGGTTTTAAGAACTCGGTGATTTTAAGTTGTGTTCAGGGTTGACAGTGACTGTTCTCGAGTCTGTTTAGATACCACGACCCTTAGGAAGCCTTTATAACATCTTTCTGCCCTGTGGCACCACCCAGGACTCTGGCTCACGTTGTCCCTGAGGCCAGACCCATGGATATGGGCTTGACTGTGCCCGGTGCCACCAGCACTGCATCCCCTTCCCCTCAGCTCACCAGATCCGAATCCCCACCTTGGCTCCTCTCTATTCATACTCTTGCTGGTAAATTTTTATTTATTTATTTTTAGTAAATTAATTTCTTTTTGAGATGGAGTTTTGCTCCGTTGCCCAGGCTGGAGTGTGATGGCGTGATCTCGGCTCACTGCAACCTCTGCCTCCCAGGTTCAAGTGATTCTCCCGCCTCAGCCTCCCGAGTAGCTGGGATTACAGGTGCCCACCACCACACCCAGCTAATTTTTGTATTTTAGTAGAGACAATGTTTTGCCATGTTGGCCAGGCTGGTCTCGAACTCCTGACCTCAGGTGATCCACCCACAGGCCTGAGCCACCATGACCGGTCATAAATTTTTTTTTGAGAGGGAGTCTCGCACTGTCGCCCAGGCTGGAGTGCAGTGGTGCGATCTCGGCTCACTGCAAGCTCCGCCTCCCGGGTTCACGCCATTCTCCTGCCTCAGCCTCCTGAGTAGCTGGGACTACAGCCTCCGGCCACCACGCCTGGCTAATTTTTTTGTATTTTTAGTAGAGACGGGGTTTCACCATGTTAGCCAGGATGGTCTCGATCTCCTGACCTCGTAATCCGCCTGCCTCAGCCTCCCAAAGTGCTGGGTTTACAGGCGTGAGCCACCGCGCCCGGCCGCGAATTTTTAATAACAGCTTTATTGAGATACAGTTTTATACCATAAAATTTACCCTTTTAAACATACAACTGTGTGGTCTTAGTAAACCCACAAGGTTGTGCAACCATCACCACTATCTAATTTTAGATAATTTTCGTCACCCCAAAACCACAGCCATTAGTAGTCACTCCCCATGCCCTCTTCTCAGTCTCTGGCAACACCTAATCTGCTTCCTGCCTCTGTGGATTTTACAGTCATGTGGACATTCCATATAAATGGAGTCCTACAATCCGTGACCTCCGTGTCTGGCTTCTCTCACTGAGCATGATGTTTCAAGGGCCATCTGCACTGTAGGGGTGTCAGAGCCTCATTCCTTCTACAGCTGAGTCATATTCTATTGTGGGAAAAGACCACACTGTGTTTCTCCATTTGTCTGTTGATGGACACTTGGGTTGTGTCCACTTTCTCAGTCATGCTATGAGCTTTAAGAGGCCAGTGATTGTCCCGCGTTAACGCCTGGCTTGGGCAGGTGCTGAGGAGCCACTCATCGCGCAGTCTGATTCTCAGCTGTTTCAGGTTCAGCCTGGGGCAGGAACCTCAGCTTTATTGATTTTATACTTGAGTCACTCACGTTTCCTCTTTTTACATGTTTTCTGAGATCAGTTTCTTCTAACCTGTGCATTAGGATCACTTGGGGAGGTTAAAAAATATGAATGCAGGCCGGGTGCGGTGGCTCACGCCTGTAATCCGAGCACTTTGGGAGGCCGAGGCGGGAGGATCACGAGGTCAGGAGATCAAGACCATCCTGGCTAACACAGTGAAAACCCGTCTCTACTAAAAATACAAAAAAATTAGCCGGGTGTGATGGCGGGCGCCTGTAGTCCCAGCTACTCAGGAGGCTGAGGTGGGAGAATGGCATGAACCTGGGAGGTGGAGCTTGCAGTGAGCCAAGATTGCGCTATTGCACTCCAGCCTGGGCGACAGTGTGAGACTCTGTCTCAAAAAAAAAAAAAAGAATGCCCAGGGAATCCCCGGTTGAATTGATCGATTTGATTGAGTTGGCCAGGAAGCCTAGCCTTTAGTATTTTTAAAGCAGCTGAAGTAGTTTTCATGGGCAGCCATGGTTGAAAACGTTTGCCTCGATGGTTTATCTTGTTCTCCTTTGAGTAACCACTAAGGAGATACCCCTGAGCTCACCTCCCGTGCCTGAGCTCCGCATCCCTGGACCCATGCTGCGACGTCCCCGAGGACCCCAGGGGGATGGGGGGGGGGCTGCTCACTTTCCTCTTCACTTTTGCCCCTGCAGTCTTCCCTAGGTCACAGCTGCAGGTTGTGTATGAAAATTCCTTTATCGAAAGGCCGGGGATCATGTTAAAGAGGAATTACAACCTAAGAGGGGGAAGAAAACCACTTACACTGAACAGGAGCTCCCCAGAAGTCCAGAGGGCCCTGGTCCACAGGGCCCTGCAGAGCCCGGCTCGCCCCACCATTCCCCTCCCCTCACTGTCGGGGACACCAGGTGAGTGGTATCTGTCTCAGCACCCCCAGTTGTCACCCTCCACCCCTTCCCAAGCTCTCCCTAAGTGTGGCTGTGCCTCCTGGGTTAGCAGGAGGTGCTGCAGGGCTGCTGGCCCAGCACCCAGGCAGGGGCAATGTGGGTTCCCAGCTGTCGAGCACTTTCGAGTCTTCTGTAGTTACTGTACTTTTGGGATCAAACATCCACATCCACATCTCCCAGGTTCAAACGTTTAGAGACAATGCAATACAAAAACCACAAAAAGGAAAAAAATGTTTCTGCAACAGCTTCTGATATGGTTGGCTGTGTCCACACCCAAAATCTCATCTTGAATTGTCATCCCCGTAATGCCCATAATCTGCATGTGTCAAGGGACAGATTAGGTGGAGGTAAATGAATCATGGCGGTGGTTTCTTCCGTGCTGTTCTCGTGATAGTGAGTGAGTTCTCACGAGATCTGAGACTAGGTGGAGGTAAATGAATCATGGGGGTGGTTTCTTCCATGCTGTTCTCGTGATAGTGAGTGAGTTCTCACGAGATCTGATGGTTTTATAAGGGGCTCTTTCCCTTTTGCTCCTTGCACTTCTCTCTCCTACCACCTTGTGAAGAAGAATGTGTTTGCTTCCCCTTCCTCCATGATTGTAAGTTTCCCGAGGCTTCCCCAGGCATGCAGAACTGGGAGTCAATTAAACTTGTTTCCTTTATAAATCACCCAGCCTTGGGTATTTCTTTTTTCTTTTTTTTCTTTTCTGAGATGGAGTCTTGCTCTGTCGCCCAGGCTGGAGTGCAGTGGCGCGATCTCGGCTCACTGCAACCTCCGCCCTGCCTCCTGGGTTCAAGCGATTCTCCTGCCTCAGCCTCCCGAGTAGCTGGGATTACAGGCGCACGCCACCATGCCTGGGTAATTTTTGTATTTTTAGTAGAGACGGGGTTTCACCATGTTGGTCAGGCTGGTCTCAAACTCCAGACCTCAGGTGATCTGCCCACCTTGGCCTCTCAAAGTACTGGGATTACAGGTGTGAGTCACTGCACCTGGCCTCAGGTATTCCTTCATAGCAGTGTGAGAGCAGACTAATACAGCTTCCTATGTGCCGGAGAGACTCCTCCCCTTCTTGGAGCCAGTGGCTCTCTGCTGGGCCAGGCCCTGTGTGGCCCTGGAGACCCCTCCTCTGGGCCCCCGGCTGGTGTGACAGAGCCCTCACAGCTGCCCTGCACTGGGGGGTTTTGCCCAGAGTGGCTTTGAAATGGTTATTTTAACTAGGACTCCATGAAGTTCCTAGCTAATGACTTCTTGTTGGTTTAGCTTATTTTCCATGTTACAATTATTATAATTAAATTATAAATCTGGTATTTTCTTATACAGGCAGGGGAAGGGTTTCTGAGAAGCTGATAACAATGGTTTCCTTTGGAGCAGAGGGCTGTGTCCAGGGGGTCTCAGAAGACTCTTCTGTATACCTCTTCTTGCCATGTGAGTTTGAACCGTGTGATTGTGTTACTTGTGCAATTCAAAATAAACTAAACTTAAAAAAAAAAAAACCTGCAAACCCTATGCTTGGCTCACTATGAAAGATATTATATTTTTGGCCGGGCGTGGTGGCTCACGCCTGTAATCCCAGCACTTTGGGAGGGTGAGGCGGGCGGATCACGAGGTCAGGAGATCGAGACCATCCTGGCTAACACGGTGAAACCCCGTCTCTACTAAACAAAATACAAATAATAATAATAATAATAATAATAATAATAATTAGCCAGGCGTGGTGGCGGGCACCTGTAGTCCCATATACTCGGGAGGCTGAGGCAGGAGAATGGCGTGAACCTGGGAGGCAGAGCTTGCAGTGAGCCGAGATAGCACCAGTGTACTCCAGCCTGGGCAACAGAGCGAGACTATGTCTCAAAAAAAAAAAAAAAAAATATCATATTTTTATCAAAGATATTTTTGCCAAGTTTTATACCCTTTGAAACTTAGTTTTATATTGCCTTGCCATGTGGTCCACCTTTAATTCTATAAACCTTTTCTAATTTACCACATTGTAAGGTTTTAAGAACACAGATGATCTCATGCCTCATTCATTCATTTATTCAGAAAATATTTTCTTCAAGCATCTAAAATGTGCCAGGCCTTATGCCACGGATATAGGACTAAGGATGACACAGTGCTTGACATGGAGGAGATGATGAGGCCTGTGGTAGGGGGCTAAGAGACTGCATTACAGTGAGGATTATGGGGTTCAGGAAATAAACCCCTATAGAAGGTAAAGCTTGAGCTGAGTTCTGGAGGAGTGTCATCTATTTGCAGGGAAGGTCACATTCCCAGTGAATGGTGATGGCAGCAGGAGGCAGGCAGGTTCCTGGGTGGGAAGGGGCAGGTCCCTGGTGAAACCCCACTTTCAAGCCAGGGACAGCCTGAAGTTCCTGGGCCAGGATGCCAGTTCCTGGTGAAGTCCGAGATCCAGAAAGAGAACTTACGTACTTGATGCCTTTCAGCCAATCAAGTGGTGCTTTTTCCAGGCCTGCCCATGGGCCAATCAGCACACACTTCCTCCTGTCTATGGACCAATCAACATGTACTTCCTCCATTCTGAGCCCATACCTGCCTGTGGATAGGAGCTACCCACTTCGAGTCTCCTCTCTGCTGAGAGCTATTTGGTCAGCTGTTCTCTGCCTTGCTCACCTTCCAGATGTCTGCCAAACCTCATTCTTCCTGGACATGGGACAAGAACTTGGAACCTGCTGAATGGTGAGAGCAAAACGAGCTGTAATACTTTCCTGGCCAGCTTGCCAAGTTGCAGGTGGGAGCCAAAGTGGCTGTAACGGGTTCCTGGCCGGGTCGCTGAGCTGCGGGTGGTGACACGCTCCCAGACTGAGGGAGTGAAGAGTGGTGACCCTTGTAGAGGCCCAGGCCTTGGGATTCCCCAAGCCAGAGCTATAATGCTATAGCCCTCCCACCCTCTGCTGGCGCCCAGTGGCCACCCCATGCAGTGGGAAGCAGCGGTGGGGCCGGGACAGCCAAGGAGCTGTGGACCGGTGTGGGGCGGCAGGACCAAAAGACCTGTAACACAAATGAGGTGAAACATACCGCCCCGGAAACACGACCCCCTGCTAGCCACGCTGTGGGTGATGAGAAGGACAGAAGAGCTGTGGCCCTTCTGGGAGCCCAGACCTCGGGGCTCCCCGAGCCAGGGCTGTGACACACTATAACCCCCCTTTGGGGCTCTGTGGCTCCTGGCATCTGTGAGCTTTCGGGTGCCACCATGTTCCCCTTGTCCAGATGCTGATGCCTGCAGTGGAAGCCACTTGTGGTACCTCTGGTCCAGCCACAGCCTTGCATGGAGCCGGCAGCTGTGCAGGCACCTAGAGCTGCCTGCTCCACCACAGCAGCTGCATGGCTGGGTGTGCGCAGTGGTTGGACCCCATGCTCGCTTGCTCACATACCCCTTGCTGCTCTGCACCTGGCTCACCCTTGGCAGGCGTGGGATCTGGGTTGGTAGTGCAAGCCGAGCGCAACCTGCTGGGCTGAGTGGGCTCGAGCAAAACTCTAGCAGAGGCACCGCTGGCCACGGAGGTTTCTAGCTGGTGAAGCGATACCCAAAGGATCCTATGACATTAGTGGCTGCATGGGCAGGTGCATTGGGGGCGCACTGGGCGCTCCTGCTGCCCTGCTTCCACGCGCCTCTGAGCACTGCACTACATAGACATTTAGGCCTCATAACAACCCCCTAGAGGAGGCTGAGCTCTGCATTATACAGACATTTAGGCCTCATAACAACCTCCTAGAGGAGGCTCAGTACTTAAGTAGGTCCCATTTGATAGATGAGGAAACTGAGGCTCAGTCGCCCACGGCTTGTTGAAGGTCACCAGCTAGTGAGCACAGAACCAGGTTAGCCCAGGTGGTACAGCTTCAGAGCTCACATGCGTAACTTGTTACATTATTCCTACTCAGGAAGTGGAACCCCCAGGAACAGATGGCTGATTGGAGGAGGGACCAGCATAAGGAAAGGGGCAGGATTCAGGGGTGGGAGGGGAAGTCGATATCTGTTTTGGATGCATGTCAGCACCAGCGTGGGAGTAGGCAGTGAGCTGTTGAAAATTCTGGAGTTCAGAAATAACCGTGTCTTGCAAATCCAGATGCAGAGGTCACTGCTTGAAGGTGGCAGTTTGCACCTTGGATATGAAGGAAATTGCTAAGAAGAAAGCAGTGAGAAGATGAGGGCACCAAAATTCAAGAAATGGCAGGGAAGGATCTGTGTATGGAGGGAGGAGGAGGTCAGAGGTGGCTGGAGCCCCAGGATGAAATAGGCAATGTTAGATATCGGCCACCTGTTGACAAGGGTCCCAGACTCAGCATCCTCTGAGTGGGTCTTCTCCCTCCCCTCTGCAGCCTGCCTTGCTTCACTGTTGCAAGCTTCCTAGTAAACCAGTCTTCTCCCTGCTATAATTTTATATTGCTTGTTGAAACGATATTCCAACAAGTAACATAAATATTTTTGATATACTAGGCTAAATAAAACATTTAAAAATTAATGTCACCTATTTATCTTCATTTTTCTAATGTGGTCACTAGAAATTTAATTGCACTTGTGGCTCCCATGATGTTCCTATTGGGTGGTGCTGTGCTCCCACAGTGCAACGACTTCAATCTCGCCAAGACCTCTGGCTTGAGTTAAGCCAGGAAAACAGATACCACTCTAGACATCTCAAGCATGAAAGAACATAGCTCCAGGGAAGGCCAAGTCCTCACGAAGGGATGCAGAGCTCGGTGGTAAAGAGCACCGTTTTCTAAGAATTTGCTTTCAACAAAAATTGGGAACGCCCAATCAAGTTATTCGCTGACACAAATTAAAAGAGATTGATACATCAGTATGTGATTTTGGCATTTAAGTCCAAAGAATTGAATGACATTGCTACTCCTCCTTCACACGGGTGCCTCCGAGGGTCCCCGCTAAGGCCTCTCCCTCTCCACCCTATGGGCAGCTGACCTGCCGGGGGCCTCACCTGCTGGAGGAGCAACTGCAGGAGAAGCACCTGTTAGGGGTCGCACCTGGCCGGGGGGGCTCCTGCGGGGGAAGCACCTGCCCAGGGTGCACCTACCGTGTGCAGGCTGCGGACCACCCGGACAGGTGCCCCTTCGGCAGGGAGGGCGGTCACGGGGGCCGGCCAGGTCGGGGTGGGGTCCTCCCGGGGATCCAGACACTGCCCTGTGGCCTCTCCCCGCCCCAAGCCTTTCCTTTCTCTCCCCGTCTCTCTCTTCCTCTCCTTCCTGCTTCCCACAACACCGCCCGCTCGCAGCGCCCCGCCCTCTCCTGGACCGCGCACTCCCTCCGCGGAGGCCCCAGGACGCGCACGAGCGCGCAGTGGACGTCGGCGCGCGGACCGTGCATGGGTTCCGCAGCTGTGGCGCCCCGCGTGCGCGCTCCGTAGTGCCCGGTAGGGCACTGGGCTTAGCTGCTCGAGGCCGCGCCCTAAGAGGCGGGGCATAGACAGGAAGATGACTGGCGGGCATGTGGGCGGGGCACGATCTGGAGGCGGGGCGGGGCGGGCGTGTGGGCGAGGCCCGAGGCTCGCGGCGCCCCAGCTCTCGCGAGAGCGGCGCCTGATGACGACCGGGAGGGCGGGGCCCGTCTGGGGCGCCGGCGGGTGCGTTTGAATCTGGTCCGAGCGCGGGAAACGGCGGGTCCCCGAGCCCAGGTAAGAGCTGCGGTGCCGAGCCGGGATTGGGTTCGGAGCAGGGGCTGGGAAGTAGCAGGGATCGGGCGGGAAGCCCCTCCTCGGCTGGTCGGGGTCCCAGCCTCCACTCCCCTAAGGAGGCGGCCGACCTGCGTGCGGGCAGTGCTGCCTCTGACGGAACTGGACGGAACTGGCGACCCCGGGCCATCCCCGCTACCCAGCTCAGCGACGCCCGTCCTTCTTGTCCGTGTCGGAGGAAAATCCCAGCCCCGGGCGCGGGCACTGCCCTCAGAGAGCGACCCCCCAGCCCTGAGCATGGGCACCGTCCTCAGAGAGTGTCCCCTCAGTCCTGGGCATGGGCACTGCCCTCAGAGAGCGACTCCCTCAGTCCTGAGCATGGGCACTGCCCTCAGAGAGCGTCCCCTCAGTCCTGGGCATGGGCACTGCCCTCAGAGAGCGACCCCCTCTGTCCTGAGCATGGGCACTGCCCTCAGAGAGCGTCCCCTCAGTCCTGGGCATGGGCACTGCCCTCAGAGAGCGTCCCCTCAGTCCTGGGCATGGGCACTGCCCTCAGAGAGCGACCCCCTCTGTCCTGGGCATGGGAACTGCCCTCAGAGAGAGTCCCCTCAGTCCTGGGTGTCGGTACTGCCCTTAGAGAGTGTCCCCCTGAGCCCTGGGTGTAGGCACTGCCCTCAGAGAGTATCTCCCCAGCTGTGGACGTGGGCATTGTCCTCAGAGACATCAGTCTCCTGAACTCTTGTTGCTGGTTTGGTGCCTCTTGTTGTGTCCCTGAGGAAGGAGTTTGGGGACGGAGTGGGAAGTCACAGGTGGTGAGAAGGTAACAGGGATTTCTTCGTTTTAATGCTCATCTTGATTTAGTACCAGACCTCCTGTGCGAAGAGTAACCTGCTCTTCGGACTGATAACTGGATGGTGAGATGACTCCTTACCTTGAAAGTAGCATTCTGGCTGCAGGGCTGAGGTCTCATGCACATATGGTACAAGAAACATGGAATATCGCCACCTTGGGAGATAGATTGAAAAATTAACCATTAAAAAATTACAGTCACTAATATAAGAGGGAAAATGGGAAATATAGGAATAAGTTTGGTAGTCTAGAGGAAGTGTATTACTGTAGGTTGGACTAAAATGCCAAAGAGGTACACTTGGAAGTAGAACAAACAAGAAAAGTGACCAGAACTATGAAAAAGTGGAGAGTGTTCACAGACTTGCCGGGCGAAGACGTATGATTCCATGTGTTTGCTGCACCTTATTGGATTATTTTTCTAAAATCATGAATTTGTCCTAACCACTATTCATTATGCTTGTTACTGGCCACTCTCCCTTACCTCCCCATTTTCTTTGTCAGTGAAAAATGTGCCAGTCATGCTTGATTTAAAGAGGGAGACACGTTGTTGTTAGGCAATTTCATCATTGCATGAACATCACAGTGGACTTGCCTACACCTAGAGGTGCAGCCTACACACATAGGCTGTATGGTGTAGCCTACTGCTCCTAGAGTGTTACTGTACTGAATACTGTAGGCAACTGTAATACAATGGCAAGTATTTGCATCGCTAAACATATCTAAGCATAGAAAAGGCACAGTAAAAATATGGCATTATAATCTTATGGGACCACGGTCATACATGTGGTCTGTTGTTGACTGAAATGTTATGTGGTCCATGACCGTAGTTCATAGTTCAGCCATTTGAGTTGAGGAATGAGATGACCAGACTTCACTGTTAACTTATTTGGGGAGTCATTAAACTGAGGTTATTTTTGCTTTGTTCAATTTGGACATTAAAATCTAGTATTATATGTTTAAGATGACTCTCTGTCCCCATAATTATTGGCAGTAGTTTTCCATATTGCTCTATTTATAATGGTGCAGGTGGTTTTCATTTATTTTTAAAGTGAGGGGGCTCCTACTGCAAATGTGTTCCATCATTTGCTATTACCTCATCTTTAGGTTGATGTTTTTTCAGTAGGGCACCAGTAGCACCAGGTATTGTGAATGCGAAATAGAATTTCCTGGAAAAACACAGGCAGGATGGAGGGTATACAAAGTCCCCTGAGCTCTCATTATCCCGAAGGGGTGGGAGGAGGATGCTGTGGTTGAGCATGCCTAATGCATAGTCTAACAAGATCCCAGGTGACCCCCGGGGCCACTGTTTTCCATCTCGCTTTGAATAACAAGATGACACTAACAGTGAGATTTTTTTGATGGAGGAATGGCCTTTAGAAAGGGGAGCATCTTCAGAATCTGCAGCTGGGATCAGATTGTTCTTTTGTTGAATCAACTCAGCTCTGCTGAGCCAGCATCTTGCTAAGGTACTAAAAAGGGAGAGATGGTGGTGAGCTTCCTAAGGCTATTTGGATTTCTCCCTCCTTAGTTGGTAATTTTATTAACAATTGTTGATAAGATATCATTAATATCATGTTATTTACATCTCCAGTAAAGGAAATAAGTAAATTGTTTTTCAGATATTATAGCGTGTTTCATGTCAGAATGTTTTTAGAAACTGTCTGCCATACGTGGTTCAGGAATTTTCTTGCAGTTCTTGGATGTTAATATCAAATTAAATCTTACAGGAAAAGATATATTTGCAAGTGTTTCAGTATGATTGTGTTTTCCATTAGGGTTACAAAATAAATGCCATTTGAACAGTGCCATCTGTCATGGAAAAACGTGAGACATTTGTACAAGCCGTGTCTAAGGAGCTGGTTGGAGAGTTTTTGCAATTTGTTCAACTTGATGTAAGTTTCATGTTTTAGTTTTGTTGTGATTTTTGACTGTGAATATGAAATATGTTCTAAAGTCATTATGTCCCCAAAAGAAACATAGTTATCTCAGTGAATCCTTAGCGACCAATGTTTATTTGAAAGAAGAAAACAAAACCCTTTATACTCAAATCTACCTGCTGGTGGGCTACGCTAAGATGTAAAAGATAAACCGAAGTTAACCAGTCAAAGAGGGATGTTGGGGGAAAGGACCCATCTAACAAAGAAGGTCACTCTGAAGACTAGAGAAGGTTTGTTGTGTTTGAACTTGAAGTTCAGCAGGAAGGCAGAAGATGAGGCTGGGGGCTAGGCTACACGAGTCTTTACCATTTTAAGGAATTCAGACTTTATCTTGAGAATGGTGGGTGCTTGAAGCAGGGAGCGAGCTGTAGGCAAGGGAGGAAGAGAACAAAAGAGAAGGAGAGAGAACTAGTGGACAAAATAGAGGTAAGGAGAAAAATATGGTTTGCCTTTTGGAAATATTCCTCTGACTGCAAGTGAGAAATATGTCAAAGGGACATATTTAAGGCTAACCTCTTAGGTTGTGCTCTTCATAATGATGGTTGAATTAGGAACTGGAAATGGGAAGCTGCTTGGTAGTGAAGTGATGGCACTATTGGACTGATTGATTGGATATGGATATGGTGGGGAAGGGCCCAGGCGTCTGACTGTGTAGTACCATTCAGCAAGCTCATGAACGTGGAAGAGGGCAGATTCAAGGGAGAATGTGGCTCCATTTTGGAGGTACCAGATGACTGGTGGTGGGATGTGCACCAGCGGATGGCCAGTAGTCAGACATGCATGTCTGGATACCAGGGGAAAGGGCTGGGCTAGAGACAGGTTGGGCATGGAAGCCTAAGTCGTGGGAATGCCTGCAGTTATCTCTGTAGAGTTTCAGATAAAAGGGCCTAGGACACATCTCTGAGGAAGCCAGCATTGGAGGCACTGACTCTGAAATACGAAAGTATCTTTGGGGCAGGAGACCCTTGGCACACTTGTCTCACTTGTTCTTATTATGTGGTGAAAATCAAATTAATGACAACAAAGAATTAGAGAGGAATCTAATAATGAATTTGTTACTGGCAACATTTAAGAAATCATTTTTCTTTATAAGAGAAATGAGCTTATAACATGTTTTGGTATTATAAAATGATATCCTGTAAACTTAAAAATAATCACAAACTCATAGGCATCTCATCACCATAGAAGTGTTTATAAGAGCAAATTAGTTAGATAATATATAAATGTCTGCTTTAGCAGTAGCAGTGTATATGGATTGTATTGGAAATGCAGTACATACATATTTTAAAGTCTAAAAGATTGTTGTTGCAAAGTGCATACCATAATGTTAACAAAATCACAGCAAACTAAATTGAAAATCAGAGGTAAAAATAGCAACTCAAAATCACACTGGTGGCCACAATGACAGGTGCCCTTCTGGGGTGCGTTGTTTCCAGCCACCCGTTGTGTGCCAGCCAGCCTTTGCAGTGTTGCTGGGCAGCCAGCAGACATCTCAGGAGAATACTGAATTAGTCCTTATACTAATGAGGATTAACTCTAGTTTATCAATAAGCTTTATTAACACTTAACAGTTCAGCTTAGTACCTAGTCACCGTGTGGCTCTTACATGTAAAAATGAAAATGTGTAGGATTGTGCATCACGTGGTTTCAAGTTGAATGACATAAATGCCATTTTATATAATGATGGTTTCCCATAGTTCAATTTGATAAGAACTTAAATCAGTTTGAGGCCTATCAGGTAGATCTTTCCAAGTACAGTTAGTTCTGCTGTAATCCCACACATGCGTTACCAACAGTCACTGCACTCTGCAGAATTGGTTAAGATAAATAAATAAATAAATAAATAAAAAACCCAGAGAGATTATGGGGAAAATGGAGTTAGAGGGACAACACTAAAAAATTTTGCCAGTGACATGTTAAAACAGGAACCTAATAAAACAGTAGCATAATTTTATATGTTAAATCACTAAGAAATGCATAAATACTATAGTAAGCATGGCACTTTACCTTGAAAAATATTTACATTCTATAGTTGGAAGTGGGTGCCTGTGCTCCCAAGGTACACCTGCCCCTCTGTGTGTAAGAGGAAGAAAATGAGGTAGAACAGAGGAGAAAAAGGCAAGCAAGGCGGAGGGGAATATGGAGCATTAGAGAGCACAGTGGGCCTGGGGAGGGTGCAGTGAAGTGGGGTTGGGGCCTTTGGGTCATAGCAGGTGAGGGGCACAATGTGTGGCCCAGGTATGAATGGACTGAGCTGGTAGGTGTCTGAGATGTGTTTCATGGGATCCTCGTGGCTCCAGTCAGTGGGTGCAGTTTTCTGCATTCACCTGGTATTTCTTGCCTATGAAATCCCACATAAGCAAATGGGAATTTGCCTTTGGTCAAATTGTTCCTTGATGTATTGACAATGTTGGAACAAATTTTTATTTTCAAGCAAGTGTTCCAGAGTGGAGCTGATTATACTGTATGCCCTTGTCCTTCTTGGAGAATCAATGATGGGGAGGAGGACACAGCACTGAGGAGAATTCCATCATTTAACAAACATGTCCTAAGTGCCTTCTGTGTGCCAGACACTGCACTGAGAGTTGGGGTTATAGTACATACAAAGCAAAGTTTCTGCACAAATGGGGGTTTATGTTCTAGTGGTAGAGGAAGAAAAACAAGACACATATAGAAATAATAAAGCAGGTGGAGGCTGGGCACAGTGACTCACCTCTGTAATTCCAGAGCTTTGGGAGGCTGAGGCAGGAGGATCGTTTGAGGCCAGGATAACACCGGCCTGGGCAACATAGTAAGACCCCGTCTCTACAGTAATGTTAAAAAATTGGCCTAGTGTAGTGGCTTGTGCCTGTGGTCCCAACTACTTGGGAGGCTGAGGCAGTAGAATTACTTGAGCCCAGGAGTTTGAGGCTACAGCGAGCTATGATTGTGCAACTGCACTCCAGCCTGGGTGACAAAGTGAGACCCTGTCTCAAAAAAAAAAAAAATACTACTACTACTGATAAAGCAAGTGGAAGTGGAAGTTGGGAACGATGGAGTGGCTAAAGAAAACCTCAGAGATGATATTTGAACAGAGTTGGTACAGTCACATGACTCTTGATGAGGACAGGTTCTGAGAAATGCATCATTAGGTCATTTCATTGTTGTGTGAACATCCTAAAGTGTGCCTACATACACCCAGATGGAGCAGCTCAGTACACACCTGGGCTAGATGGTACAGTCTACCGTCCTAGGCTACAAACCTGTGTGGCATGTTACTGTACTGAATACTGTAGGCACAGTGTTGTAACACAATGGTGTGTATCTAAACATTGAAAAGGTACAGTAAAAATACAGCATAAAACATAAAAAATGCTACATCTGAATAGGGCACTTAGTGTAGCTGGAGCTTGCACAACTGGAAGTTGTTCTGGGTGAATAACTGAGTAGTGAGTAAATGTGAAGGCCTAATACGTCATTGTACACTACTGTAAACTATAAACACATTACACTTGGGCTACAGTAAATTTATAAAAACATTTTTCTTCAATAATAAATTAACGTTAGCTTACTGTAACTGTTTTACTTGATAAACTTTAAAAAAATTTTAAACTTTTAAAATCCTTTATAACACTTAGCTTAAAACACAAACTTATTTTGCTTTACAAAAAATCTTTCTTCATTTTATTTTATTTTAACTTTTATATTCAAGGGTACATGTGCAGGTTTGTTACATAGGTCAACTTGTCTCATGGGGGTTTATTGTACAGATTATTTCATCACTGAGGTATTAAGCCTAGTAATTAGTTATTTTTAGTTATTTAGTTATATTAGTTGTTTTTCCTGATCCTCTCCCTCCTCCCACCCTCTACCCTCCAATAGGCCAGTGTGTGTTGTTCCCCCTGTGTCCATGTGTTCTCATAATTTAGCTCCTACTTATAAGTGAGAACATGCTGTATTTGGTTTTCTGTTCCTGTGTTAGTTTGCTATGGATAATGGCCTCCAGCTCCATCTATGTCCCCGCAAAGGACTTGATCTCATTCGTTTTTATGGCTGTATAGTATTCCACGGTGTATATGTACCACATTTTCTTTATCCAGTCTATCATTGATGGGCATTTAGGTTTATTCCATGTCTTTGCTAAAAATACTCTCTTTATACCCCTATTTGATAGCTTTTTTCTATTTTTACTTTTTTTTTTTTTTCTTTTCAGTTGGAGCCTTGCTCTGTTGCCCAGGCTGGAGTGCAGTGGCGTCGTCTCGGCTCACTGCAACCTCCGCCTCCCGGGTTCAAGTGATTCTCCTGCCTCAGCCTCCTGAGTAGTTGAGATTACAGGCACACGCCACCACACCGGCTAATTTCTGTATTTTTAGTAGAGACAGGGTTTCGCCATGTTGGCCAGGCTGGTCTCAAACTCCTGATCTCAGGTGATCCACCTGCCTTGGCCTCCCAAAGTGCTGGGATTACAGGTGTGAGACACCATGCCCAGCCATCTATTTTTACTTTTTAAACTTTTTTGTTAAAAACTAAGACACAAATACACCATGAGCCTGGGCCTGTACCAAGTCAGGATCATCAGTATCACTGTCTTCCACCTTAACATCTTGTCCCAGTGGAAGGTCTTCAGGGGCAATAACAGACATGCAGCTGTCATCTCATCTCCTATGATAACATTGCCTTCTGGAATTTCTCTTGAAGCACCTGCCTAAGGCTAGTTTACAATTAACTTAAAAAAATGTAGAAGGAATATACTCTAAAACAATGATAAAAAGTAGGTTTGTTTACACCAACATTACCACAAATGTGATTAATCTGTTACACTATGATGTTTTGACAGCCATGACATCACTAGGTGATAGGAATTTTTCAGCTCCATTATAATCTTACGGGACCACTCTCATATATGTGGTTTGTCATTGACTGAAATATCACTATGCATTGCATGACTATATTTGATCAGAGATCCAAATGGGCCATGCAGAGATTTGGGAAAAGAAGATTCTAGACAAAAGGAATGGGAAAGGCCGAGCCCCTGAGGCAGGGCACATTTGGGAAGCTAAGGGTGTGGACTTAGGAGGAGGAGGATGGCAGGGTTAGGGTGGAGAAGTAATTTCTTTCCTGTTGAAATAACTGCTAAGTTAAAAGAAAAGTTGCAAGAGGAATTCAAAGGAATCCTGAATACCCTACGTCCAGGTTTACCAGTTGTTACCACTTGCCACATTTTCTTTATCATCCTTTGTATTTACATTTGTTTGAATCACTTGAGTCAGTTGTAGGCATTGTGCCTCTTTATCTCTAAACTTTTCAGTTTGTATTTTTCTAAAAGATATTCTGTTATATAATCACATTAAAATCCTCAAAATCAGGAAATTTAACATTGTGGATAATCCTGTTAAATAACCCTCTGCAGCCTATGTCCTCTCCTCTTGAATCTGGATTGGGCTTGTGCCTGCTTTGACGGATGGAATATTGAGGAAGTGGCCTTCAGAAAGTTTGGCAGCTTCTGCTTCCTCTCGGAGCCCGTGGTTGTCATGTAAGAAGTGCAGGATCACCCTCTGCTGGAGAGAGAGACCACACACAAAGGCTGGAGGATGAGACTGCAGAGGGAGACCTCATTAGTGGGCACCAAAGTGCCAGACATCCAACACCCAGCTGCCACCTTAAGCACAGGCATGTGTCCCCAAGAGTGAGCATCTGATTCATGAGATACAGTAAAATTGTTGCTTTATGCTACCAAGTTTTTTGCTACGCAACAAGACTTCCCCTGCTTCATACACATCGTGCCAGTCACAAGAGAATACCTCCCTCTGGGCATATAGACTACAAAAAGGCACCTTGCTGGGGCACAGGTGGCCAGGGCACTCACGTAGGGAGGAGAGGCCTTGCAGGATGTCCACCCCACCGGCCCCTCATCCTGGTGCGCTCTGTACAGCACAGGGCTGCACAGCTTCTGCATCCGGGGGCTGGAGGTGGTTGTGGAGGGATGCCCACAGGCAGCTCGCTAGTCTGCACGTGTTCTTTCTAACTGCTGGGCTTTTGTGTTGCCCTGCCTTTGCCCAGTGTCCTATGGCCCTAGAGGCCTGGGCCGTCACTGCTAATGTCGTGGCAATGCCAGGCAATGACCACCCCAAGGCCATGCTGGGGAGAGGTAGACCATTTTGATATTTGAACAGCTTTTGTCCCCCATCCTTTCCTTGCTCTTCCAGCCAGCTCTTCAGTGCCCTAGGCAACAGCCACTCATTTCTCACATCCCCAGCTCCAAACAGCCTTCAGTGAAGCTGGGTGTGTGTCTCATTTTGTTGCTATAGTTTGTTACTGGAACCTCTCTCACTCTCATTTCTTCAGGGTTGATTTTTCAGGAAGGAGTTAGCAGCCCATCCTAGTTTGTCACATAGGTGGATGGGCAGCTATTTCTTTTCCTTCAGGCTATATCCTTCAGCATACACCTCTAATAGATTTTAACAATCTGTAGGTTGTTATTCTTGCCCCTAGACTGTGAACTTACTCAGGGCAGGGTGGGACCTGATTCGTTTCTGTGCCCTAACCATCAGTCAACTAGTATTTCCTGATGTAAGCGTCATGAATCAGCCCAGTCATTTCTCTGGTCACCTTCAGTCACCAGAGTTTGCCCTGAATAGAACCTCTTGATCTTTGAACACAGTAGCTGTGGTCCATTACCCAGACGAGTGACCCCAGCACCAAAACTGTCCATTAATATACTGGAAAATTACCATTAATGGACTTAAACGGGCCATTAACTTATTTTTTTCTGCATAATTGAGGCGTAAAGAATTATTCAATTGTTCATGATTGAATGTCGGGTCTATAGGTAGATCAAGATACTGTCTAAGGTCAAACATTTGAGAGCTGGTCTGTGTTTGCATGTGATTGACTGGCAAAGGCCTAAGGAAAATGGAGAGGAGAAATGAAGGGGAGGAGGGTCAAGGAAACGAGGAAAGAGAGGAGATAGAAGTGAACAAGCGGAGGTGGAAAAAGCTAGATGAAAAATGAAGGAGCGCTAAGAAGAGGAGAAAACAAACGCCAGGGCAGGAGAGGAGCTAGGAGAGCAGGAAGAGAGGCTGGGGGGATGGAGGGCTTATGAGGTATCTTTACTCTAGTTTCTCCATCTTACTGTGTTTTTTATGACCCCGACAGTTTTGAAGAGTGCAAGTGGCTCTTTTGTGGTATAGCCTTCAATTTGCATCTGTTGAGGATCTGATTAAATTTTAGTGTGCATTTTGGCAGGAACTGCTTAGCAGTGTTAGGTCCTCGGCACTGTCAAGACAGGAAGCGCATGGCGTGGTCTGTCCGTCCTTGTGTGGGTAGGTGTCCTCCAGGTCTCTTCTGGGAGCCTGCCTCTGTGGGAAAGTGGTGACACTGTAATGTCCTGCTGCTCACCAGGCTTCCACCCACTTGTTTCAGCATCTTCTGATAATTCCTGCCAGAGTCCATAATTATTGTGATGGCTATAAAACAGTGATTTTCTAACCCTGTATTGCATCTATGTTTATTCACTGACATTCTAGAGCATGCAGGTGCTATTAATTAATGATTTGATATTTATTATCAGTATGCTGTCATTGATTTTTTCTTCTGAGAGACAGGCTCTTGCTATGTTGCCCAGGCTGGAGTGTAATGGTACAATCACAGCTCACTGCAGCCCTCTCTCCCAGAGTGGTTGGCTTGGCCTCGTTTATGCTTATTTCATTCAACTGGTTATAATTAATCACTGTCACTGTTTTGGTGCTCACATTGTCCCAAATTTGGCTATAGGGAGTCCCTTTAATTGGATTCTATGCCCTTTTGGTGAGGGCCGCTATTTGCTTCATCAAAGAGTAGGTGAGGTCATCTCAGATAAGAGGAAATGGGTTTAGAGGGTTGTTGGAGGAGATCTGAAATCATCTTGTTGGCTGGTGGGAGAGAATGATATTGAGGAATGAGTAGAAGGTGGTGTTGAGGGCCCACGTGGGGCTGGAATCTGTGGCCACAGTATTATTATTGCCATTGTTATTGAACTTTAGCCTACTTTTGTAACCTAATTCTAGGTATGGAGATGGTGGACATTTGGGTCCCTTTTAGGGAGGTTTTTGCTAAGTGGGTGAAATTTTAAAAACTCTGAAGATTAGGATGCTAGGAAAGAATAGGTGGAGAATCCCTGTGCTTCTTCCCTTTTAGGAATGGATTTTGAATACTACAACCAAACTCTTGAACTTGTAATGAAGTTAACACTTAACTTTTCTTTTGGTGACATTATGAAAAGGATATGATTAATTTTTTGTATTTGAAATGTGACACTTGCTATTTATGTTACAGAAAGAGGCCTCTGATCCTTTCAGCCTAAATGAATTACTAGATGAATTATCAAGGAAACAGAAAGAAGAATTATGGCAAAGGCTGAAGAACTTATTGACAGATGTGTTGTTAGAAAGCCCGGTGGATGGGTGGCAGGTAGTGGAAGCCCAGGGTGAAGACAATATGGAAACAGAACATGGCTCAAAAATGGTAGTATTTGTTTTTCAAAAATAAGAAACGTTTTTCTCTTTTTTTTGTCAAAAAATAACTTCACTGTGTATCATTGAATTTTACATTAAGACAGATTTTGAAGTTAGAAGTCAAGAATTTTAGAAGTTTAGTCTGTTGTAGTTTTATTCACTTTTCAACCCTACTGTTATTAATCTAATACTAAATATTGCTGTTCTTTTAGGATGATTTACTTTTATTCAACTTTAATTCTTTTTAGAATAAGCTAGAATTGTGGCTTGATTTTTAGAAAATTTGTAACTGAAATTTCTGCTAAAAACTGATTTTAAGTTGATTTTAATTCACTCATGCTTTGATTTTTCATTTATAGAGAAAAAGCATAGAAATAATTTATGCAATTACATCTGTGATTCTTGCTTCTGTGTCTGTAATAAATGAAAGTGAGAACTACGAAGCCCTACTGGAATGTGTTATTATATTAAATGGTGAGTTGATTTTGTTATAAATGGCATATTTAGAAGTGGGTGTTGAAATACTTGTTTTTGTTTCTGTTTTTATTTATTTATTCATTTATTTATTTATTTTTTTTGAGACGGAGTTTCACTCTTGTTGCCTAGGCAGGAGTGCAATGGCGCGATCTCAGCTCACCGCAGCCTCCGCCTCCCGGGTTCAAGCGATTCTCTTGCCTCAGCCTCCCTAGTAGCTGGGATTACAGGCATTCACCACCACGCCCGCCTAATTTTGTATTTTTAGTAGAGACAGGGTTTCTCCATGTTGGTCAGGCTAGTCTCAAACTCCTGACCTCAGGTGATCCACCCGCCTCGGCCTCCCAGAGTGCTGGGATTACAGGCGTGAGCCACCTCGGCTGGCCTGAAATGATACTTTGTAAAAGGAAACTAGTTGTTTTCATGAGCATTGTTGAATTCAGTAGCAGAAGTGGTATAAAGGTATAGCTTTGCAGTCAAGTTCTTTTTCTTCAGCTAGAATAGGAGCATACTTACATAAGAGTTGTCCTGAATACTTAGTTTATTTATTTTATATTTATCATTTTTTTTAGAGACAGAATCTCGCTCTGTTGCCTATGCTGGAGTGCAGTGACATGAACCCAGCTCACTGTAGCCTTGACCTCCTGGCCTCTAGCTATCCTCTCACCTCAGCCTCCTTAGTAGCTGGGACCATGGCCCATGCTTTTTGTTTTGTTTTGTTTTGTTTTGTTTTTTGGTAGAGACAGGATCTAACTGTGTTGCCCAGGCTGGTCTCAAACTCCTGTGCTCAAGTGATCCTCCCACCTTGCCCTGGCAAAGTGCTGGGATTACAGGCATGAGCCATTGTGTCTGGCCTAATTAGTTTAATTTAAGCTCCATTCAGATGTTATAGATGGTGAGATGGGCAGTACTCAGCAACTAACTGCTATTTACAGGTTTTTCAGGGAAGTCTGACTTACTGGACCAATGATCAAGAACTTGTTGAGAAGAAAATACCTGATTATGTGATTAGCATTGCTAGATAGTGTCAACTTAACTAAGAATTTGTGACACTGAATTTTTTCTTTAAGTATGTTGTGAACGTGATCTGAGGAGTGATTATTGACTCCTAGGGGAGTTTTACTGTATTGAAATTTAAATGATGGTACTTTTCAAGTTTTAACAAAACTGTAAAACTAGTTATTAATTTAGTCTAAGTTAATGAAAATATTTGATTATGAAATATATAAAATTTTAGTTACAAAAGATGTAAAAATATCTTAATGATTTTTAAGAAAACTTTTCACATACCCTCATCCTTCACTTGTGCGAGTGTAATTAGTTTGATGTGACAAAGTATCTCATCAAGCTTCTTATTCTTAGCATCACTTGGATTTATGTATGTTTTATAGTACATTGTTTTATTCTGAATTCTTGAGTTGAAATACAGTGTCTTATTAAAAAGTCACCCCTAATCATAATGAAAATAGCTTCCAAATGCTTTGTGAATTTTACTATCAGTTTATTTGTACGGTCTGCAAATAACTAGTGAAATGATTAGTGCTAACACTGTAGTTGCTGTCAACTTCCCAGTTAATTCAGGAATGTTATATTAGTGTAATGATATTCAGATACCTACAGATTATAATTATGAGCATTAGTATCATTAATCTAATTATTGAGCTTTTCTGTTAATAAAAGCACTGCAGTTTTTGTATTCATTATGGTAATTGCTTTGACTGTTTTTCACCTCTGAGCCAAAATTTGAGGCTGGCACATTGAGGGATAGTAGTGGATTATTGATTGGTCAGTAGACCTGTCTTGGCTCTGGTGTTAACAGAGATACCATTGGTGTTGTTACACTGAGGTTTGGTTAGCCTCAGCATCTGCCTTTCTAAAATTGGTGATACGATTTCTCTGAGACTTCCAGTTCCAAAAATCTCTTTTCTATTATGTCTGTTGAGGTTCTTTTTATAACAATTGTCAAACAGTTTTTTAATTAACATTATTTGCATTTTATAATTAATGTATATAAATCTTTGGCAAGTTAAACATAAACTAATATTATTTGCTTAGCAAAGCTTTAAATAATATATAAAGTCATGATACTCTAAACTGTTGACTCTGAAGTAATAAGAATTTGCCTTACTAATTGGAAAATTACTGTGCTGTATTTTAGGTATTTTATATGCATTACCTGAGTCTGAACGAAAGCTACAGAGTTCTATTCAGGATTTGTGTGTTACCTGGTGGGAGAAAGGCCTGCCTGCCAAGGAAGACACAGGAAAGACAGCCTTTGTCATGTTACTAAGGAGGAGTCTGGAGACTAAGACAGTATGCTCACTTTTTATTTTTTTAAAGACAGGGTCTCTCTCTATTGCCCAGATGGAGTGCAGTGGCATGATCATAGCTCACTGCAGCCTCAAACTCCTGGGCTCGAGCAATCCTCCTGCCTCAGCCTCTCAAGTAGCTGAGACTTCAGGAGTGCACCACCTAGCTAGGACTTTATTTTTAAACGTCTTCCTAACATTCTAAACCTGCGCTGTTCAATGTAGTAGCCACTTGCCACAGAAAGCTGTTTAAATTTAAAGTTAAAAATAATGGAAAATTCAGTTCCTCAGTTGCATTAGTCACATTTTAGTAGCTCTACAGTGAAATGTGGCTAATGTCTACTGCACTAGACAGTTCAGATGTATAAAATCTTCATCATCAAGGAAGTTCTTGAACTTGCTGGATTTTTAATTATTTTCCTTATGTTTTAAAAAAATGTTCTGTAGAGCTATAGGGGGCATTTGCAAATTTTAAAATCTGTTTTTATTTGTCATTTTTTAATCTTTGATGAATCAACTAGAATTGCCATTATTTATGATATAAAATATACTTGATTTGAAATATGACTTTACTGTTCATTGAAAAAGGTATCACATTTTTTGTGTCATTCCTAGGGTGCAGACGTTTGTCGGCTTTGGCGTATCCATCAAGCTTTGTATTGCTTTGATTATGATTTGGAGGAAAGTGGGGAAATTAAAGATATGTTACTTGAGTGCTTCATAAATATTAATTATATCAAGAAAGAAGAGGTAAATAGGTATTTGTTTTTTGATCTGTTTGTGAGCTGCTTCTTAATAGATGTTTCTCCTGTGTTCACATGGTTCCCGTCTGCACCATGCTCGGTGTTGCCATGAAGGTCAGCTTAGCTGCCAGGAGCTATTTACTGCACATGATTTTTACTGCATGGCAGTACTAGAGAAGACGTTTTACAAGTCCTTGCTTATTTCATCATTAAATTGGATGGTAACAGGTGGCTGTGTGAATCCTAGGGGAACCGTAATTACATTTTAAATAAAGAATGATTAAAAATAAGGTTGAGAAAGCACTTCTCTATGAATGAGATCTGGCCTTCTGCCCTAATTCCATTTTAATTGCCATGTACTCAAAACTGTCATCCCATAATATCCTCCATTTCTTTTTTCTACCCATCCTGTAAATCCAGAGAGGCTTCTGGCCTGTTGCTGCACTGCCCGTCTTGGGGTCAACTCCCATATGAGGCTACTGAGCACCTGAAATGGGACCCATCTGAACTGAGATTAGCCATAAGTATAAAACACACATGGATTTGAAGATTTAGTGGGAAAGAAATGAACATAAAATAGCTCATTAATAATTTTTGTTATATACTTAATATAATAGACAATATTTTTATTGTCTGTTATATTAAATATTGGTTTACATAAAATATATTATTAAAATTAATCTTCTTTACTTTTGTTAACATGGCTACTAGAGAATTAAGAATTACAGAGAGGCTCGCATAGTTCTTCTGTGTTAGGGGCCTTCTGCAGTTGTTTACTGAGCG
Organism: Pan troglodytes; assembly: GCF_028858775.2. Classification (NCBI taxonomy): domain Eukaryota; kingdom Metazoa; phylum Chordata; class Mammalia; order Primates; family Hominidae; genus Pan; species Pan troglodytes. The sequence goes on along the minus strand of NC_072404.2, from coordinate 173,822,024 downwards.
TCGACTACATGCTCAGGCAGGGTCAGTGGAGACTAGAACAAGCCTTTGCTTTTGGATGCTCATGGCTCAGCAGGCACATCTCTGAGGCAGAAGGAGGAAGTCATCCCTCCTCCCTGAAGGAGGTGGAGAAGGGCTTCAGAGGAGGAGGAGGACCAGCTCTGAGGTACAGAATAAGTTTCCTCCAGGTGTCACAGCTGCTCAGCGGCAGAGACAGAACTGGACCCCGGCGAGCCATCTGCAGTCCGCTAGACAAGGGCCATGTGATTAGGACTGAGACCTTTGGCTCCCAGGATCTTTGTTCACTTTATAGGTGGTGCCCTTGGTCAGGCCTTTCAGCCTCAGAGTTTTCTTCTGTAAAATAGGAGCAACAGTTACTGTTTCATAGGATTGTTGTGAGGAACAGATGAGGTAATATGTATCAAACCGCAGCCTAGGCGCTGGTGGAAAAGAATCCTTGGGGAGGGCTGCCCTTTGCCATCCTTGCTGTGTCAGCACCATCGTTATTACAAAGATGTTGGACACAGCCTATGCCCCACACATGTCTCCAGGATTGTCCTGAAATGGGAGAGTGAAGAAATTAATGATGGATTCAAACAATAAACTATTTTATGTTGACTTATACATAAGGAGTTGATGAATTGTACTTGTTAACTTATATATGTGTGCAGATATATAACAGGCATAAATGTATGTATGTGTTACAACCCCTACCCTTTTTAAAAAATTGATGTCTCCTTTGAATTTAAGATATCTAAATGTGGTTTCCTAGTCAATCATTAATTTGGTCAGGTCAGTTTCCAGTCATTCTGGGTAAACCATAAACATCTTGTACTGTACTAACAGATTACTTCCAGTGAATATTACTGTTTTTTTTTTTTAACTTGCCTGTTGTGAGCATGGTTACCCTGCATTTGAATCAAAATGTATTGCATTTCTGTAGGATTCCAGTTCTGTGCAGTGGTGTGCTGATAAGAGATAAAGGTGCTATTCACTGAGAGAATTCTAGATAGATGTATTTTATGCACTCTATAGAGTATGAATATTGTATTCATTCTTTTTAGGTTCAGATATATGATCTAGTAGCATGCATATAAATTATCATCACATGATGTATTTATGACTTGAAGACTGTGTATTTGGAAATTCTAGCTTGACAAACACTTAGCCTTTTAACTATATGAGTCCTCAGTTTTCTCATCTATAAATGAGAAGGTGAAATGAACTGGGATATTCAACTCCATTCCCACCCACCTATGCTAGATTTAAAGCTTTCTTTCATTTGAGACTATGGAACCATCCATGACAGAGCCAGAATGAGATGTTTATGGACCCATGGTTACTGTCTGTGGTCTCCATGTCTGCACCTGTGGCCCTTGAGGACAGAGGCGCTCAGTGTAGTGGCTGCTCGGCCCTGGGGGAGGCGGCTTGTGTGGCTCCTGGCTGTGCAGGCCCCGCAGACAGCTCAACTCGTGCGTGTGCTCTTAGTGATAATTACATGTGCCTCCTTTTTAGCAATAGCAATGTTTAGCTTACTAGACGTTCAAATAATTGTTTGTTATTTGGCACTTTTTATTTGGTTGCAATGTAAACATTCTATCCTTTTTTATTTCTAGGGAAGAAGATTTCTTAGTTGTCTCTTCAACTGGAATATCAACTTCATCAAAATGATCCACGGGACCATTAAAAACCAGTTACAGGGATTACAAAAGTAAGTGTTAAAAGTACTGAAGATTTTGTGCTGTCTTAATCTGGTTTTGAAAGATTCCATTTGGTCTGACTTCTTAAGTTATAGTAATGGATTAGAAGCTTTAGAAATACGTTACTTATCATGTACCATTGGATCACTGGGTAGCCTTTTCCTTTTATAGGAAATCATTCTTTTCCAGTATTGACCACTGAAATTAAGGTTTTAATTTGTGGTAGTTCTTTAAATAGTTAAAATAGTTTCCAGTTGAACCTTAGCCTCACTGTAATAAAGCCATGTCCATGGTACTTTGAATGCAATGTGTGCTTTTTGGTTGAACGTGGCCTGGCCAGGGTGGCTTCTCGGAAGAGCCTGTGGAATCTGCAGGAGCAGCAGGGAACGTTGCAGTCATGACTCTGCCACTCCCTGCGTGATGGAGATGTCAAGTGTGTGCTTGTCGTTTGCCAGGCACAAGGCAGAGTACTTCATTTGCTCCAGCGCTGAGTACTTAGTCTGCATTTTAAAATTTAATCCTCACAACTCTCTTTTGAGATAGGCTTTGCTTTCTAAATTTCCCAGTGTCAGGCAACTGTATAAGTACCAAGTTGGGATCTGATTCTGGATCTCTGATTGCAAAGCTCCTGTTGTATACTAGATTGCTTTTTCATATTTCCTCATCTTCAGAATATTTGAGTTGAACTAATAGATTTCTAAGCTTATGATTCTTAAGTTGGTACTGGTATTTTAGGGCTTCTTGTACCTCAGGAATTGGTAGCGTGAAAAGTCCAACATGACTCGAAGTCGACAATTTATTTATATTTAAATATTTTTGACTTTAGAATTTTGTTCTGGACTTATGCACTCATAGTTTCACAGAAAATAGTAAAGTTTTGGGTAAGCCTTGACTGAGAAGGATGAAATAGTTCGTCACTTCAGTTTCCTTTCCCAAAACCTTCTCCGTTTTCTACTTTTTGCTACAGGTAGATAACCTATTTCTATAGATGATTTGCAAAGCACTAGTTTAAACTGAGTTTCTTCTTCGCTATGGTTGGAGAGTAGCTGAAATGATACATGTTGAAAGAATAATTCTTTAAATTTGCATTAAAACTATTTTGATCTTTTTATATAGGTCTTTGATGGTATACATTGCAGAAATTTATTTCAGAGCTTGGAAAAAGGCTTCAGGGAAAATACTGGAGGTATTTTCATTTTTTTAAATGTTAACACTTATTTTTATTATATTTTAGTTACTAAATAAGTAGTCAAAGAAGGGTTATTTAAGATCCATGTTTATGCACTCTGTCAAAATAAAGCCAAATAATGAAAATCTATTTGATGGGCAGTCCAGTCACTTGCTAAGATGTGTGGTCTGTGGGAGGTAGGACTGTGCTCTTTCAGCTGGGAGGGAGCTCTGACCCTGATCTTTCCAGCCATGTGCTCACTGGGCATTTGGAACGTGGCCAGTCTGAATCAAGATGTGTTGTAAGTGTAAGAAACATATCAGATTTCAAAGACTTCATATGGAAATGAGAATATAAAATATCTCAGTACTTTTTAAAAATGTTGAGTGAATGTTGAAATGATAGTGGTTTGGATGTATTAGGCGAAATGTGGTAGTTGGCCCTTTGTGGGTTTCGCGTCCATGGATTCAATCAACCAAGGATCGAAAATATCTGGGAAAAAAATGCATTGTACTTAACATGTACAGACTTTTTTTTTTCTTGTCATCAGTCCCTAAACATATAGTGTCACAACTATTTCTATAACATTGACATTGTATTAAGTATTATAAGTAATCTAGAGATGATTTAAAGTGTGCAGGAGTGCATAGGTTATATGCAGATACTACTCCACTTTATATGAGGAATTTGAGCATCCGCAGATTCTGGTATCTGAGGGAGGTCCTAGAACTGATCCCCCATGGATACCAAGGGATGACTGTGTAATATTAAAGTAATTTTACCTGTTTCTTTTGTCTGTTTTTAATGCAGCCACTAGAAAATTTAAAATCGCATCTGTGGCTTGCATTCAGTTTCTATTGGATAGTGCCGTTCAGGGACTTCAAGTCACCTCTTTTAGTTACATTATTTTTGAGAATTTGAAGGTATTTTCTTTGATTATGGGTAACTCTGGTGAATACATAGTATTTATGTTATGAAGATAGGGCTATGTAATCCACAATCCCAACTCAACATCCAGATACCCTTTTGGACAAAAAAGTGTCTTTGTTTTCCCTTATATTTTTCTTATACCAGGTTCTCAATCATTTTATTTTTCTCTGAGAATAAAATTTTTACTCTAGGTCAGAAAGGAGCCTCTCACAACCCTGTGTTCTATCCTGACTTTTCATTCCTCTTTGGAGAGCAGGCCCTGCACTGATGGGCAGAGGGAGGAACCTGCAGGGTGGACAGAGGCTGCCCCATGTCTGGAGTTTACTTCCATCCTCTCTGCTCCTCTGCACAACTTACACTTGATTTGTATTGCCAAGGTTTATCACTGACTTCTAGAAAATAAAAAATAGGCTGGGCGTGGTAGCTCACACCTGTAATCCCAGCACTTTGGGAGGCCGAGGAGGGTGGATCACCTGAGGTCAGGAGTTTGAGACCAGCCTGGCCAACATGGCGAGACCCTGTCTCTACAGAAAAATAAACAAAATAAAAACTATTTGACTAGATGTATACAGAATTGGTATCAACAACGTGTATTTCTCAGTCTCCATTCCTCTCTGCCCTCCCTCTCTTTAAGTTTTTCAGGCAAATTCCAGACCTGACATTTCATTTCTACATACTACTTTATTCATCTCTCAAAAATGTGCTTATGGAATGCCATTGTAAGACCTAAAAATGTGACAGTAAATCCTTGGTATTTTTAAAAATAATCAAGCCACATTAAAATTTTTCCAGTGATCTCAAATGTCTCCTTAGAGTTTTTTTGAATTAGGACTCAACAAGTTGCCCACATGGCATTTGCTTGTTATACCATTAAAATCGCTTATTCTAGAGCATTCCTCCCTCCTTTCCTTTTCTTAAAATCTATGCCATTGGCATGTGAGGAAACTGGACCAGTTGTCCTGTAGAATGTCGGCATACTGATAGTTAGCTCTAAAGGTTTGGATTCAACTTTTATGGTGCAAATAACTTCCCAGGTAGTGCTGTGTATCTCATCTTTCATTGCAAGTCAGACAATGTGTGGTTGTCCCACATTAAGTGATGCTAAGTGACTTCAGGTGAAGGAAATATTTTCAAATATAATGGGGAAGAGGAACTTGAGCATCTGCAGACTCTGGTTTGTATTAGTATTAACCCTAGGAGCGTTTCCTTAGGTCCTTCCTCAAAGCCACAGAAATCCTGCTCATGTGTGAGGGTGGGCACAGAGTGCAGGTACAGACATAGGGTCCACTGGGGTTTTTTGCTACTCTTAGAGGCTAGGCCTTTTCCCAGTTGCTGCACTCTGAGTACCATTAGTGCATGGGGCTGATGAAGGGCTTCCCACACCTTCCTTGCTCAGCCCTTGTCAACAGTGGCCCTGAAATATCTTATTTACAGTTTCCACCGTAGAGGTAGTTCTGTTTTTGTTCTGTGGAGGCTGTTGGAACAAATCCAGTCTTCTGAAGGTTGTCCAGGTCAGTGATGAGTCAGAAGAGGGGGCTCCACACTCACCATGCACTCAGTCTCTGAAATTTGTCTGATTTGAACTAGCCTTGAGTGGTAGGTGGAATCTTACCTTGCCATTTGGCACAGATTTGATATTTCATCAAATGAAAGAGAAGCAAAGCATTCTCCTTGATATAAGAAAACCAAAGGGATTCTAAGAAGCATGGACTTAAAATAAGAAAGCTTGGACAAAAGGGTCCAGGTTTTTTTCTCATGAAATGTAAGATGGACAGGTCAGACTCTTTTTGTACTCAAATGCTGCACTGCTTGTCAGGTCGTCAGTAGGACACACACACACCAAGTGCTTTGCATTGCATTTGTTATTTCAGGCGATTGAAAATGATTGCATCCAGGACTTCATGTTCCACGGGATACATCTTCCGAGGAGGTCTCCAGTGCATTCCAAAGTGCGGGAGGTAAGATTGTGAACAGATTGTTTTTGAAATAATGTTTCCTCTGTTTTGTTTTTAGATAATTGTTTTGGTTAAATTTTAAAATTAAGCTTTCACAGACATCAGTTAGGGGGATTTCTCAGAACCTTGATATTTGATGTCTGGCAGTTTTATTCCTGCCACCAAAGTTTTAATGAGGAAAGCAAAGGTGTATTGTTGAGATGGTTAGTATTGTATTTGAATGACCTTAAATTCAATTCTCTGTCTTGAGATTTTCCAGAATTATTGGTTTCTAATGGCCACTATCATTTTTTTCAAAGATCCTAGAGGGTATTTGAAATTATTTTTATTATTTTACTTATTAAATTCCAATTTTGCTGTTCTGCAAACCAAATGAATAAATGTTTTGATTATTTCTTTTGATATTTTGTTCTGTAAAGGTAATCTCAGAATTTAGATTAACCTCAGAATTTAGATATGAACTTTACCTTTATATTAATAATTGTAAATGGACTGACTAGATAAGATTCTATCATCAGTGCCATTACTACACTGATAGGTGTTTGATGGATCTTAAGGATCCTGGCAGGAGGAATGGGAAAATCTGGTCTGCTGTGTTTATTTAAATTAAGCAGCTGCTGTTGATCAGTGTTCTAACCCATGGGATGCCTTGTTTGCTTGCTGTTAGTTTTGGCAACCATATGTCAAGAAACCAAGTGAATAAAGACTACTCATTTCTTTGTTTTGTTGTATAGTGAAACTACTGCTATTTATAGAATGTAAATATACTAATTATATTAATTTTGAGTGGATAAGAAAATGTTTCTTTGCATTATTGATGATTTAATTTCAGTTACACAAGGATAAAGAACCCAGAGATTTATCTAGACTACTGAGTTTTCCAGAGGATTTAAAAATCGTGATTGCATATATTTAGGATAAATATATTCAATGAACTCCCTGTCCTACCCACCCCCCACCCCCATCCCAGTGTGGCTTTATTTAGTTGTAGTCAGTTTGGGTTATTTATTTCACATAGATGAGTTGGTGTTTCAAATTTTATTTAGTAGAATTGCATTAAACTATGTATTTATGTAAACTATATTTATGTTTATGTAAACTATATGTGTAGTTTATATGTAAACTATGTATGTTTTCATATGTTATTTTCTGCTGTGGTAGTCTGAGTAATTAAGATATTATAAGTATAGATATCACTATTTGGTAAATTTATGGAAAAATGCACAAAAAGAATTTAAAGGGAGAATATTAGATTTCACTCAAGTGAAACGTGTTACTCAACTCCAAGTAATTGTTTTTGTCACAACTTATAACACATTATAGTTTCTTCCTCAAATTGTTTTTATTTGATAACTATTAAATTTATCTGATAAGTCATTTTATTGATATTGAAAGAGGTTTCAGGCAGTGCTTCAGACATCATTTGAAATTAAAAATCTCAATATTATTGATGAAAATGTTCTAGAATTAGACAGTAACAATGGTAGCATAGCTCTAAATATACTGAAAGCCACTGAATTGTATACTTTAAAACAGTAGATTTTGTGGCATGTGAATTAATTCTTAAGCTGTTTAGAAAATTTTTCTATGAAGCAAGTATACTGTTGATATCAAAGTTTGATAGTATTATACACAAAAAGCAAACTATAGACTAATGTCACTTATCACCATCAATAAAAACTACAAAATAATAATCAGAAAAAAATAATCCCCATACTGCAGCTCTTCTAGGGTAAGTTGATACAAGCTCACTTAAAGTGTAGGCTGTTCTTTTACAGCCTGTTTAATCTTTCAAAATTTTCATGTTTCACTAATAAAGTTTAGCTCCAAAAGGTGTGAATAGAGAAGTAAGGCAAAATTAATTGTTAGGGACATGAGTCTACAAAGAATTTTGGGAAGATTCTGACTGGAAAAGAAGTGGGTAGGAAAAGAAGAATGAAAGCTACAAGAATGATCATTTTCTGATTTTTTTCATAAGTTTTGGGAGGAACTTGATACCTAAATTAATCTCGTACAGTGAGGGGTCACTAAATGTGACACCTCCTTGTTACAAAGTTATGAAACAGTTACCACAAGTTGATAATAAAGAGGTTTAGTTAGTGTTTTGGAACAAGCGTGAGCTCTTAGAACCATTCAGAAATCTCCCCTTTTCCATTTTATCCTGAAGGTCAGAGGTTTAAACGAGTCTTTTTTTGAGGTTATGTGGCTGTTGGCAGAATAGCAGAAACTAGAACCCAAACCATTTTATAGCCCAAGGCCATTAATCTTTTTATTTCAGCCGTAGATTCTTTCTTGTGATTGACTGCATTTACTACTGTCCTATATCCATTGAAGTTACTCCTGCTGAAGAATTGTCATGACATGTGGATGCCAGCCAGAGCCTACTTGTGGTGGAGAGAACAATTCTCCCTGTTGCTCTTTCCAAATGCCATTTTATTTTATTTATTTATTTTTTTGTTAATGCCTTCCTTTTCCTTTTTTTGGTCCTTAGGTTCTGAGTTACTTTCACCATCAAAAGAAAGTTCGGCAGGGAGTGGAAGAGATGCTTTATAGATTATATAAGCCCATCCTTTGGAGAGGATTAAAGGTATACATTTCAAATAGTTTATCCGTGTTTGAAATGTACTACTTGTGCTTTTGAATTTAGCAAACTCTAAGTCAAAATTACAATAAAATAGTAAAGATAAGGCTGAAGACTGAATGCTTTGTGAAATTTTTGAACAAATGTTTTTTTCTTTTATTAAAAGCATTTCTTGGTTTCATTTAACTGGAAATCTGGATTGGTTTAGTGCTAACTACACAGTTATTTTTAAGTAACCATGTTTAGGGAAGGAGATTAGAGGCATGCCGTAAAGCAAACCAGCTGAGGCTGTGGGTGGTTTGCCGCGCTGGCCTGGGCTGTCCAGGGCTGTCCAGATCCTTGAGATCTAACAAACACACAATAACTTTCAGTGCAGACAACCTGGTATCTTTAGTGAGGATGTGGGGTGACCACTTCTTAGTGCCATGAAGTGGGCTTTGAAGTGAGGAAGCTTTATCTTTTCATAGTATCTGTTGACATTGAACTGAGCAATGTTTGGTCAATTTAAACGTTATAATTGTCTGTAATTTGAAAATAAATCTGTATCAAGATAATTAAAGTGTTACTTTGGAAACACTTTAAGCCTTCGTATGTTAACTCTTTGGGATTCTGAGATACTCTTCTTTTATTATTATAGGCCAGAAACTCTGAAGTTCGATCAAATGCTGCATTGTTGTTTGTTGAAGCATTTCCTATTAGGGACCCAAACCTTCATGCTATTGAAATGGATAGTGAAATTCAGAAACAGTTTGAAGAGCTCTATGTACGTACTTCAGGTGGTCAAGCTTCTTACAGATATCAGCTTTGTCCAGGCTGTGGCATGTACTGCTTGTGTGTGTCCCCACCTCCCCTGTAACCGCCAGAGCTCTGCTCCCAAATGGCATGGTTTCTAAACCTGGACTGTTCTTCAGAGAGATGCCACTTCTCCCTGGGGCCTTCTATAACAGCGTGGACCTGTGGTGTCTTTTTCTACTTTTGGGACGTTTAATTATTTATTACTATGTGTGGTTTTAAACATTTTATGCATATGCCTGTTGTTTCCCCAATGGAGAGGTGGTGTCATATGGTGGGTAAAGCACATGCTCTGGTGTCAGCCCCCTGCTCTCTGGGGTCAGAGTCCACCACTCTCACTTAATAGGTATGTGGCTTTGGGCAAGTCACTTAACTTCTCTGTGTCTTTCTCTGTAAGTGTGATTGCGAGATTGCCTATCCTAAAGGTGTTGGGTAGCATAATGAGCAAACACTGGTTATATTTCAGGGCAAGCCTACAAATAATGCCTGTGGCAGGTGATTTTTCAGATGAGGTGCTAGGATGTTAAGATGCGGCATTTATTTCCAAGGAGTATTGTGGATTCTTTTCATCTACTTAGTCTGTATTTCCTAACACAGCTTACTTAAGCAGTGCATACTATCTACTGTCCTAAGTAGTAAAGTTTTAGGAAACAATGACAACAAAGTGCTGTTGTAATGCTGTCGCCTGTGGTGCTTCTGAAGTGCTCCCTTTTTTCTTTTTCTTTTCTAACTTATGGAAAACCTGACATGCAGAAAGTTGAAGTAATAGTATAATAGGCCTGCACAGTGGCTTACGCCTGTAATCCCAGCGCTGTGGGAGGGCAAGGTAGGAGGACTATTTGAGGCCAGGAATTTGAGACCAGTCTGGGCAACATACTGAGACCTCGTCTCTACAAAAAGTTAAAAACAACAACAACAACAAACAAAAAAACAGCCCGGTGTGGTGGCACACGCCTGTGGTCCCAACTACTTGGGAGGCTTCAGCCCAGGAGGTCAAGTCTACAGTGAGCCATGATCACACAACTGCACCCCAGCCTGGGTGACAGAGTGAGACCCTGTCTCAAAAAAGAAAAAGAAAAAAAGTGTAATAAATATCTGTATACTTCTTCATGCACACACACACATCCCTAAATGAAGTCATTAGTATTTTGCTGTGTACATTGTGTATATTTATCTACAATTCCTTTTTTTTTTAAGATTCTTTATTTTTAAATTTTTATTTTATTTTATTTTATTTTAGAGACAGAGTCGTGCTCTGTCTCCCAGCCTGGAGTCCAGTGGCGTGATCATCACTCACTGCAGCCTCAAATGGGAGGATCGCTTGAACCCAGGAGGTCAAGGCTACAGTGAACCATGATTATACTACTGCACTCCAGCCTGGGCGATAGAGCGAGACCCTGACTCTTATTTTAAAAAAAGAAAAAAATTTTGTGGACAACAAAATTTTAATCTCATGTAATTTTCACATGCCATAAAATGTTAATTTGTTCATTTTTTCCAACCATTAAGAAATATGAACCATTCTTAGTACTGTGGGCTGTGTAGGAGCAGGTACCAGCTGGATCTGGCCTGCGGCATTGTTCACCAAAGCTGGCTGAGAGCTCCTGTCCCTGGTGCTGCACCTCTTGAGGCTTTAACTCAACCTTTAGATGAAAATTAGGCTCTATCATGAGGAGACAAAGGAGGTGATCTGATAAATAAGTAAGAGCAGTGGTTATTTCCTATATCCTCTGTGTACCTTAACTGTTCTCTCATGCTTTTTGCTTTATTGGTATTTCTTAAACCTGAGTAATATGGAGAACCTTTTTTTTTTTTTTAAATAAAAAAGGGTCTAGGTGCAGTGGTTCACACCTGTAATCCCAGCACTTTGAGAGGCCGAGGAAGAAGGATTGCTTGAGCAATCCTGGGCAACATGGCGAAACCCCATCTATACCAATTAAAAAAAAAAATCAGCTGGGCACTGTGGTGCATGCCTATAGTCTCAGCTACTAGGGAGGCTGAGGTGGGAGGATCACTTGAGGCTGGAAGGTCAAGGCTGCAGTGAGCTGACATTGTGCCACTATACTCCAGCCTGGGTGACAGAGCAAGACCCTGTTTCAAAAAAGAAAAGGATTCTTTGAATGTTTTTAAATGAAGAGATGCGACAGAAACAGCATTGCAAGTCATGTGCTGTCATTTTGAGTGCTTCTCTGGTGATGGTGTAATTGCAAACAGGTCTGGACACTGAGTCCAGAGAGGATGTGGTTGTAAGGTGATTGTCTGGAATATATTTTTATTATTTTTAAAGATTATTATTGAAAGTAATTAATAGAAAACAAAATGTATAAAAACTTCTGAATCCCAAGGACAGGCCTTCAGATTCCTAAAGTTCTTTTCGGTTTTTTTTTTTTTTTTGGCTTTATTTTTATCATCTTTTTTTCTTCCTATTTGCTTTTTCTTAAATGACTGGTCATCTTTTCCATTCTTATGTTTGGATAAAGGATTGGGTTGGTAAGGTAGTTAGCAAGTGTTCTTGTCTAGTTGTGTAGAGTTGTGTCTCAGGTTTGCCCAGATGGGCAGAGTGCAACAGCAGGAGGGCTTCCCTTAGTTTCTGTGGAGGAAGAGCAGGCAGGCAGGTGACCCCTGGGTACCCAAGTACAAAGGGCCCTTTCCTTCTGGGTGGCATTGCTCTTCCTTCTTTTGCCTTTCTGGAGGCTTAGAGTTATTGCTGGCTCTTTTTTTGTTCTTCTTTGTCTGTTGCCCAGTATCTCTTCCTGGCAGATGACACACGTGGTTTAGAAACCATTTGTAAGACTTTATCCTGGGGAGCACATCCTTGCCCCTGAACTGTTGCTGGCCTGTATGCCTCATCAGGGGTTGTTTGCAGCCCTTGCCACAAACTCTTCTCTGTAACCTGGGCTCTGGGTTCGGGGCTGATGTGAGCTCTCTGAGGTCACAGCCTCCTGTCTTTAGAGCACCCTTACCTAGGAATGTCTAGGTTACAACCTTTTATGCTCTTTTCTCCATGAATCTATTCCTTATTCCCTGTCTTACAGAAATTTCTCAGTCTTTTTGTTTCTATTATTGCTAATAGAAATTGATCATTTTGGTCAATTTTTGGGGAGGAGATGGGGTAAATGCTTAATTTTAACTTGAAGTCTTTTTTTCTAATTAAAGTAGTAAGAATTCTGTTGTGTTTTTCAACGTTTCTAATAGAAAATGTCATGCATAATAAAAAAGAGACTGGAGTAATAACCCCTGTGTGCCCACAACACAGTTTTACTCATTGCTGACTAATCCCAATCTGATTTCTTCTTCCCCTGTCTTGAAACATATTTGGGACATCATATCATTTCAGCTCTAAATGGGTCAGAAGGTATTGGTAAAAGATAATCTTTTTTTTTTTTTAAGCATGCCATGATCACAGCTAAAGATAAATTAACGATGATTGCTTAGTGTCTTTGGGTACCCATTCGTTGCTCTCATTTTCTCGTTTTGTTTGAATGTTTCTCTAACTAAGGCCCATGTGCTATGACTAACTGACATGTTGCTTAAGTCTCCTGGACCACGAGCTCTCTCGCCATAATCTTTTTGTGTTTTGTTTTCTTAAAACTTGCTGTTTTTGTTGTCATTGAAGAAGCCAAATTATTCTATGACGTTTCCAGCAGTCTGGATTTTATAGAACCCATTCCTGTGATGCCATTAGTGTGTCCCTCTGCCCTTTCTGTTTCCTATAAATTGGTAGTTAAATGAGAGAGTTGATCCGATTCATGTATTTGGGATTTTGTTTCGTGAGATTATTTCCCTGTTGATGTCGAATACTCCCATCGGGGTACTTATTGCCTCATTGTCTGTTTTTGAATTTTTAGTACCACTGACGATCATGGCCTGGATTAGTTCATTACAAGTAGAATTATTTTATTCTGGGCTCTAAAATGCATTACAGCATTTTAGAATTCAAAAGCATGGTGTATGTGGGCCATGCCTAATCTGAACACCTGCCATGGTCAGCTGAGTGTGCAGGTCTCACTGAATGACAGAGCTGGTTTTGAGGCCCTGCTGTCAGGGGATGTGGCACATGAGGCACCCCATGTTTCTGGCTTGATCTTAAATACTCTGCTTTAGAAGCGATAGCAAGTAATCTCAGGTCTAGGAATCCATATGTGTCCAGTATTTCTATGCTTAAAGTTTCTCTAAGTTACGAATCCCTGAAGTGCTCATGTGTGAAGCAGATGTTGATTTCGGGAAATAAGTCAAGGTTATTTGACTTATTAAATAAGCCTTTCTCCCCTCCTACTTATAGAGCCTTTTAGAAGATCCTTACCCGATGGTCCGTTCCACAGGGATCCTTGGTGTTTGTAAAATAACTTCTAAGTACTGGGAAATGATGCCCCCGACCATTCTTATTGACCTCCTGAAGAAGGTGACTGGGGAACTGGCATTTGACACGAGCTCAGCTGATGTTCGTTGTTCTGTCTTTAAGGTAAGATTTTTTAAATTATGTAAGTAATGTTTATTTATTGTAGAATAATTAGAAAAACAGGAAAAGAAAAAGATTAAAATAATACCTGTAATCCTACTCCACAGAGATAACATTTTTGACCTGTCGTATATCCAAAGTAAGGTTTTTAAAAACCAAATTAAAAGTGTTTTCTACAAAAAATGATGACTTGAACTAATAGTAGTTTTTAGTGTAAGGGGGGAAGGGGTCCCAGTATTGTTGAATTTATTCTCTTTTGTCTCTTTGTGTAATGTCTTGGAGAAATATGCTTTGCATAGAATCTTGTACATATAATATATTTGGATTCACTTAAGTAATTTTTTAGTATCTCCCACCTATCAGCAACACCAATCGTAGCTCAAACCTTGCAAGAAGAACTCACATTTTATTTTCTAAGCAACCTGAACTGTCTTCAGGTTTATAGAAATTGTAATATGTATGTTAGATGGTAGTGGGGTGGCCACTGATCTTTTTTACCCCTGACTTTGGTGAGAAAATGTGAAACGGCCAGGTGTGGAATGAACCAGAGGGAGGGGGCTACCCAGGCTGCAAAAACAAATGCTCTTGGAGAGAGGGTTTGGAGAATCTGTAAAGCTCTCAGAGAGGCCAATTCAGAGAATTTCTTGAGGGACTGTGAGATGACCTAAGAAGAACTGATCTCACTTTCCTGCTACTGGAATCAACTGTTTAGAAGCTCTGACTCCCCTGAGCACAAAGCAGGTGACTTCCTCTTCCCTCATGTGCAAAACAGACATTTTCAGAGCAGCTCTTGGGCCTCACGGCCATGCCCTAGTGGGGGCTTCTGTGGATCTTCCTCCCCACTTCTCAGGAACCTGCTTGCTTATTTTCTGTATTGGAAAAGTTTTCTGGGCTAGGTGCAGTGGCTCACACCTATAATCCCAGCACTTTGGGAGGCCAAGACAGGTGGATTGCTTGAGTTCATGAGCTCGAGACCAGCCTGAGCGGAGTGGTGAAACCCTGTCTCTACAAAAAGTACAAAAAAAAGTAGCTGGGCATGGTGGTGTGTACCTGTAGTCCCAGCTACTTGAGAGGCAGAGGTGGGAGGATGGCTTGAGCGTGGGAAGCAGAGGTTGCAGTGAGCCAAGATTGTGCCACTGCACTCCAGCTTGGGTGATAGAGCCAGACCTTGTCTCAAAAAAAAAAAAAATTTTTTTTTCTGTGCATATTCAACCTCTCCCTCTCAGCAGTGTCCTTCCTATAGGTTTGTAAGCATGTTCACATCTCCATCCGAGGCAGAGGCTCCCCCATCTCTCCTCATTGCAGAGAAAGATATTCTGAGGAGCATGTCTGTGTTTGTTGAGTGATCAGACATTTGGGCTCATGCCTGTTGCTCTGCAGTAATTGTTAGGAGCAACCTTCTTACTCTCAAAAGAGTCTTAGTTTAGTGGTCACCTAAATAGTCTATCTCCATTTCCTGCCACTCCCCAGTCTACTATAAAGCGTCTTCTATGTCCACTACTCCAGTAAAGCATTTCTAGCCAAGGTGAATTTCACATGACCGCTTCTCTAGACTTTTTTGACCTCTGAGCAGAATTCATTCCTACACCATTCCCTTGTCCTTCTGGATGTTGTGGTAAAACCTCAGTCTCTCTTCTTCCTCCTGGTCTTTGGTTGAATACTCTTACTCTTCAAGTGCTGGCTGAGGAGCCAGGGAGCTGTGCGCCTCTTGCACTGTGACGGGCTCCCCCTGGCGATCCGGTTTCCAGCCTTGCTCTGACTGTGGTTTGCATGCGGCTGGTCCCAGTTTACAGACAAGCGTCTTCTTGAGAGCTCTGCTCAGGTGACCAGCAGGTAGCTCTGAGATTCAGACTATCCACAGCATGCAGATTAGGAAGTGCTCCTGGGGTGCACACCTGTGGAAGGGAAGGGACATTAAGCCATGACACAGCCTGGGAAAGCCTCGTGCAGACCCACAGGCAGCTCTGGAGCCAGCAGAGCCCTTCAGACTGGGCCCATGCTGATTCACTATTGCACACTGGCTGCCCGGGAAGAAGGCATTTTCTTCAGGAGGCCATCCCCAAGCATGCTGATGGCGAGGACAGCTCAGCAGCCCCAGGACAGCTGGGGTGAGTGCTTCATTTCTGATGGGGCCTTGGTTGTACGTCATAGCAACCACCCTGTCTCCACTGCTGAGTTGATGACCATCTTTTCCAAACCTGCTGCCATCCAAGAGTTTTATTTATTTTCCTCTCTCCCCCTTGCTCCTCTTTCTCCTTGAAGTGATGATGCCATCTGCTGAGTCACTCACTTGCGTGTTGTTCTTGCTTCTTCCTCCTTCACCCAAGTCCTGTCTTTCCCTTCCTGGTATCTGAGGTTCACCTGCTCCTTCCTGTTGCTGTCACCCAAAGTGGCTGCAGCTCCCTGGCCGGTCTTCTCTTGGTCCTGACCTTCTGACCACAGTCTGGTGCTTTCATGCTTCTGAGGAAACCCTTGCAGGGCCACTCTGAGATGCCTCCCTTGCCCAGATGGGTCATCTGTGAGGAGGGATGAGTGGGCTCTGGAGTAGAGGAAGAGTCAGCAGAGAATCTACAGAAGAAAGACCAGAGAAGTTGAAGGAGAATTAGGAGAACACAGTGTTATGGCAGGGGCTACAGGGGCTGTGGGATTGGGGGAACTGGCAAGGTAGGTGGTAGCCGGTGGCCGGTGTCCAGTGGGAGGGCAGGATCAAGAGGAGGCTGTGGACGCAGGTGGAGCAGATGATTCAAATCAGTCTGCCCTTGAGTGCTTTGGAAGAAGAGCTATGTATACTTGAAATTTTTTGAAAAAATTATCGTCATTAAAATATATGTGGCCAGGCGCGATGGCTCACACCTGTAGTCCCAGCACTTTGGGAGGCCGAGGCGGGCAGATCATGAGGTCAGGAGATCGAGACCATCCTGGCTAACAAGGTAAAACCCCGTCTCTACTAAAAATACAAAAATTAGCCAGGCGTGGTGGCAGGCGCCTGTAGTCTCAGCTACTTGGGGGGCTGAGGCAGGAGAATGGCATGAACCCGGGAGGCAGAGCTTGCAGTGAACCAAGATTGTGCCCCTGCACTCCAGCCTGGGCAACGGAGTGAGACTCCGTCTCAAAAAAAAAAAAAAAAAAAAATATATATATATATATATATACACACACACATGTTTTTGGAATACCGTATATACTTTTAATAAAAACCTGTGAAAATGTCCTTTCTCCTGAAACTAGATGGAGAAGGCAGTAGAGCTTAAGCAGTGCCGGAGCTTGGGGGCCCAGACTGAGCCTTGGCCTGTGGAGGAGTGCCACCTGCTACGTGGGCACTGTAGTCAGCCGAGAGTGCGTTCGAGTCACACACGCTGGCTCTGTTCCCTCCAATCCTCATGCAGTATCGAGTCAGGAAATGCAGAGTTCTTGGACTTGGTGCCTTTGGAGACCATGTGACCAGTAGTTATTCTGTGTTTCTTTCAACTCAAAAATTCTCTAAGATTTAGCTGAGAGAGAGCATTAAAGATTTCTTTTATAATTGCTTTAATCTTATTTGAACAAAACAATGGATGGACCAAATAGCAGTGGTTGGACCTATACTGGTTCATTAAAAGTATGCCTTTTATATGAAATAGTTCTAGAAGAAGTGGTATTTTCCCTAGGTATATTTATTTCACTAGTAGTTCTAGTGAAGATGGAACCAAATGTTTTCTTTAATGAAGTTTTCCTACCTGAACCTTTCATTGGCATGTTCTGATTTTGAATTGTTTATCTTTCTCTCTGTTGCAGTGTCTGCCAATGATTTTGGACAACAAACTGAGCCACCCATTGTTAGAGCAGCTCCTTCCAGCTCTCAGATACAGTCTCCACGACAATTCGGAGAAAGTAAGGGTAGCTTTTGTGGACATGCTGTTGAAGATCAAAGCTGTGAGGGCTGCTAAGGTAGGATGAATAGGGCTTTTTTACTTATGACATGAAATAGGGACATGTGTTCATCAAACAGAAAGAAAGTAGTTTTAATTCCACATTTTAAACTGCTAACTGATATGATTTGACCAGTTATCTCTGTCAAAAATGTTATTTTGTGTTTTTCATCAAAGGTTCTAGAAATATTATCAATGTGTTTTCTTTTTGAAAGACATTAATGTAAGCACCCCTGCCTTCCATTGTATTTTCGTCGTGTATGAAGGTTTTCAGTGAGATATTTGGTGTAATATTTGGATACTTGGCACCTGGTGAGCACTTCTGGAGAGTGTCTAGTATGAGCCACCCCCCACCCCTACCCCCCGACCCCACACAGAGTGAAGGAGGGAGACACCCGCTTTATGAGGAGAGTGTCTAGTATGAGCCACCCCCTGCCCCACACAGAGTGGAGGGAGACACCCGCTCTATGAGAGATGTGCGTTTTGATGTTTTTTAAACTACTGAAGTGATTGTTCTCTTTCAGCTCTAGTTCTCTTCAGCTTTTTGCCAAGAATATTGCTTATAATGTTCTTGACTTCGTTATTATTTGGTACCATTGTGAACTTTCTCCACACAGTAGCTTCTCAGAAATTTACTTTGAGTGCTGTTCTGCTATGGCACAGGATCCAGAAACAGACTGATAATGTCAGAGTGTAGGGTCAGCCAGACAGATTTGTGTATTCATAAGAGAAGCGGTGCCGTGTGGCCATGAAAAGAACAAGGAGGAACTTTTTGTCGGGCTTCCTTGGAAAGGCCTCTAAGATATGGAAGTATAGAAGCATAGTGTAGATGTGGACCTGGTGTGCTACCAGCTGAATAAAATGGAGACATATATATAAGTAAATATTGCTCAGATATGGGTAAAGTATCCTTTGAAGAGAACGAGAATTTAGTGTCAGTTGCTTAGGGTGATGAGGTGAGGGGGAGACAGGGTCCCACTCTGATGCCCAGGCTAGAGTGCTGGGGTGTGATCTTGGTTCACTGCAACCTCAAGCCATCATCCCTCCTGAGCCTCCCAAGTGGCTAGGAGCACAGGAGTGTGCCACCATGTCTGGCTGATTTTTGTTTTTTGTAGGGATGAGGTTTCCCCACGTTGCCCAGGCTGGTCTCAAACTCCTGGGCTCAAGCGATCTGCCCACCTTGGCCTCCCAAAGTGCTGGGATTACAGGTGTGAGCCACCGTGCCCAGCCAATGATGGGGATCTTGTCACTGAATGTAGTACATATTACTTTGTGTGTTTTGAGTTTTGATCTGTGAATTTTTTTATATTAGAAGAAAACAAAGGATATTTTGAGTGACCAATGTAGTATTAACACCCAGTGTCATATCCAATTGAGTTACTTTGATGCTTCTGTTGAAAATCATTGACCATGTGTGTGGTCCTTTTCTGGACTCTGTCCTGTTGTGTTGATCCGTTTGTTCTGTGTGGATCTTACAGTAAGTCTTGCAGTGTACATTCTCCAGCTTTGCTGTTCTTTCAGAATTCTTTGGCTACTTCAGGTCCTTTGCATTTCATATAAACTTTAGAGTAACAGCCGGGTGAGGTGGCTCACGCCTGTAATCCCAGCACTTTGGGAGGCTGAGGTGGGAGGATCACTTAAGCTCAGAAGTGTGAGACCAGCCTGGGCAGCATAGTGAGACCTTGTCTCTTAAAAAAATGTACAGTAAGCATGTCAATTTTTTTTTTTTTTTTTTTTTTTTTGAGACGGAGTCTCGCTCTGTCACCCAGGCTGGGGTGCAATGGCACAATCTTGCCTTACTGCAACCTCCGCCTCCCAGGTTCAAGTGATTCTCCTGCCTCAGCCTCCTGAGTAGCTGGGACTACAGGCGCGTGCCACCATGCCCGGTGAATTTTTTTTTTTTAGTTTTAGTAGAGATGGGGTTTCACTGTGTTGGCCAGGCTGGTCTCGAACTCCTGACCTCAGGGGATCCACCTGTCTTGGCCTCCCAAAGTGCTGGGATTATGGGCGTGAGCCACTGCGCCCGGCCAAGCATGTCAATTTCAATAAAAATACTGGCTGCAATTTTGATGGCATTTTTAAAAACAGCCTGTTAGAACTGTAGTTCTGTGCTTTTACACTGTTGGTGGGAGTGTAAATTAGTTCAACCATTGTGGAAGACAGTGTGGCATTTCTTCAGAGACCTAGAGGCAGAAATACCATTTGACCCAGGAATCCCATTACTGGGTATATACCTAAAGGAATATAAATCATTTTATTATAAAGATATATGTTTGCGTATGTTCATTGAAGCACTATTCACAATAGCAAAGACATGGAACCAACCTAAATGCCCTTCAATGATAGACTGGATAAAGAAAATGTGGTACATATATACTATGGAATACTATGCCGCCATAAAAAGGAATGAGATCATGTTCTTTGCAGGGAATGGATGGAGCTGGAAGCTATTATCCTCAGCAAACAAACGCAGGAACAGAAAACCAAATACCGCATGTTCTCACTTATAAATGAGAGCTAAATGATGAGAACACGTGGACACATGGTGGGGAACAACACATACTGGGGCCTGTTGGAGGGTGGAGGGTAGGAGGAGGGAGAGCATCAGGAATAATGGCTAATGGATGCTGGGCTTGATACCTAGGTAATGGGATGATCTGTGCAGCAAACCAGCATGGCACATGTCTACCAATTTAACAAACCTGCACATCCTGCATTTGTACCCCTGAACTTAAAAGTTGGACCAAAAAACCCGGAAAACAAAGTAGACTTTAAGGCAATTATTGGAGAAAAACAACTTTTTGTGAATATTTTTACTTTTTTAAATTTTTTATTTTGAATTTTCAAACATATATAAAAGCAGAGAGACTAATATAGTGAATTAGATGTACCCATCACCCAGCTTCAACAATTATTGCTATGTCCAATCTTGTTTTATCTAAACCGTATCCAGGCCACACTGCCAGACTATTTTGAAATAAATTCCAGACATCATATTGTTTTCTTTGTATTTCAGAATGTATCTCTAAAAGATAAGCACTTAAAAACCACTCTACCATTATTTTATAAAAAAAGAATAACTCTTCAGTAAAACAAAACAGAAAACAGTAATAGGTAAGGAGGGCGGAGGGACCCAGTAGTGGGTTAGGGAGGGCCTAGGGACACAAGGTAGGTAAGGAGGGCGGAGGAACCCAGTAGTGGGTAAGGGGGACGGAGGGATCCAGTAGTGGATAAGGGGCAGGGCGGAGTGACCCAGTAGTGGATAAGGGGCAGGGCGGAGGGACACAGTAGCGGGTAAGGGAGGAGGAGGACACAGGGTCTCTTAGGGAGAAGGAGGGACACAGGGTCTCTGAGGAAGGCGGAGGGACACAGGGTCTCTGGCCCACCAGGAAGTTTGGGCGCCAGAGCAGAGGAAGAAGGCAGAACGTTTGCGTTTCAGTCCTTATCTTTGCAAGTGCAAGGCAGACAGCCATTTGGTTGTGAGGTGTCTGGAAAGGTTTGTGACGAGCATGCAAGCTAATTTTCCTTGAAAGTTAAGGTTACAGAATGACATGAGTATAAGAGGCAGTCTGGCTGGCCAGAGGACAGCTGTTGGAGCTGACTGGCGGGCATTGTCTATGGGCAGGAACAACCTGGCAGCATGAAGCCAGGCTGCCGGGCCTGGCGTGCACACCTCAGTAATGGGTGCGCTGGCCCAGTGGAGGGTCTTGTACATGCAGCTCTAGAAGGATTGAGAGTTATACTTTCTCTTTGTTTCCTTTGTTAGCTGTGGTAGGCCTGGGCTGCTGGGCTGAGCCCAGTGGGCCAGGAGATGTCAACCCTCTCCCTTCAATGCATTGTCTTCTTTTTATTTTTTTTATTTTATTTTTTTTTTGAGACGGGGTTTCCCTGTGTTGCCCAGGGTGGCGTCAAATTCCTGGCCTCAAGCGATCCTCCTGCCTTGGTCTCCTGAGTTGCTGGGACTACAGGCGGGAGCCACTGTGCCCAGCCAATAAGTCTACTTCTATTTCTACAGCAGTGTGTGACCCGTGCAGCTCTGATCTGTGCATTTGTGTGATAATGAAAGGCAGCGTGGCAGACTAGATAAAAGTGCTATGATCTTGTACTTAATCACTCTAAGCCTGCTTCTTACCTATAAAGTGGGAATAATATCTATGCTGGGGGTGGTTTCAAAAATACAGTAAATAGTGGCTCAGGCACTTGGTTCTGTGCTTGACATCCTCAGGCATTTCCAGACAGGTTGGTTGCCAGCAGCACTGTCACCTGCAGGCCCGCTGGTGCAGTGTTCAGGGCTTGATGCCTCGCTGTCAGAAGTAACCACCCGCTGGGGCTGGAGCCTGTGGCCAGGAGGCTTTCGTGTGTTGGGACGTGCAGAAGGGGCTCAGGGTGGAGGTGGACAGAGTTGTTCTCTGGTCAGAATATGAGTGCTAGTATTTTTCTCTTTCTTGTCCTCTTAAACCGTGACAGCACAGCTTCTCACCCTTAGGTAAGAAATCTCCAGTCCCTTAATTTCCAAGGCTTCAGTCGGGTTTGGCAGAAGATTCTTGTCCCTGTGGCTGTAGGTGAGAGCTGGGAACCTTGGCCCTGTCCACTGTCCTGTGGCTGCTTGAAGTACTGGGGTAATGCTCTGTCTTTCCAATGCTAGAATGTGAGTAAACTGCCCCGTGTGGGATTTGGGCTTATTGTCCTTACTACAGTAACTTTTTCAGAAATACCAAGAAGTGCCTGAGTGGAAGTATCCCCGGGGCGCTTCAGGAGGTAGTAATGACAGTGTCAGATGCTGCAGATTTTGTCTGAGTTGAGGGCGTTCATATGTCTATTTGAATTTGCAGTATGAGATCATGACCTTGGCAAGAACAACTTCAGTGAGGGTGGACTTCAGTGTCGATGGGGTTGGGAGGTGAGATATGGAGGTGGAGGTGGGATGCAGGCACACTTAGGAGCAGGTCGACTGACAAGGGGTAGGGAAGGTGGGAGCCAGGAGATGGGAACTTCAGGTTGAGTTTTGTGTGTGGGTTTTTGTTCTAAGAGTTGGAATGATGTAAAGAAGAAAGATCCAATTGAAAATACTAGAAAGAAGGATTGGTACTTGGAGCAAGGTTCTTGAGAAAAATGCAAGGTCGAGGGTTTCGCCCACCATGCAGGTGAGGAGCCCGAGGCAGGGCTTGATGTGGTGCCATTCAGTTTTGCTTTGTCATGTTCTGCATTTTTCTTTTGTCTTGGATTTCTTGTGCAGAAGATTGGTGCTTGCTTTCTGTAGGTAGTTCGAATGCTTTTGAGAAGAGGGACGCTATCACTATGATCAGTTCTGATTTTTGCAGGTTGTCTGGAGGCTGCATGTGAGATGGGTGCGGGGAGATGAGACTAGGCTGTGGGCGTCCATGATGATCTGGGCAGGCTTGTGTCAGAGAAGGAGTCACTGTGGATGGGACAGGCAGCCGCAGGGGTTCAGGAGTGATGCCCCAGCCTCTTAGATAGGAGATGGAGTGTCCACGTCAAAAACGTTGTATATATTTTTACTCACTTTTCACATTAATGGGCCAAAAGTTAAGGTACTTTAAGAAATTAAAAAATATTAATTGACAATCATAGCTATCATTGGAGAGTTTCCTGTATGTTAATCATGGTGTTAAGTAATTTTAATTAACCCTCTTAGCACCCTAATACTTGGGTGCCTTATATAACAGTACTTTTAAAAATATAGATTTATTAATTCTAATTTCTCTACAGAAAGTCCCAGATTTTGGTGTAGTCATTCGAAGTGAATTTTTTTAAATATAAAAATTAGTTCCTTTTTTGGTTATGCTTGAAATTTTTCTTAAGCTGTTTCCAGGGTTACAGGCACAATTGATTATTTCCTTCTGCATATGTGCTTTTTGCACAGTTTTGGAAAATATGCCCCATGGAGCACATTCTGGTTCGTCTGGAAACTGATTCTCGACCTGTGTCTCGGCGCCTGGTGAGCCTCATCTTTAATTCTTTCCTGCCTGTGAATCAGCCGGAGGAGGTCTGGTGCGAGCGCTGTGTCACCCTGGTGCAGATGAACCATGCCGCTGCCAGGAGGTTCTATCAGTACGCCCACGAACACACCGCCTGCACCAACATAGGTAGGGAGTGCTGTTATTTCTCAGTTCTTGTTATGTTTTCCCCCAAAAGCACAATACAAATTACAGAGTTCAGTATTTGTCAGTTTAATAAGCTTCATACTTTAATGCATTTCTGAATGATTTCCCTTAAAATAGTACTTTTGACTAATTGGGATTATAATTTCACTATCAGATAGTTAATTTTGTAGAAGAAACACATCCATTAATTCTTGTTTATCCTAAACATTTCAGCAAAGCTGATTCACGTTATTCGTCATTGCTTAAATGCCTGTATGCAGAGGGCAGTGAGAGAGCCTCCAGAGGACGAGGAGGAAGAGGACGGAAGGGAGAAGGAGAATGTGACTGTGAGTAGAACAGGGCCAGGCCGGGCAGATAGTGCCTCAGTGGCATCACTCCCATGGGCCATTATGTTAGGAATATTCCTATGTTTTCTTTGTTCCTTCAGTATTGTTAATTAAACAAGTTATTTTGGAAGGTCATAAATAACATTTGTGAAAGAATTGCTATATATCCTTTGTAGTTCATTTTGGAGCTCAGGTAGGACTTAATACAGAAGAAAAATTCTTACCAGTCGCATCTTGTCCCAGATTTTCTTTACCTTAAATGTCTCTGTGTATTTCAGTTCAATCCTGGGTGTAGCATGGCTGGATTGGATTCTGGGTACTCCCATATTTTTGAAAGTATAATTTATTAAAGGGACAATTTCTTCAGAATCCAAAGCAACCAATTATATTAGAAGAAAATAACGTTTAAGACTTAGACAAACTTGTTACTTATAAGCATTATCTTAAGCTTCTAAACTCCTGTGCTTGTGGACGTCTAAAGTAAGATTTTGGGGTCATTTTGCAATGCCCACTACATTAAGAAACTAGACTTTAAAAGGAAATCACAAAACACAGTTTGCCGTGTGCTAAGGCACAGTGTTGGTGTGCTCCCCTAACAGCTGGTCCTGAGCCAAGTGCTTCTGGGTCTGACCCCACTGTGTCCTTCCTAGCGGGGGCAGCAGATGGCTCACCCAGGCCCTGCTCATGCCCCATGGTGCTTTCTCCTCCATCTCCCGCCACACCGTGATGGGCCACCAGCCCAGCCCCTCAGTCAGTTATGCTGGGTTGAAATTGTTCAGAAGGCACTTACCAAAAACATACAGGAAATAGATGTGGAATAGAGAGAAGAGTTCAGTGAGAGTGAGAGCCACTTCCGTCTTCACAGCCGTTGGGCAGGCCACCTCCCTGGGCTCATTACACCCTCACTGCCAGTGTTCAGAGCTTCAGAGCTGGTTCTGCTCTTGGTCGGTGGAGTTTGAGTTTCTTCTCTCAGGGCTTCTCCCTCAGTATACGTTAGAGTTGCGTGACAGGCCTCGACAGCAGGGATTGTTGGTGGGTCTGGCTGTGTGTCTGTGCTGGTGAGTGGGCATGTCTGCTTACTGGCATGCAGCCACAATGCACTTACGTGTGGCTTGCAGCGTTGACGGCGTGGGACTGCTGGCTCTGGGTAGAAGAGGAATTTGTTAGAGTGTGTTTATAGTTTACAGTGAACATTCAGGTGAGTACTGTGCACTATCAGCATATGTTCAGGAAAGTGTAAGTAGGTCTATTTATTTTAAAACAAACTAAAGAAGCCCATGATCATAGTCATTATTCCAGCCTCTCAGGCTGTGTTCTGCCTGCCTGTAGGGTGGAGTTGGCCAACCAGAGACTGTGTCCTTTCTGTGACCTGATAGGCTGGGTTTTGGTGGCTGAGTTTCAGTAGCAGTCACCTTGGAGGAAAGCAGCCTTCACCATTCCCCTCCCCCTGCATCGAGATTTGTGGTGAAAAGTGATGTCAATAAAGCGGAAGATACAGTGAAAGAAAAGGCATGTTTTTTAATAGGGTGTTATGTTCCCAGATGGAGACAATAGTTGATACGTTTTCCTTTTTAGAGGAGTTTTCTTCATGTAAACTGTTTCTTTAAAGGATGTAGAGTCAGTTTGGAATTTATATCGTGGTGGGCATTTAAAAATAAATTTACCTCCCTAGAAGATTCCAAAGTGGAGAGTAGAAGACGTGAAAGTAAGACCGATGTTCTCTACATTTTTGCTTTAGAGCTCTAATTCTGAGATGCTGTTACCTTTTAGTAGTTGCTATGATTAGATTCTTTCACAATAAAATTATTTTTATCTTAGGTTCTGGACAAAACACTGTCAGTAAACGATGTTGCATGCATGGCAGGTTTACTAGAAATCATTGTGATTCTCTGGAAAAGTATTGACAGAAGTATGGAAAATAATAAAGAGGCGAAACTTTACACGATTAACAAGTTTGCCTCTGTGCTTCCAGAGTATCTGAAAGTATTTAAGGTAAGTCTTGAACTATGCTTGTAAGCAAGGTATATTAAGGTTACGTTTGTTTAGAATTTAACAAAAGTTCTCAAACATGTTTACCTCCCTGCATCTGTTTTCTCATCTGTAAAATGAGAGGGTTGGATTAGTGTTTACCTTGCAGTATAGTTTCTTTCTGTTGCCCCTCTTGAGGGTGGAGATCTTGTGTCTCTGTCTGCTTCCATATCCTCAGCACCCAGAGAAACGTCTTGGGTAAGCACATGATTCTTCTGCCTCCGATGGTCAGCGACATTATTTCAGAATCTAATTTGATTTGCAGGGGTTTAAGAAAGAATTTCGTGAACATGGAGGTACAGTAGTACTCAAGTTCTGTGGGCAGTTAGGTACCCGAAGGCACCCAGTAAGCAAATATGTCCCTGAAGTATTTGAGTTGTGTGTGTTGTTGGGGCAAACAGTTGTGTGTGTGATTTCTTTTTTAAAAAAATTTATTTTGAATTGACAAAAATTGTATATACTTTATTGTGTTCAACATGATGTTTTGAAATATGTACACATTGTGGAATGGCCAAATCGAGCCTCACATACTTACCATTTGGCCAGTGTCACCTCACATACTTACCATTTCTGTGGCGAGAACGCTTAAAATCTGCTCGTGGTGATTTTCAAGAATATATTGTATTGTTATTAACTGGAGTCACCATGTTATAGGATAGATCTTTTGAACTTACTCCTCTGATCTAGCTGCCATTTTGAATCCTTTAGCTAACCCTTCCCACCCCCACCACTCTTCTCTGTGCGTGGTTTCTATTTGCATGCAGGACCTTCTCATTCCTTGACTTTTTACTTCTGAAGGAAGTTTATATTTCAAAACTAAATTTAAAAATAGGCCAACAGCATGTAAAAATGCAAATATATTCTTAACTCTGAAGAAAGTGTGGTTTAAATATAGAAAGATCGTAGGTCTTATGAACCACATTTCTCTTCCTAAATGTTACTCTTGCCTCTTTTTCTACCTACTTATGTGACTTTGGACCATGTAGCTTTTCTAACCCTTTCAAGGCTCTGAGCTTCATTCTGCCTCTGACGTGAAAGCAGATTGTATTAGTTGCCAAAATTGTATGAGTCTGTTTTCATGCTGCTGATGAAGACACACCTGAGACTGGGTAATTTATGAAGAAAAAGAGGTTTCATGGACTCACAGTTCCACGTGGCTGGGGAGGCCTCACAGTAATGACGGAAGGCAAAAGGCACGTCTTACATGGTGGCAGGCAGAGAGAAAATGAGAGCCAAGCACAAAGGGAAACCCCTTAGAGAACCATCAGATCTCGTGAGACTTACTACCATAAGAACAGTATGGGAGAAACCACCCCTAGGATTCAGTTATCTACCACCGTGTCCCTCCCGTAACACGTGGGAATTATGGGAGCTACAATTCAGGAGGACATTTGGGTGGGGACACAGCCAAACCATAATTTACCAGTAAATGGTAAAGCTCATTAGCTGGGCATGGTGGTTCACACCTGTAATCCCAGCACTTTTCGAGGCCAAAGCAGGAGGATTGCTTCAGGCTGGGAGTTTGAGACTAGCCTGGGCAACATAGTGAGACCTCATCTCTACAAAATTTAAAAAATTAGCTGGGCTTGATGGCCTGTGCCTTTTGGTCCCAGCTATACAGGAGGCTGAGGCAGGATTGCTTGAGCCCAGAGTTTGAGACTACAGTGAACTGTGATCATACTACTGCACTCACTCCAGCCCTGGCAACAGAGTGAGACCCTGCCTCTTTTTTTAAAAAAAAAAAAAAAAAAAGAAAGCTGAAATAATGACCTGGGACTGAGAAACCAGCATTATTTCAGAATATGAACAGAAGCCCATATAGGACACCAGGTAGGTTGGCGGACAGGGCAGTTGTGGCCTTGGGGTATTTGAAACCCTTAGAGGGTCTTGGGATTCAGTAAATTCTGAGTATGTCTATAAGAAGTCTCTCCACCACTAAGGAAAATTGCTTCCTTCTCTAAGTAAAGAGATGATGGGTGAGCCACACAGATGGAATTGGCCATCATTATCAGTATACTTGTAACATTAATGAGATATTTTCTTTTTTTTTTTTTTTTTCTCGCTCTGTCGCCCAGGCTGGAGTGCAGTGGAGTGATCTTGGCTCACTGCAAGCCCCGCCTCCCGGGTTCACGGCATTTTCCTGCCTCAGCCTCCCGAGTAGCTGGGACTACAGGCGCCTGCCACCATTTGTGGCTAATATTTTTGTATTTTTAGTAGAGACGTGGTTTCACCGTGTTAGCCAGGGTGGTCTCGATCTCCTGACCTCATGATCCGCCTGCCTCGGCCTCCCAAAGTGCTGGGATTACAGGCGTGAGCCACCGTGCCCAGCCATTAACAAGATATTTTCTTCCCATATTGTTAGTTGGGGGTAAGCATGGGTCACTGTGAATGCAAATTAATTCCTAATCGAATTTTGATTTTGGTTTGTTTCTGTTTCATATGTATTTTCAGGAAAATTATTATTATTGTTATTTTTTTAGGATTCACCATGTCCTCATTCTCCCAGCCAAGAATATCTCTTATTGAGTGTTCTTGAGGAAGGGTGGATGTACCCCCTTTTACTTATTGTTTTAGTAATAATAATTTAGCTGCAATTTACTAAGCACTGAGGACACTCTAAATACTGTACTGGGAATCTGTGTGGTGTAGTTCACTTTGGTTCTTCCAACAGTCCTGTGTTCGTTTTGCAAAGGGAGAAACTGACTCTGAGAGCTTAACTCCTCTCCTCTGTGCTATGTCGGCTGTTGGGCTACAGAATCTGATTGGGTCTAGATTTGGTTCAGTAGCCTCAAAGCTTACTTTTTTTTTTTTTCTTCTTTTTTTTTTTTTTTTTTTTTTTTTTTTTCTGAGATAGAGTCTTGCTCTTGTCACCCAGGCTGGAGTGCAGTGGCACAATCTCGGCTCACTGCAGCCTCTGCCTCCTGGGTTCAGGCGATTCTTCTGCCCCAGCCTTCCGAGTAGCTGGGATTACAGGCGTGAGCCACCATGCCTGGCTAATTTTGAATTTTCAGTAGGGACAGGGTTTCACCATGTTGATCAGGCTGCTCTCGAACTCCTAACCTCAGGTGATCCAGCTGCCTCAGCCTCCCAAAGTGCTGAGATTACAGGGGTGAGCCACTGTGTCTGGCCTTTTTTTTTTTTTTTTTTTTTTAATAGATATAATGCCCTGTTGCCCAGGCTGGAGTGAATGCTTACTGTAGCCTCTAACTGTTGACCTCATGCAGTCCTCTCACCTCAGGCTCACAAAGCGTTGGGATTAGAGGCATGAGCCACTATGCCCCGCTGCATTTTCCCTTGAACTATACTGTCTTCCTAAAGATATTCTGATTTTGTTTTATAACATTTTCTCTGAATAATTTCATTCTTTTGAGATTTGTGTTCAGGATACCAAGTGTATAGAGTTAATTTTTTTTCATTTCATCAGTGTTGTTTTTTAAAGTAGATTCAATTCATGACAGCATATGATTTTGTTTATCCTGCTTACTGGCATATTCCCAGGGTCTAGATTGGTACTGGGTACATAGCAAGTGCTTAATAAATATTTGCAAAGTAGTAAAATGTTATATAAAACTTCCATAACACTCACCAAGTAATTTTCTCTGCTCCTCAAACATGAGACTGGTTTAAGTTTTCCCTCTGAACGTGGAAAGGACTGCCATGGTTCTTCTTGAGCAATTTTGGTAGTAAGTTATCAGGAATTTACGTAGAGAGACTTTCAGAATTTATAGTGCTTACATATGCTTTGTTTTGTTTTTCTTTTTTCGCTTTTAGGATGATCGCTGCAAGATCCCTTTATTCATGCTAATGTCCTTTATGCCGGCCTCTGCTGTCCCTCCATTCAGGTATTTGGTCTGTTTTTTGGTACGGTAGAAAAGTAGGAATCCTGTCCATTGTTGTGCTGAATTATTAATTCATGTCAGCAGACCATAACATTTAGCTTTCAGCTCACTGTGGCCTCTTCCTTCTGCCCTTCCCTCTCCCTGTGGTAGGGAAGATATCAGGATGTGATTTTCAATGGGCCCTAAGTTGGTACGTGATGAAAGAAGAGACTGCATGGAACTGAAACTGTTACTCCACTTTAAGTCTGGGGTTACTCTTAGCACCTGGTGTGGGAGGTTCTGGAGCACAAGGTCACCGTTGGTCACATGTGGCCCTGAGCACCTGGGCTTTGGCTATCTGAGCTGAGATGTGCTGTGAGTACAAAATACATATGGAGTCAGCCTTGAGGCAAAAAGAAGAGTCTGAAATATTGATTACATGTTAAAATGATTTTGGATAGACTGGATTAAATAAGATTATGTTATTGAAATTAGTTTTACCTGTTTCTCTTTGTGTTTTCAAATGTGGGTACTAGAAAATTTTTAATTACATTTGTGGCTTTTGTGTCTCATCATATTTTTCATTAGAGCTCTACAATGTTGGTGATTATCTCAGTAAAAATAATTTTTATTCATATTTATGGAAGAAAAAGGAATATTTTGATGCTAAACAAAAATTGTTCTTCAAAAGTAGAAACTCTTGCTCTAGAATCTGACAGATGGCACAGTAACAGAAGGATGAGGGCTTGTGTGGCTGCTGTGCCCTGCTTCTTCAGCGTCCAGAGCTGGTCTCAGGTCTTGTGGTGGGATGCAGCTGAGCAGCAATTGTGGGAAACTGTATTTATTCCTGCATTGGAGAGCATGGAAGTGCTAATATAATAACAAGGGCTTATGCACCGTCAGATTTTAGCTTCTTGGTTTTCCTCACCTTTTGACAAAGTCGGGGAGTCTCTGTTGAAATACTCAGTCCGATTTTCCGTCTGACATTTTCAGCTGTGGTGTGATTTCCACGCTGAGAAGCCGGGAGGAGGGTGCTGTGGACAAGAGCTACTGCACTTTGTTGGATTGCCTCTGCTCCTGGGGGCAGGTGGGGCACATTCTGGAGCTTGTTGACAACTGGCTGCCCACAGAGCATGCCCAGGCCAAGGTAGGTTGACATCATGTTTCCTTAAAATTAGGTGAGTGAGGATAACTGTGTATTAGAAATTACATGCTTTTCTAGGGACGTGTGTTTTCATTCTCAGTTTCTCTCTCTCTTCTTTCAGAGCAACACAGCTTCTAAACGTAGGGTGCAGATCCATGATACATGCCCAGTCAAACCTGAATTGGCATTGGTCTACATTGAGTATCTGCTGACTCATCCAAAGAACCGCGAGTGCTTGCTCTCTGCTCCTCGGAAGAAACTTAACCATCTTTTGAAAGCCCTTGAAACATCAAAGGTAACTCTGTGCCCTGAGAGTTGAGTGGTTTCCTATGATTGTGGGGGTGACAAACCAAGGTGTGAAGCTTTCATATTTACAGTGCTATGCAAGTGTTCTGGCTGGAACAGAATTGAGAGTGATCATGTCACCTCATTCAGTTGGTACAAGGCATGGAGCCTGGCCAGGGCAAGGTTGGGAGTCAAGTCCCAGTTGACACGTGTTCAGAAATCTCACATTTGTGTTGCACCTGCTAGGGCGCTAGGACTCAGGAGGATGGCCCCAGTTTCTCAGAACACACCCTCTGCAGGAGATGTGTCACATACCCTTTCATGTGGACACTCACTCCCTGCAGTCCTTGGCAGTTTTTTCTGGGAATGTTTGGAGAGCATTTCCTGGGAACCCATCATGCTCCCAGCTGTCCCACGGAGGCCGTCATGTCTTCCTCTCCTCCAGGAGCCAGCCCTCTGAACACCCTGTTACGCTGCCCTCAAGTGTGACTGTACCAGAAGCAAAGCCCCAGCAGAGTGGAGCCAGGCAGATGGGGAGGACAGGGCCTGGTCATGAGGCAGGGAGGGGACGGGTGGTGCTGTGTGCAGGGCAAGGGCTGTGGACAGTGAGCTGAGGCTGCTCACGTGGCTGTACATTTTCCCATGCCACCCAGCACCTCATGTCCGGGTGCAGAGTCAGCAGACACTGGGCTTCACCAGAGCAGGGGTCTTTCCAGCTCACCTGAGGATCAGGTGCTTCCCATTGTTCTTGCTGTACGGGGTGTGGTGGTGCCTTGTCAGTCAGCATGTGGCCCTTGGGTTTTTTCTATTACAGGCAGATCTGGAGTCACTTCTGCAGACACCGGGTGGGAAGCCTCGTGGCTTCAGTGAAGCGGCTGCCCTGCGAGCCTTTGGTCTCCACTGTCGCCTGAGCATCCATCTTCAGCACAAGGTGCGCCTGCTCCTGGCCCTCTATTAGGATGATACACAGTGCTCTTTTTGTTACTGATTTATCTTCTTGTTTTTGGACAGTTCTGCTCAGAAGGAAAGGTGTATTTGTCCATGTTGGAAGACACTGGCTTTTGGTTAGAAAGCAAAATTTTATCTTTTATTCAAGATCAAGAAGAAGACTACCTGAAGCTTCATAGGGTCATTTATCAGCAAATTATCCAGGTTAGAAGTCTTAAGACACAGAAACCTTTCTCTTTACCAAGTTTGTTATGTTTCAGGATTTCATTTTCTACTTTAGAGTGGTAATTTTAGACATTAGTGTTATTCTTAAAAACTTACAGTGACATTTATCTAACTTTCTAGTTTATCTTTTTGCAAAGCGTAAACTGCATACTTTCAGTGTAATTTTATACATTACATATAAGAGGTGTTCGATTATGTTTGTGGAATTACATAAAATATGTCTCTATATTTCTTACAAAAACAAGAATTAATGTATCTTTATGAAAATTCCTTTATAAAACATCTTTATAAAAATCTGCTTTATAAGATAACTAGCACATGGATAGGAGAAGCTTTGTGAGGCTGGATTTACTCCCTTTTTTAAAATGGCCTTTGTTGCTAAGCTGTGTCTGTCTCTTACAGACCTACCTGACTGTGTGTAAAGATGTTGTTATGGTAGGCCTTGGTGACCATCAGTTTCAGATGCAACTCTTACAGCGGAGTCTTGGAATCATGCAAACAGGTACAGTCAGGGCTGTTTTAGAGCAATAAATACTCAGAACCAGTCCTTCCCTCCCTCCCTCCTTTACTGTGTAGCTCAGAACTCTCACTTTTAAGTGACTGATTATAATGCAACCTGGCATATCCCAAAAAAGGGATTTGTTAGGTGGTGCAGCCCGGAAATTCAGAGGTGTTTCTGTGTCAGACATGACTACATCCAGAGTTTGTGACAGGGTCCTTGGGATTCTGCCTGTCCTTGTGGTCAGCTTCGTTGCCAGGCTGACTTTCCCTGTGGATTGGGCTAGTGGCTGTTTCCTGGCATCTGTGTGGGAAACCATCACCTTTTTGCTCTGCTCTGGTCATGTGCTCCTGTGGATGGGGGCGTGAGTCAGGCATTATTGGGTGGTACCCCACCAGGACCCCCGGAAGTTGCTGTTACCACAGGGAAAGGGTTAGCACAGGGTGACCCATGGCAACAGTGAGTGAGAGGACAGCCCTTGAATCACATCAGATGATGACGGGAAAGGGTGTGGGGCCAGGGGGAGTGCAGCTGGGGTCATTCCATATCTCCTTGGCCTTCTGATCACAGTCTGGTAAAGAAGAGTACTGCTGAGCTGGGACCCTGGTCCCTGGCCCCTGACCCCTAGCCCCTAGCCCCTAGCTCCTAGCCCCTACTCCCTAACCCCTAACGGCCAGCCTCCCCACAAGCCGCTTCTGTGGTGTAGCTGACTGCTGTGTAAACCTGTTTCCGGATGGTTTTTAAGTAGTATCCCAATATCCCAGTGCTGCATTTGATTCTCACTGAGATCTGTAAAAGCCTCAACATTTGATGTTGACATTTCTTTAAGCCTAGTTATTTGCTAGAAGAGATTGAAAATGATAACATTTAGTAAATTCAACATTAAGTTTTGAAAATTAGATTAAGTTGGTAGTCCAATTTCTAGTGGATCCATCTGTAGTCTCTTTCCCATAGCCTTAAATATCTTCATGGCAGATTCCAGAGGGGTCTGTGTGTGTGGACACCCCCAGTGTATCTGTCTTCATGACGTTGCAACTGAAGTAGATGCTAGGAGAACACTGGAGCCAGGATACTGGGCAGTGTCTTAGTTAATCTTTAATTATAAGCAAAATCATCCATCATTTGTTTAACAGATCTAAAGTTTAAGAGTAAATATTAAATAGACCAATATTATTTGCTTCAGCTTTTTTGTTTAATTATTATTATTTTTAAAAAAAATTTTTTTTTTGAAACCAAGTCTTTCTCTGTTGCCCAGGCTGGAGTGGAGTGCAGTGGTGCGACCTTGGCTCACTGCAACCTCCACCTCTAGGTTCAAGCAATTCTCATGCCTCAGCCTCCCGAGTAGCTGGGATTACAGGTGCCCACCACCGTGCCTGGCTAATTTTTGTATTTTTAGTAGAGGTGAGGTTTCACCGTCTTGGCCAGGCTGGTCTCAAACTCAAGTGATCCACCCACCTTGGCCTTTCAAGGTGCTGGGATTACAGGCGTGAGCCACCATACCTAGCCTGTTTAATTCTTTATAATTCACTTCTGTTGTGAAAACAGCATTTTATACTTAAGCTTAATGATTGCAACAGTCAAAATTATTTATTTTTTAAACTTCACTTATCATTTAGGAATTATTTTCCCGTAAGGACCAAATCTACTTTTATTATTTAAAAATTTTACTTTTTGGAGGAGCTAATTATAATTAGAATTCTAGATCTCCAGTGTAGCCAGTTTCATTGTATAGGTATATCTGTTCTCTTAAAAATAAGACAGAACCAACAACACTGTTCTCTAATTCAGGTGTTGAGGGAGCCACACTGCTGAACTTCTGTATGTTCACATGTGCAGTGAACACAATTTTTAGTTTAGTGACTAATACACTATTACTGTTATTGAAGATATCAGTTTTAACTTAAATTGGACAAACGTCATACTTATTTATTTATTTTGGTTAGAATTTAGGTTAACCTGATCAACCTGGCTTTTGGTATTGGCTCACCAAATACCAAAGTGTAATAATCTCTTTTTTGTTACCATTTTATACATTGTTAAGTGAGAAATGTGTAATGATTTCAACAAACTTGTGTGATTAGAAAACTGATATATTCCAATTTTCTTTCTAGTGAAGGGATTTTTTTATGTTTCATTACTTCTTGACATTCTGAAAGAGATAACTGGAAGTTCCTTGATTCAGAAAACAGATTCAGATGAAGAAGTTGCAATGCTGTTGGACACAGTCCAGAAAGTATTTCAGAAAATGTTGGAATGTATTGCACGGAGCTTCAGGAAGCAGCCGGAAGAAGGCCTGCGGGTACTCAGACCTCCCCAGGACGGGGTTCGCTAGATGGGCTTTTCAGGGCTGGGTACACCTACACAGATGCGTCAGCCCTGGCTGTGCTGTTCACGCTCGGGTGACGTGCAGTGTTGTGTGGGAGGTCCCTGCTGGCGAGGTGCACTGAGAGAGATGGAGTCCGTGTGGGAGTCCCCCGTGGTGGATACACTGAGAGGGAGATGGTGACCCCTGTGCATGGGCTGGAGGCAGGAAGGGCGGGAGCTCCAGCTGTTAGATTCTACCCAATGGTCTTAGAACAGGATCCCAAGAGTTCAGGTTGACCAGACGGCAGGACAGGAAGCAGAGGACTGATTGCTCTGGGTTCTGAGCGCATAATTGTTAAGTTCACAGAGTTTTCCAAATAAAATATACCTTTCTTTTGAAAGATGCTAATTTTGATACTTGTAGAGTGACAGACATCTTGCCAGGTGAAATGCTAATTTCTGTCATGAGTTACCTCCCTGTCCTATGTTAACCTTCTCCAGGTTGGAAACGAGAGTCACAGACCTTGAAGGGGCCCGTGGCTTCCCTTTGCTGGTTGAAAGCTGATGTGAAGTGAGAATGTTGTATAAGCACTTCATATAAAAACCTGTCTGCCAGATTTGCTTCATCCTAAAAACAATGTCATGTCAGTTCTCGTGCCACGTGATGTTGTTATCAGAGAGAGCCATTACTTTTTCTAGGTAGTAGCTTAAAAATATCAATGAGCTATTATTTTTTAATGAAGACTTTAAAAAATGCTTAAATGGGAAGCTATTTATGAAATATTGAAGACTCAGTGTCCTGTGCTGATAGAGGTCATTGAAGGTTGTTGGCCATACTTTTTCTAGTCTAGTTCAATTTGAGTTAATTTGAAATGTTCCTGTTTTTGATGAATTTGTTTCAAGTGTCTGTGATCTTTTATGTAATTTGTGCCAAAACCTTTAGGTTTCCCATCAGACCTGTGTAGCTTTAGTCAGAATACCTTGCCTCATAGCTGATGCCTTATTTTAATGTATTGATGTTTTGCCTCTCTCCCTCCTTATTCCTGAGGGTTTTTCTTGGCTTTGGGGAAAGAATATCATCAGGGCAGTTTCCAGTGGGCTTTGGTCCCGTCTATCATCTTCTGGCCGTGGTGCATAGGAGGTTTGAGTCAGCCTGGGAGTGGAATGTAGTGGGCACTGGTAGCAGGCAAACAAGATCAGTGACTCCTTGAGTCCTGGGGGAGGATAGTAAGAATACTTATTTTAAAGTGTTTTTTTGTTTTTTTCAAAACCATGGTTTTTAGTCATTAAAAGTGACGTATGTGTTTTCTTGTAGCTGCTTTATTCTGTTCAGAGGCCTCTTCATGAGTTCATTACTGCTGTTCAGTCTCGGCACACAGACACCCCTGTGCACCGGGGTGTACTTTCTACTCTGATCGCTGGGCCTGTGGTTGAGATAAGTCACCAGCTACGGAAGGTGAAGTGCTTTAATCCTGAAACTGCTGTGCCTCTTATTGATGACACACGATGGTGTTTCTACTAGCAGTACATTCTCTACATTTCTCAAAGTATTTTTTAAGAATTTTCAAACTTGAGTGAGTGGTGCACTTTCCTAGCAGCTACACCTCAGAGTTTGATAGCTAGTTAGTATTTTAGACTCGTGACTATTGTGAAACATATACCAAGGATATTATCACTCTTGATTAAAACAGAAATATAGTCCTTACATTTGAACATGCTTTTATGCTACATTCAGGAGATTTAAATGAGTTGATAAGTTTCTTAAGGTTATTTTCCCTCCTAAAAGGATAGAAGTAGTTGTAATCAGTGGTGAGCAGAATACAAGACTACTCTAGGACTGCTTTTGTGGAATAGTTCACATATCTTTGCATGTTATATTATTAGCCTCCCCCACCTTTTTTTCATTTCTAAGCTAGGATATTCAACCTTCTAATGTCAGTTTAGACTGGGTGCAGTGGCTCATGCCTGTAATCCCAGCACTTTGGGAGGTGGAGGCAGGTGGATCATGAGGTCAGGAGTTTGAGACCAGCCTGGCCAACATGATGAAACTCTGTCTCTACTAAAGATACAAAAAATTAGCTGGGCATGATGGCACGCACCTGTAATCCCAGCTGCTCGGAGGCTGAGGCAGTCTTGAACCCGGGAGGCGGAGGTTGCAGTGAGCTGAGATCACGCCATTGGACTCCAGCCTGGGCAACAGGGCGAGACTCCATCTCAAAGAAAAAAAAATGTAGCTAATATCAGTTTAAACAGACAATTTATTCATTATTACTGACTATCTTATTTTCCTACCAGTAGCTGTAGATGAATTGAAGATGATTATTAATACAGAAGTTATTAGTCTATTTGGTTAAAGGATGTTATAATCAGGATGATAATTCAAGCCAAAACAAAAAGTGGTGTTTTCCCACATGGAATATTCAGGGTGTTGTTTTCCTCTTTACCTCTTAAGAAAATAGTAAAAAATCATGTTTTCATATAGAGAAAAAACCTTCTCTGTATGAAAAGATAAAATCTGACAGGGAAGGTCATTGAATTATATGCATTTTTAATATTTACGTGAATCATAAATTTTGTAATATAAAATCATGACTAATAAAAAGATGTTAACTAAATTCTAAAACATCAAATAGAATTTAAGGCCTTCCTTAAAGCTTGAAGGGAGATCATTTTGGTTTGGAAAGTAATTACCAGATTACACAATAGAATAAAAACTAGGATTTATTTATTCCGGTGAGCTATGTAGCTAAAAATGATTAAAAAAATGTTTGACCTGTGAGTCACATCTGGCTCACCATCTGTTTTTTATCAGTAAAGTCTTATTGGAACATAGCTGTGCCCATTTGCCGTGTTTTTTCTGGCTACTTTTGTGCAGAGTTGAGTAATTATGATAGAGACCATTGCAACTCTGCCCACAAAGGTGAAAATATTTACTATATTATTTAAATATTTACTATTTTGTTACTTTACAGAAAAAGTTTGCTGACAGCTGTTGTATTTCCTTATGGATTTTGTCTACTTATTTTATATGTGACTGTGGGTTTGTCTCTTTTTTCATTTGTTCTGTCAATTTTCTTTTCATGTATTTTCTTGTATTTGGGAGCTCTTTCTTTTTGATGAATTGACTCCTATTATTGTGGAGTATCTCTGGCTCTGACTCCTCATGAAGTCTACTTTGATATTTTCACAGCCAAACCAGCTTTCTTGTGCTTTGTGTTTGCATAGCGTATCTTTTAAAACCCCACCCCCACATGGGTTTAAAAAATCTCGTCCAACAGCCTCTGACTTTTATTTGGCGTGGTTCTAGTCCATTCTTTTTTTTTTTTTTTAGTCCATTTGACTTTAATGAATTTATTGATAGGTTTGGGTTTAAGTTAATGTTAAGTTTCTTTTCTATCAGTCTGTCTGTTCTGTTAGTCTTTCTGTTTTTTTTTCTTTCCTGTCACTTTTATGATGAATTAAGTGTTTTTACTACGCCATTTTATCTCTGTTGACTTTATATTATCTTTTGTGTAATTTTTTTTTTTTTAGTGATTTCTCTAGAGATCTCAGCACGCATGTTTAACTTATCTCAGTACCTTCAGAAATTATGCTTGTCCATTGCATGGTAGGAATCTCCAGTTGTGTTCTCCTATCCCTTATGCTGTTGTTATTATTTTTATTTTAATCTGTCAGTAGTCTTTTGTCTCACTGTTTAAGAAATGCATTTACAACAATCACTTTAAGATGTAAAGTATTTTAATGAGAAACAGTGCTATTTGATGTATAGTGATGATTGACTTAAATATTCAAATTTGTATTATAATCCTGGCAGAGGAAGTGTGGGAAGACTTATTGGAAGTGCTGTCTAGGCCAGGCACGGTAGCTCACACCATAATCCCAACACTTTGGGAGGCCTAGGCAGGCGGAATGCTTGAGGCCAGGAGTTCGAGGCCAACCTAGGCAACATGGTGAGACCCTGCCTCTTTTAAAAAATATTTAAAAATTAGCTGGGCATGGTGGTACACGCCTGTAGTTTTGGCTGCTCGGGAGACTGAGGCAGGAGTTCAAGGCTGCAGTGAGCTATGATTTGTGATTGTGCCACTGCACTCCAGCCTAGGCAACAGAGTGAGACTATGTCTCTTAAAAAAAAAAAAAAAGCAGTGTTGTTTAGTCATGCCTAAATGAAATCTCCTAAGATAGCCAAGAATCGGGCCTAACACAGTGGTGGAGAGATACAGTGGTGGAGAGATACAGGGGTAGGATAGGCATATTCATGTCTCAGCTATTACAGGTGGAAAACCAAGGCATAAGTTTCCACCTGGAGCAGGAATTCTGCACTTGGACTTTCTGAGGAGCATGTGGAATTCGTGGTGAAAGGCTCATCGAAGCTCACAAGGCTGATAATTAAGAGCACAGGTCCGGGCAGGTGCCCTCGTGGCTCTAAACTCGCAGTACTTCACTGTGGGCTTCTGCCCTGCAGGGGGCACTGTGATGTGTAGGAACATGTTTGTTTGGCACAACTGGGTGAGGGGGTGGGCAACGTGCCCCAGGCATTGAGTGGGTGGAGGCCAGGGATGCTGTTCAGCCTCCAACAGCACCTAGCACAGCCTCCCAATCCCCCAAAGAACGAGCTGGTCAGGTCAGTAGTGCTGAGATTGAGAAACGCCGATTTAGACAGGAGTACAATGTTAAATTTATTTAGCATAAAAGCACATTATTTGCAGTAGATGATAAAAAGATAAAGACTTTTTGATGAAAGACTCATTGAGTAATATGTCTGTTTTTCTTTATTTTTGTCTCACTGAATAAACACTTTCGTTTATCTTTTTTTTTTTTTTTGTCATATTGAGACAGGATCTGGCTCTGTCACCCAGGCTGGAGTGCCATGATACATGGCTCACTACAGCCTCAAATTCCTGGGCTGAAGTGATCCTCCTGCCTCAGTCTCCCAAGTAGCTGGGACTACAGGTATGCACCACCATGCCCAGCTAATTTTAAAATTTTGTTAGAGAGGCAGGGTCTTGTCATGTTGACTAGCCTGATCTTGAACTCCTGACCTCAAGCAATCCTCTTGCCTCAGCCTCCCAGAGCGCTGGGATTACAGGTGTGAACCACCACGCCCAGCACACTTATGTTTATAATAATAGATTATTCATAATTATTGTAGACATTTCAACAGTTAATAAAAATAATTCTTTTGAATTTCTAGAAAGTTTTTCTTAGGTGTTGAAGAAAACCCAAAGCAATGTAATTTACAAGTAAGTAGCCTAGTCTCTGTTTACAACTTGCTGATGTGGAACTTTTTTAGGTTTCTGGCGTAGAAGAGCTTACCCCTCCAGAGCATCTTTCGGATCTTCCACCATTTTCAAGGTGTTTAATAGGAATAATAATAAAGTCTTCGAATGTGGTCAGGTAATCACTTTCTCTTTACTGTCCTGAAACGCTCATCGTGGCTGTAAGTGCTCAGCAGCTTTTGTTCTATTCCTTTTACACTCAAGTTTTTCAAAGCTACATTCTTTTCTATGAGAAAAATGTTTCATATAATTTTTTCTCCATTTTATCAGTAATTAGAAATATTTACATTAAACTTACACAGAGAAAAATTCTAACTTTCTGTAAAGAATATTCATCTAAATAGTCTCTGGTTAGTTATGCTTCTCATAAATTCAGTTCAGGAAGAATATAGAATGTTAATGTTTAGTAAAATACTTCTTACCAAGTGTGCTTTCAAAACACTTGACAAGGTTAAATACCGGTGCCATTTTCGTTGAATACGCAGCTGCTACTCATTTTCCAGTCCATATGTCGCTTGATCAGAATTACAGGGTTTGCTGTGGTGCATGCAGGGCTGACAGGTTACAGAGGGAATTGCTTTGCAGATGTCTGGTACCTGTCGAATTTTAATAGCAGATACATTCAATGAAAACTTTTAAAAGCACCATCTTTAGCAGCTATGAGTCATCTTTCAACAACATATTAAATCTTTTTTGTGTGCATTGAGGGTATACAGAGTAGCCTTTTTCACTCAGCACAGCATCCCTGTTCCCAGCAGCATCCTCTGGTTTTAATATCTCACTGTACAATCTGGCACACTCTCCATGAAAAGCATGGGGTGAGTTCAGTCACCTTCCCATGTCCCCTGCAAACTGGGGTTTGTGGTTGTGGTTGAACCTTGGCTGTACTTCTTCTGCTATAATGTATTAGGGTCTATATGATACAGTAATTTTGATGATTGTTGATTTTTTTGCAGGTCATTTTTGGATGAATTAAAGGCATGTGTGGCTTCTAATGATATTGAAGGCATTGTGTGCCTCACGGCTGCTGTGCATATTATCCTGGTTATTAATGCAGGTTGGTTACATTCCCCTCCGTCATCTGGAAGGTGGCTGGTGCACCTCACAGGTGCTGTCATGGGATTCTGGGGATCAGCCCGTGCACTCGGCTACTCCTGGCCAGCTCAGGTGTCCCCCAGCCTTTCCACTCCCTGCCTTCTCATGTGCTGGACACAGTGCTGTCCACCTGGGCTTCCTCTCCTTAGCCCACCCTGCATCTGTTTTTATATCAGCTTGCTCACTCTTCAGTGGTGGAGGTCCTGTTCATTTTCACCTGTTGCCACTAGGTCCATTTAAGTGTTCCTCTCTGTGCCTCGGCATTGAATTTCTGTTGATTTGATGTGTTACCTGTATCTTAAAATCTGAATTTATTTTGGTTGATGATGGATATTTTGGTGTTAATATTTGACCTATCTACTATTTCTCGTAAGCCTT
Organism: Pan troglodytes; assembly: GCF_028858775.2. Lineage (NCBI taxonomy): Eukaryota > Metazoa > Chordata > Mammalia > Primates > Hominidae > Pan > Pan troglodytes. The sequence goes on along the minus strand of NC_072404.2, from coordinate 173,780,083 downwards.
AGCCTTGCCTATTCTGAATATCCCAACCAGTTCAAATAGTACTGGGAAAATAATTGGAGATATGTATAAGATGCTTAGCTCAGTATAAAAAGTAGTAACATCCCTGCAGGGTGACTGCCTTTACCTTTCTGTATTATTTGCTCAGTTTTACTAACGTTGAAATTATTTTCAGAGATGATACATTGTAGATAGGGAGTGCTTCTATTGAAACAAACTCTCCCTGTAAGCCTAAATGGATAGGATATCTGCAGATTGATAAGAATACTCCTTAACTAGTTTGACCCAGGTTGGCCATAAGAAAAGACTTCCCTCAGGGACTCCCCTGCATTGAGATCACCACCAGGAGGATGTTGAGGATGGATGTTGGATGCTGCCAGGTGCCTTGCCCTTAATACATCCTTAACTACCTGCGATAGTTAAACGGGGAAGGACTCTGAAACAGGATTGGTTTGCTGGCATGGACATAATCCTTCCTCTCGTGGCTTCATGGGGTGAGGTCCATTTGAAGTCTTCTTCCCAGTAAACGTTTGTTTGATCTTTACAACATCCCTAAAGAAGGAAGAATTACTATTCCGCGGGTCAGTGTGTAGGTTACCTCAAAGGGAAGGATAGGGAGGCCCAGCTTAGGGAAGTTGTACCACATGTGTACCAGAGTGTTTGTCTTTGTGTAGTGATGTTAAAGTCTTTTCTGTCTTTTAATATAATTTTCCCAGGTAAACATAAAAGCTCAAAAGTGAGGGAGGTTGCAGCCACTGTTCACAGAAAACTAAAGACATTCATGGAAATTACTTTGGAAGAGGATAGCATTGAAAGGTAAAGCAGAGATATTCACCAGATGTGATCATCTAAAACTGCTCATTCTTCTTTGGATCTGCATGAGGTTGTGTTTTCATTTCTGCTACTTACACCCAGGTGGTTAGGAGACTGGGGACTGTAAGGAGAGAAATGTTTCTGTTGGCAAAGACCTTTAGCTTACGTTTAATTTACTTACTAATTCTGTCTTCAAAAACAAAACAAAACTGTCATTTGCAAAATTCTACTGTAGAAAAGTGAGGGCATACAAACTTACTTTATTTGGTTTTAAAATCAGACATTATTTTTGGTGGTTGCTGCATTTTTGAAACCATGGGCGTTTCCCAAGGATAGACACCTAGCGGACAAATACCCACATGGGGATGTGCGGTCCCTCCAGAGCCTCTGAGATGTGTATAATTTCCCCCTTGCTGGACAGCCCATTGCTACGCACAGCCTGCAGGCTACCAGTGTATTCGTAGGGCTGCTTTGCAGCTGGGTGCTTTTGCTGCTGTGTGCTGTTTGGTATGCTCTGCATTTTACTATAGACTCGGTTTTGAGTTGTGTTTGACTTTTAGATCAACCACAAAGAATTTTTTCTTGCTATTTTATGAGCTAGATAGGTGAAGCGTTGTAAAGCTCTGCACTAGGAAATTCACCTTTGCCGGGGAAACAAACCACTCTCCGTAGCTACTTCCTCTGGAGAAAGGTTTTCCAAATCAGAAACTCCTAATTTGTGAATAAACTTCCAAAGCGTGGCTTTTTATAGACTGTTGGCTTGTTCTATAGACACAATACACTTAATGCTCACTTCACTAGAAAATTTGGTTTGTAGGCTGGGCGCGGTAACTCACGCCTGTAATCCAGGAGTTCGAGACCAGCCTGGCCAACATGGTAAAACCCCATCTCTACTAAAAATACAAAAATTAGGCTGGGCACAGTGACTCATGCCTATAGTCCCAGCACTTTGGGAGGCCAAGGCAGGCGGATCTCAGGAGGCTAGGAGTTTGAGACCAGCCTGGCCAACATGGTAAAACCCTGTCTCTACTAAAAATACAAAAATTAGGCCTGTAATCCCAGCACTTTGGGAGGCCGAGGTGGGTGGATCACCTGAGGTCGGGAGTTCAAGACCAGCCTGGCCAACGTGGTGAAACCCTGTCTCTATTAAAAATTACAAAAATTAGCTGGGCATGGTGGCAGGTGCCTGTAATTCCAGCTACTTGGGAGGCTGAAGCAGAAGAATTGCTTGAACCTGGGAGGTGGAGGTTGCAGTGAGCTGAGATTGCGCCACTGCACTCTAGCCTGGGCAACAGAGCAAGAGTCCGTCTTGAAAAAAATAAATAAAAATAAAAAATAAAAATAAAATAATTAGCTGGGTGTGGTGGCAGGCTTCTGTAATCCCAGCTACTCTGGAAGCTGAAGAGCTTAGTTAGCCTGGCTAGAGGTTTATCAATTTTTACTGATATTTTCAGAGAACTAGCTTTTGGTTTCGTTTATTTTTTCTGTTGATTTCTTACTTTCAAGTATATTAATTTATGCTCTAGATTTTACTGTTTCTGTTTTTCTTACTTAGGATTTAATTTGCTCTTCTTTTTCTGTTTTCTGAAGGTGGAAGTTTAGATGATTGATTTTAGATTTTTCTTCTTTTCTAATATGTACTTTCAATGCTATAAATTTTCCTGTAAGCACTGCTTCATTCCGCATTAAAAAACTTTTTTTTTCTATTTATCTTTTTGTCCTTTTTCTTCCCATCAGTTTTTATTTTGTTTTGTTTTTTGTTTTGAGATGGAGTCTTGCTTCGTCACCCAGGCTGGAGTGTAGTGGCACGATCACAGCTTTAACCTCCCAGGCTCCAGCGATTCTCCCATCTCAGCCTCCCAAGTAGCTAGAACTACAGAAGTGTGCCACCATGCACAGCTGATGAAAAAAATTTTTTTGCAGAGATGTGGTCTCACTATGTTTGCCCAAGCTGTCCTTGAACTCCTGGGCTCAAACAAGCCTCTTGTGGCCTCCTAACGTTCTGAGATTACCAGTGTGAGCCACCATGTTTGGCCTTTCCATCATTCTTGCTTTCCTTTTATGCATCTCACAAATTTTTGATAAACTGTGCTGTCATTTTTATTTAGTTCAAAATATTTTTAAATTTCTCTTGTGATTTCCTCTTTGACCTATTTAGTTGCGTTGTTTAATCTCCAAGTGTTTGGGGATTTTTCCAGCTTTCTGTTATTGATTTCTGTTTTAATTCCATTGTAGCCTGAGAGCAGACATTGTATTGTTTCTGTTCTTTTAAAGTCGTGAAGGTGTGTCTTATGGCTCAGAATGTGTTCTCTCTTGGTGAGTGTTCATGTGAGCATGAGGAGAATGTGTATTCTACTGTCGCTGGAGGAAGTAGTCTGTCAACGTCCATTATATCCAATTGACAATGTTGTTGGGTTGAACTATGTCCTTCCTGATTTTCTACCTGTTGGATCTGATAGAGGGTGTTATAGTCTCCAACTATAATAACTGACTTATCTATTACTTTTTGCAGTTCTGTCAGTTTTTGCCTCACACAGTTTGATGCTCTGTTGTTAGGTCCAAGCATTGATGATTGTTACCATCTTTTCATTATGTAATGCTCTTCTTTATCTCTGATAATTCTTCTTACTGTGAATTCTGCTCTGCCTAAAATTAATACTACTACTCCTGCTTTGTTTTGATTAGAATAAGCATGGTATATCTTTTTCCATTCATTTCCTTTTTTTTTTTTTTTTCCCAAGATATGAGGACTTGCTATGTTGCCCAGGCTGGGCTCTAACTCCTGGACTCCTGGACTCAATCTATCCTTCTGCCTCAGTCCCAACTGGCTAGGACTGCAGGCACACACCACCAGACCCAGCTAATGTAATTTTTATCTATATGCGTCTTTATATTTAAAGTGGTTTTTTTTATAGACAGTATATAAATGGGTCATGTTTTTTGATCTTCTCTGACAATCTGTCTTAAAATTGGTGCATATGTACCATATTCAAAGTGATTATTGATATAGTTGGATTAATATCCACCATATTTGTTATTGTCTTCTATTTGTTCCCCTTGTTATTTGTTCCTATTTCTGTCTTCCACTCCTTTTCTGTCTTTTGTGGTTTTAACTGAACATTTTATGATGCCGTTTTCTTTCCTAGCATATCAGTTTTACTTTTTTTTTTTAAACCTTTCTTAGTGGTTTCTTTAGAGTTGGAATTTTTATTTGTTTTTATCTTTCTTAGTGGTTGCTTTAGAGTTGGAGTTTTCATTTATAGCTAATCCACGTTTGCTTTCAGATGACACCATACCACTTTGCAGGTAGGGTGAGTACCCTATAATAACAAAATAATCCTAATCCTTGCCTCTCGTTCCTTGTATCATTGCTATCATTCATTTTGCTAAGGTATAAGCAGACATAAGCATACATAATTGAATATATTGTTGCTATTATTATTTTGAACAAACTACATCTTAGGTCATTTAAGAATAAGAAAAATAAAAGTTTTTATTTACCTTCACTTACTCCTTCTTTGATGCTTCTCCTTTGTTTGTGTTGATCCAAATTCTGACCTATATTCTTTTCCTTCCGTCCAGAGAACTTCTTTTAATGCTTCTTTCAAGGCATGTCTACTGGCAACTAATTCTCTTAATTTTGGTTTGTCAGAGAGTCTTTTACTTCTACTTTATTTCTTTGCAGGGATAATGTTATGTAGTTTATAATTCTAGGTTGATGAATTTTTTTCTCTCTGTACTTTATTTAATTTATTATTATTATTTTTTGAGACAGAGTCTTGCTCTGTTGCCTAGGGTGGAACGCAGTGGTGTGATCTCAGTTCACTGCAACCTCCGCCTCCTAAGTTCAGACGATTCTTGTACCTCAGCCTGCTGAGTAGCTGGTATACAGGCACATCGCCGCCACACCCAGCTCATTTTTGTATTAGTGGAGACAGGGCTTCACCATGTTGCCCAGGCTGGTCTCGAATTCTTGATCTCAAGTGATCTACTCGCCTCAGCCTCCCAAATTGCTGGGATTACTCCCCGTGCCCGGCCACTCTCTGTACTTTAAACATTTCGCTATACTCTCTTCTTGGCTCGTGTAGTATCTGAGAAATAGGATATAATTCTTTTTTGCTCCTCAGTAGATAAGGTGTATTTTTCCCTATCTGGTTCCTTTCAATACTTTTTCTTTGTTTGATTTTTCTGTAGGTTGAATATGATATGCCTAGGTGTAGTTTTCTTTTCTTTTCTTTTCTTTTTTTTTTTGGCATTTATTCTATTCAGTATTCTATGAGCTTCATGGATAAATTCTCAGTTATTATTGTCTGAATATTTCTTCTGTTCCTTTCTCTCTTCTGAAATTCTTATTATACATGTTAACACCTTTTACAGTTGTCTCACAGGTCTTGGATATTTCGTTCTATCAAAACAGCCGCACTTTTGAATTCTGTTTGCTAATATTTTATTTGAGAATGTTTGCCTTAGGTCTGAAATAAGATTAAATGGTCGTTGGTCGTTTTGTTTTGTAGTGTTTTATTTGAGAATGTTTGCATTAGGTCTGAAATAAGATTAAATGGTGGTTGGTTGTTTTGTTTTTGTTTCTTCAGTAGGCTCTCTACCAGTGTTGCTCTCAGCATTAGTTGGTAACTTCTCCCTTCTCAGTGTTGCGGAGCAGTTTAAATCACGTCTGATGCTGTGGAACAACATACCCCTAGAAACCTGGGATGACTTTTCCCTGTTTCTTCTATGTTAGTAGTTGGGTCTGATTTCCTATTACTGCCTGAATAAATTTTGGTAATTTACAATTTCTTGCATTGGTCTAGATTTTTAAATTTATTAAAAAAATGGCTTGTGGTTTTTGTTTATTGATTTTAATAGAATAGAATTTACTCATTGAGATATACATATGGAAAAGAATGTAAATAATATGTGTACCACTGAATTAATTGTCATAAAATGCACTCACAGGCCAGGTGCGGTGGCTTACAGCTGTAATCCCAGCACTTTGGGAGGCCAAGGCAGGTGAATTGCTTGAGTCTAGGAGTTCGCAACCAGCCTGGGCAATGTGGCAAAACCCTGTCTCTACAAAAAATACAGAAATTAGTTGGACATTGTGGCACTCACCTGTGGTCCCAGCTGCTCAAGAGGCTGAGGTGGGAGGATCGCTTGAGCCCAGGAGGTTGATGCTGCAGTGAGCCGAGATCACGTCACTGCATTCCAGCCTGGGTGACAGAGTGAGACCCTGTCTTAAAAAAAAAAAATTCAGTCACCACCTAAATCAAGGAATACACCTCCTGAACATGGCCCCTCTCTCCCTGTTTGAAGGTATCAGCCCACCCCAATACCTCAGTATAATTTTGGGCATTGTCCGGATGAAGAGCAAAGTGTGTGTGGTTTTATACTTGATATGAGGTTTATGTTTACTGTGGCTTTTAACACCATTTCTTTTTTGTCTTTTTTGATTGTACGTCTGAGACTGGCTCTGTGGCTCACACACAGCATTTGTGAGTGCTTGTGCATTGGAGTGTGTGTTTTAGAGAGGTGGAGTGCCACCTGATCAGTTCACGTTCGTTAATTGTGTTACCTCAACTTTTCTATGTTTTTACTGATTTTTTGTTACTTATTCTACAGAGACTTGTGTTAAATTTCTCATTATGCTTGTGAATTTGTCCAAGTATCGTATTTAGGACTGCTTTTGCATTATATATTTTATGGCCCTGTTATTAGGTGCATATAAGTTTAGAACTGCTGTATGTTCTTGATTAATTGACCCTTTTATTTTAATAAAGGGTCTCTCTTTACTCCACTTTGTCAGGTACTGAGATAACAATGTTGGCTGGGCATGGTGGCTCGCGTCTATAATCCCAACACTATGGGAGGCTAAGGTGGGTGGATTGCTTGAGCTCAGGGGTTCAAGACCAGTTTGAGCAACACAGCGAGACCTCATCTCTACAAAAAATACAAATATTAGACAGGTGTGTGGCATGTGCCTATAGTCCCAGCGACATGGACAGCTGAGGTGGGAGGATTGCTTGAGGTGGAGGTTGCAGTGGGTCGAGATTGCGCCACCACACTCCAGTCTTGGCAACAGAGCAAGACTTGTCTCAAAAGCAAACAAACAAAAAACAATGTTTTTCTGTGTGTTTGTCAGGTTCCAGGAGAAGACCAAAACCACGCAGTGATTCGGATAGGGAAAGCTCAGTGTCAGGGATTTTTTTGTTTGTTTTTGAGACAAGAGTCTCCCTCTGTTATGCAGGCTGTAGTGCAGTGGTGCGATCTTGGCTCACTGCAAACTTTGCCTCCCAGGTTCAAGTAATTCTTGTGCATCAGCCTCCCGAGTAGCTGGGATTACAGGCATGCGCCACCATGCCCGGCTAATTTTTGTATTTTTAGTAGAGACGGAGTTTCACCATGTTGGCCAGGCTGGTCTTGAACTCCTGGCCTCAAGTGATCCGCCCGCCTCGGCCTCCCAAAGTGCTGGGATTACAGGGGTGAGCCACCGTGCCCAGCCGAGTGTCAGGGATTTTTATAGGGAGTTGGCAGGATGGGTTATTGGCTAGTGAGAGTTAAAGAGAACTCTAGAGAATACAGGACTAGCAGATGAAGAGAACACCTCCAACCCTAGGTGAGCGCCGCCAAGGAAGGAGCCCCCACCCGGACAGGGAGACCTGGCTTCCTACGTGGAAGAAATTGTTAGAGGCCTTCTGTGGGACCTGAGGATGTCCACTCACCTGGGTGGGTGGTGGGCCGGGGGGATGTGGAGCCATCGCAGGGGAGGTGCTGGGGAGCTGCTGGAGCCGGAGCTGGAAAGCCTACTCTCTTGAGTCCTGCAGGCTCCTGTGTGTGGCTCGGATGGGGTGGGGGCTTGTGGGGTAGTTGTCTGGTGTGCTGCTTGTGCTGTCAGAGTCTGCTGGAGAAAGGGGGGCCTTACAGAAACCTGGAGAAAGTCCCCTCCTTCCCCAGTGACCTTCCAGCACCCCATGGTGATGGGACGTTGAACTGGGCACTAAAGCAGGTGGGTGGGTTTGGGCTCCTAGCGACTGAGTGAATGAAATGCATTCAATTATGTACTCTATTCTAAAAATGATTGAGTGTCCACTATGCTAGTTTTAATCAGGTTAGACTTTGCAACTTTATATTTTAAGAAGAAACCCTCTCAGCACTTTGGGAGGCCAAGGCAAGTGGATCACGAGGTCAGGAGATCGAGACCATCCTGGCTAACACGGTGAAACCCCGTCTCTACTAAAAATATAAAAAATTAGCCGGGCATGGTGGCGGGCGCCTGTAGTCCCAGCTGCTCGGGAGGCTGAGGCAGGAGAATGGCATGAACCCGGGAGGCGGAGCTTGCAGTGAGCCAAGATCATACCACTGCATTCCAGCCTGGGTGACAGAGCAGGGCTCCGTCTCAAAAAAAAAAAAAAAAAAAAAAAAAAAGAAGAAGAAGAAGAAGAGGAAACCCAATAGACTATTGGCCTTAGGAACTTGTTTTTAGGGCAGTGGTCTGATTTGGGGATGACAGAGGAGCACTTGTCCATTTCAGAAAATAAGTGGCAATGATGTAAATGGTTCATCAGGCACAAATATTAAACAAGATGACCAGAATTACCAACTGTAAGAATGTTAAATTGTTTTCACAGGATGTAGTAACAACCTCAAAAGTCTAAGCATTTTTCTTTATTAGAAATAATGTTGGCTGGGCACAGTGGCTTATGCCTGTAATCCCAGCACTTTGGGAGGCTGAGGCAGGCAGATCACCTGAGGTCGGGAGTTCAAGACTAGCCTGACCAACATGGAGAAACCCCGTCTCTACTAAAAGTACAAAAATTAGCTGGGTATGGTGGCACATGCCTGTAATCTCAGCTACTTGGGAGGCTGAGGCAAGAGAATCACTTGAACCCGGAAGGCAGAGGTTGCAGTGAGCCCAGATCGAGCCATTGCACTCCAGCCTGGGCATTAAGAGTGAAACTCCATCTCAAAAAAAAAAAAAAAAGAAAAGAAAAAAAGAAATAATGTTGCCAAGGAAGGCTTATTTGGATATAGAATAGTGTATACTATTCTGAAGATGAAAGGGAAGAGGAACATTGGTTTCTCACTAGGAATGCCTTCCATTTCCACTTATACTTAGTTTCAGGCTAACTACTTGAATTATGTTAGTTACATTGAGAGAAGAAAAGACCTGAGAAATTCAGAACTTACAATGTGGAAAAGGACATGAGCAGAACACTGGGGATGGAGCGTTTTGTTTCTCCATTATTCACCTGCATGCCATCCTCTCTACTAAGATGATACACAGATGAAAAAAAGAGCTCCTCCCTTTAAGAAGGAAACATCCTAGAAAATAAATAGGTCAGGACTGTGAAATAATGGCTTCTTACTTAAATATGCAAGAAGCAAACTATAGAAAAACCAGTGTCTAAAAAAATCAATCTGACAAATTGATGAAACAAGAAAAATCAATCTAACGGAAGAAAACAATTAAGATTTAAGACCGTATTTTAAAATATTATTGATTTAACGTTGGACTAGAGACATTAAAGCAAGTAAACATCTTTAAGAATCTGGGAACCCCTTGCTCCAATTAATATTTTAGGCAGTGGAGCTTGATTTAAAAGTGCACGTTTTCTTAACAACTAATCTAGTTTTCAGGGCTAGTATTCTGTTGACTGGTCTTTTGGGTGCTAAATAAAAATCGGCATCTCATTGCATTTTAATTGCCTCATCCCATATAGCATATTGTAAACTGGACATTTTCTGAGGAGAAACAACATGCATTTGCCCATGCACTGGTGCATTTAAATGTCAAGTATGTTAAATTTATTGCTTTCATAAATTGTATCGATAGTAATAAATTTGTAATTTGAAATAAATTACAAATATAAATAATATATTTCTTAAGGTTTGTGTTACCTCATGAATTTTCCCCACTAATCATATTACAAGCAAATTACTTGCCAATATTAATTGTGCCTCTACTTGCAGGCAACGTTAATAGTAAAATAATGTAGGTGCCAACATTAAACCTTGAAGGGAAAGAGTACTCCCTGAAAATGGCCTCTCTTTTGTTATCAGGTATTGATAAATGAATATCAATTCATTTTATTCTGCTTTAATTTTAACAGTCTTTTTTTTAAACGAATTTGAGGCTGGATGCTTTTTATAGCTTATTTAGTGGTATGCTTCCATCATCCATACCCAATGAAATTGGTGTGGATAATTTAAAAGTATTCATGTATAAAACCACCCTTTAATAAATACAGACACTGTCTTTTTATCTTACGGTTTTTCTCAGAAAATTGATTCTGCTGTGTTTCTTGTGGCTGTGATCACCAACATGTGATCCTAACCTGACATAGAAGGAAAGGTGGCGAAGTTTTGAGTCCTCGTGTTTGACATATTTTACAGACGTTAGTGCTGAGGGGACTTGCACATGGTCTGGTCTGTGTGTCTTGTTACACATCAGGAGAACCCTGGCCCAGGGAGCTTTTTGTCTAAGCTTTTTGTCACTGTCCCTTCCAACTTTAAAATTCCTTCATTTTGTTTTCTTCATTTGTCCTTTAGTAGTTCTTATTTCTCTGGTTTACATAGTGTGTTCAATTCTTGCTTCAGGTAATAGAAGAATGAGTAAATTTGTGTTGCAGTAGTGTTCCAGTAGCAGGAGAAAAATGGCCTGGGTTTAAACCCAGACTGCCCTTCCCAGCTGAGTGGTCATGGGCAGTTTGCTTTACCACTTTTGCCTCAGTTAGCTTATCTGTTACAGGATAACGATAAAGAGTCATTCTTGTTGCCAGTCTAGACTTAGGTCAGTGTAAGTAGCTCTTTACTACCTGGTAAATGAGAACACTTGGCCCTCCATATCCACGGGTTCCAAGTTCGTAAATCCAACCAATCATAGTTTGACAATATTTGGGACAAAAATGGATGGTTGTGGCTGTACTGAATATGAACAGACTTTTCCTTGTCATTATTCCCTAATATAACAGTATAGGATAAACAATATAGTATATAGTATAACAACTATTAGTATAGTATAACAATATAGACAATATAGTATATAGACAATATAGTATAACAATTATTACCATAGCATTTACCTTGTATTAGGTATTATAAGTAGTCTAGAGATGATTTAAAGCATACAGGAGGATGTGGGTAGACTATATGCAAACACTACACCAGGGACTTGAACATCTGTGGATTTTAGTATCTGGGGGGTCCTGGAACACATCTCCCACAGATAGTGAGGGTTAACTGTACTTTTAATGTAACATTTTTCTCTAAAGTATTTTTAAATTCATGTTCACTTAAGGAGACAATATTATTTTTGAGTAATTAAAAATTGATTTTAGGCCAGGTATGGTGTCTGTAATCCCAACACTTTGGGAGGCTGAGGCGGGCAGATTGCTTAAGCTGAGTTCACTACCAGACTGGGTAACATGGTGAAACCCCATCTCTACAAAAAATACAAAAAAATCTGCTGGGTGTGGTGGTGTGCACCATAGTCCCAGCTCCTTGGGAGGGTGAGCTGGGAGGATTGCTTGAGCCCGAGAGGTCAAGCCTGCAGTGAGCTGTGACCTCACTGCTGCACTTCAGCCTGGGTGACAGAGCGTGACCCTGTCTCAAAAAAAAAAAAATTAATTTTAGATTTTGGAGGGTTCATGACTTCCTGGGCCTGTTCCCCTCTGTCTTGCCTCTGGCTGCACTGCTGCTGAGCCAGGCAGTTGCTGGGCTGACAGGTGGGCGGAACCTGGTCTGTGGACAGAGAGCACTCTCTTCTCCTTGGGGGACTCAGGGAATGGGCAGGAAACCCTGAGGCAGCAGGTCCAGTAGAGGCCCAGCGAGGCTGGGAGAGTGAAGGGGCTGTGGGGCACCCAGAGTCTCCTGTGTCGTTGCATGGCGGCCTCCACATAGCTGTGCCCTCACCCCTGGTTCAACACAGGCAGAAATAACCACACAGAGGGTGGCCCAGGCGCTTCCAGAGTGATAGTGGTGGGTGAGTAATAAGTCTTTGAAGAAGAGTCAACTGTAACCCCGAAAGGACAGTCTAGAGCTCAGGTGTCACAGACATACTACAGAGATGGTCCCTGTTGATAGTCAAATTCCAGAAAGGTCAATTTGGAGAGATGTCTCAGAACATAGACCATAAATACTCACGAGGAGAGGTCACGAGGATGGGGATAGACTTGGGGGAAAAGGCCCGAGAGACCTAATAGCAAGGAGAAGCAGTGATTCAACAACGATAGGAAAAAATTCCCCAGAGCTTAAAGAAATATATGCAGATTCCCTTTTTTCTTTCACTACATTCTGGATTGATGGGAAAAAAAATCACAGCTAAATAATTATGGATAAGATTCCTAAATTCCAGGAATAAAGAGAAAATCTTAAAATTTTTCTAGATTCATGCAGGCCAATACAGTGGCTGCTGAACACATGAAACCTGGTGAGTCTAAGCTGAGTGTGGCCCTCATAGAAAGTGCAAGCAGGTTTGGAAGACAGTATGGAAAAGAGAATGTGAACTATGTCATAAATAATTTTATATTGATTACAAGTTGAAGCATTTTGGATATGTTGGGTTAAATAAAATATATTAAGATGAATTTTGCTTAAAAAAATAAAAAGAAGCAAGGTCTTGATCCATTGTACCCTTTGACCTGTTTCAATGTGATTACTGGAAAATGTAAAATGACGCATGTGACTGGCATTGACATTACAGGGGCTGTGGTAGACAGCAGTCTGTCTCCAAAGGTGAAGACCAGGTAGACATGAGTCTCACTTGCAGTGCTGGACACAGGAAGACAATAGGATTGTAAGAGTTTTAAATCTCGCTGAGATTCATTTGGAGTGAAAGGTAGATATTTGTGTCCAGGAGGAATTCAGAGATGAGCTTTTCTTTATTGCTTCTCTGAGGAGACTGCTTTGGAGTGCCCTGTAATGGAACAAGCATTGGAGCCATGCAGGAGTTGTGGGACAGTAAAAAGGGAAGCCATGGTGAGCCACGCACTTTGTAAATATGTGTATTTGAAGGGACAGTGATATGCTACCTGTCTAATAATGATTCTTAAAATAGGCACACTGCCAGGGAAGTGAGGACAACGACTGGCACGGAAAAGTACTCAGTGCTCTCAGCCAAAGCCGCGGCCTAGGTGGGGCTGGGGAGGGCGTGAGGAGGAAGAGTCTCGCCTTGAGGGACAGGGATGCAGGGCAGGGGAGTGGGAAAGAGGTTTTTCTAAAGGCTTCAGGTTATTAGAGGTAGTAGGTAAATGTCATGGTAGTAGAGTATCTTGGTAGGTCACATAGTTTTTATTTATCTTGTTTTCTTGTGTAATAGAGAAATAGGCTCAGAACTGTGGGTGCTGGAAAGGAAGAGCACACGTCCTGTTCGCTCACCAGCATAGCACACTGCCCAGTGAGCACGTTTCATTGCCTGGCAGTGCTTGGGGTCCACCGTCAACCCAAGCCTGTGCTCCAGTGCCATGTGTCCTGACTCCTGTGGGGATTCTGACCCCATTTTACATACAAGAAACAATTAATGAAACATCTATAGATTATTTCAACTTTGTTTTTAAATGCACGGTTGCAAACCATTTTTAGATTATATTTTTGAAAATGTACATTTGGATAATTTGGTCACTTTTTTCTGTAGCTAAATATTTCTTTATTTGTGTTTCAGATTTCTCTATGAATCATCATCAAGATCTCTGGGAGAACTTTTGAATTCATAACCAAGCCAACATCTCCAGACATGTAAAAATAGGGAAAAGTGATTCAAATTGAAATGCCTGTGTATTTTCCTATTGTTTTTAATGTTAATAACCCATATAATAGGGAAAGGGTGGGATTTTTTTGTGGGAGTGTGGGAAGGTGGGGGTTATGGAGGAGATAACTCAAAACTTCTTCAATTTTGCCTAGTGCCTGCGTAAATAATATATTTAATATAAAGGACTCCAGGTATGAATGGTGTAGAAATCCATGATTCCAAGAAAAAACACTTTTCTAGCAAACCTGGTTGTTTTTAAAATGACTTTTATATATGTAATATTGCTTGGAAACTATGAGTAATAAAGCAATGACAACATCCATTTGTTTATTTGAAAGTATTAGGGGCCCGGCGCAGTGGCACACGCCTGTAATCCCAGCACTTTGGGAGGCTGAGGCAGGCAGATCACTTGAGGTCAGGAGTTCAAGACCAGCCTAGACAACATGGTGAAACCCCGTCTCTACCAAAAATACAAAATTAGCTGGGTGTGGTGGTGAATGCCTGTAATCCCAGCTACTCAGGAAGCAGAGGTTGCAGTGAGCTGACGTCGCGTCACTGCACCCCAGCCTGGGCGACAGAGCAAGACTCTGTCTCAAAAAAAAAAAAGAGAAAGTATTAAAATCCACCTTTATGGCCAGGAGTGAGGTGCTGTGATACTCCCTGAGTGGAGAGCCCAGGGCAGGGCCCACAGCAGTCTCTGGGTCCAACCTTCCTGTTGCCTCTATGGGTATTGGGATGGGTCCTGTGGCTGTGAACGTGAGCAGCACAGACACCAAGTAGCTCAGCCTAAAGGCAAACCACTGTTACTCTGGTCTTTTCTTTCTGAGACCTGTTCTGGTAGCAGTGGTGCTGACAGCCTCCTATGCCGCCCTGACCTCTCGCCCACCTGGTGGATGCCAGTTGTTTCATGGCCCCATGCTCCTGGCCCTCTTAGTCAAAGATTCTGTGTCACGGTTGATCCTGTGGGCCCTTGTGGACCACCTCATAGTTGGTTGGAAATTAGTGCAGCTTAAATTTTGTGCTTGTTCTGTCCTCAGCCCCTGAGCAAAAAAGTAAAGAAATGCCAGTGTTTCTGTGCCTGTATTTCTCTGAGAGGGTACAAGAAGTGGACTACTTACTGTAGTTATGAGCATTCAGGGTAAGGTTTTGCCAAGGGATCTGAGAAATGGAAGGTGGGGAGTGGAATAATATTACAGCTTAATTCAGATAATTTTGAAAATATGACTTTCTAGACATCCTGGCTGACTAAACCGTATTCTGAATTCGTGAGTGACATTGATAACGGAAATATAGTTCTATCAGATAGAGTCGTTTATTTGGAAGGGTTAGTGCAGATCTAAGACTGGCGACTTGAGTATGTGAGGGAGAGATTGCTGGTCTCTCCCCTGTTATTCATTCTCCTCTTTTTCCACAGAAATACTATCTATGATTTTGTCTCTGGGTATGTGCCCCTCCTGAATAAAGACCACATTCACCAACATTGCTTGCACCTACATGTGGGCATGTGTCCAGGTGCTTCCAGTAAGATAATAGTGAAGTTGTCATGGGCACCTTAAAAGTTATCTGTGTATCTTTACCTTTCTTACATTCTGCCTGGAATGGGGTTGTGATGGATGGAGCTCTCACTGCCATGTTGGACTGTGAGGATCTACAGTTTTGAGCTACATTCCTGAGCCGACATTGTTTAAGCCCCCAGTGTCTTTGGGAGAACTCAGTCTTGACAGTTGAAAGCCATAACTCAAAGCTAGTCTGAGGATGAATCCCTGTGATTGCCACCGGGCACTTGACATTTTAATTAGCACTTCTGCTCCCAGAATTCACCTGCAATGTTCCAACACCAATGTTACTTCTGCACCCAGTTAGAGGGGTAGGGAGAGGTTGGGAGCTGCCCTACCCCTGCTGTGGCACTCACTCCTCAGCCAAAGACTGGCAGAATCCTGGCCGCATGGCCGCGAAGGCAAGTACTCACCACTTTAAACATTTAAATATTCCCTGCATCAGGAGACATTCTTCACCACTCACCAAGACTCAAGGGGAGAGATCCCAGAACAAAAAAATAAATAGCTGTTGGGTGGCCAAAGACAGTAATAATTGTAATTTAAATTATTCTGATTTTCTAGATCAGTGGTTTTCAGGCTTTAATATGCATCAGAAACATCTAAAGTTTGTTATAACGGCTGCTGGGACCCGGCCCCACACTGTCACAGTCTTGAGGTTCATCCACACTGTGGTGGCTTAGCCATTCACCTATTGAGGGTCGTTTGTTACAACGGCTGCTGGGACCCGGCCCCACACTGTCACAGTCTTGAGATTCATCCACACTGTGGTGGCTTAGCCATTCACCTATTGAGGGTCGTTTGTTATAACGGCTGCTGGGACCCGGCCCCACACTGTCACAGTCTTGAGATTCATCCACAGTGTGGTGGCTTAGCCATTCACCTATTGAGGGTCGTTTGTTACAACGGCTGCTGGGACCCGGCCCCACACTGTCACAGTCTTGAGGTTCATCCACACTGTGGTGGCTTAGCCATTCACCTATTGAGGGTCGTTTGTTACAACGGCTGCTGGGACCCGGCCCCACACTGTCACAGTCTTGAGATTCATCCACAGTGTGGTGGCTTAGCCATTCACCTATTGAGGGTCGTTTGTTACAACGGCTGCTGGGACCCGGCCCCACACTGTCACAGTCTTGAGGTTCATCCACACTGTGGTGGCTTAGCCATTCACCTATTGAGGGTCGTTTGTTACAACGGCTGCTGGGACCCGGCCCCACACTGTCACAGTCTTGAGATTCATCCACAGTGTGGTGGCTTAGCCATTCACCTATTGAGGGTCATTTGTTACAACGGCTGCTGGGACCCGGCCCCACACTGTCACAGTCTTGAGATTCATCCACACTGTGGTGGCTTAGCCATTCACCTATTGAGGGTCGTTTGTTACAACGGCTGCTGGGACCCGGCCCCACACTGTCACAGTCTTGAGATTCATCCACACTGTGGTGGCTTAGCCATTCACCTATTGAGGGTCGTTTGTTACAACGGCTGCTGGGACCTGGCCCCACACTGTCACAGTCTTGAGATTCATCCACAGTGTGGTGGCTTAGCCATTCACCTATTGAGGGTCGTTTGTTACAACGGCTGCTGGGACCCGGCCCCACACTGTCACAGTCTTGAGGTTCATCCACACTGTGGTGGCTTACCATTCACCTATTAAGGGTCATTTGTTACAACGGCTGCTGGGACCCGGCCCCACACTGTCACAGTCTTGAGATTCATCCACACTGTGGTGGCTTAGCCATTCACCTATTGAGGGTCGTTTGTTACAACGGCTGCTGGGACCCGGCCCCACACTGTCACAGTCTTGAGATTCATCCACACTGTGGTGGCTTAGCCATTCACCTATTGAGGGTCGTTTGTTACAACGGCTGCTGGGACCTGGCCCCACACTGTCACAGTCTTGAGATTCATCCACACTGTGGTGGCTTAGCCATTCACCTATTGAGGGTCGTTTGTTACAATGGCTGCTGGGACCCGGCCCCACACTGTCACAGTCTTGAGATTCATCCACACTGTGGTGGCTTAGCCATTCACCTATTGAGGGTCGTTTGTTACAACGGCTGCTGGGACCCGGCCCCACACTGTCACAGTCTTGAGGTTCATCCACACTGTGGTGGCTTACCATTCACCTATTGAGGGTCGTTTGTTACAACGGCTGCTGGGACCCGGCCCCACACTGTCACAGTCTTGAGATTCATCCACAGTGTGGTGGCTTAGCCATTCACCTATTGAGGGTCGTTTGTTACAACGGCTGCTGGGACCCGACCCCACACTGTCACAGTCTTGAGGTTCATCCACACTGTGGTGGCTTAGCCATTCACCTATTGAGGGTCGTTTGTTACAACGGCTGCTGGGACCCGGCCCCACACTGTCACAGTCTTGAGGTTCATCCACACTGTGGTGGCTTACCATTCACCTATTGAGGGTCGTTTGTTACAACGGCTGCTGGGACCCGGCCCCACACTGTCACAGTCTTGAGATTCATCCACACTGTGGTGGCTTAGCCATTCACCTATTGAGGGTCGTTTGTTACAACGGCTGCTGGGACCTGGCCCCACACTGTCACAGTCTTGAGGTTCATCCACACTGTGGTGGCTTACCATTCACCTACTGAGGGTCGTTTGTTACAACGGCTGCTGGGACCCGGCCCCACACTGTCACAGTCTTGAGATTCATCCACACTGTGGTGGCTTAGCCATTCACCTATTGAGGGTCGTTTGTTACAACGGCTGCTGGGACCCGGCCCCACACTGTCACAGTCTTGAGGTTCATCCACACTGTGGTGGCTTAGCCATTCACCTATTGAGGGTCGTTTGGCTGTTTATCCATTCACCTGTTGATGGTTGTTTGGCTATTTACCCACTCACCTATTGATTCCCCTTTGGCTGTTTATTGATGGTCCTTTGGCTATTGCAGATAAAGTTGCTAGGAACCTTCATGTATACAAGTCTGTGTGGGCTTGTTTCACTGGGTCAGTTTCTTGGAGTGGAAGTTCTGGTTAATATGTTAAGTCTACATTTAACCTTTAAACAAATCTCACAAACTGTTTTCCATAGTTGTTGTAACATTTTGTATTCCTATCAGTTCCTCCACATCCTCCCTTACAATGGTTATTTTCAGTGTTTTTATCTTCATTCTGTTGGTTGTGTAGTGGTAACTCATGGTGTCTTTAATTTGTGTTGCCCGAGGACTGATGCTGCACACTTCACTTATGTATCTGTGTTGGTGAAATACCAGCTCAAGTCTCTCATCTGTTTTTGTTGTATTATTGCATTGTTTGTCTTGTTGCGTTTTAAGCCTTCTTTAGATGTTCTGGATACAAGTCTTTTATTAGGGTAGGGTATTACAGTATGTGGCTCCTATTTTTATTTTATTTTATTTTATATTTTATTTTTGAGACCGAGTCTCGCTCTGTCACCCAGGCTGGAGTGCAATGGTGCGATCTTGGCTCACTGCAACCTCTGCCTCCTGGGTTCATGCAGTCCTCCTGTCTCAGCCTCCCGAATACCTGGGATTACAGGTGCATGTCACCATGCCTGGCTAATTTTGTGTGTGTGTGTTTTTAGTAGAGATGGGGTTTCACCATGTTGGCCAGGCTAGTCTCAAACTCCTGACCTCTGTGCTGGGATTACAGGTGTGAGCCATCGCACCTGGCCCTATTTTAATTTTTTAAAATGGTGTCTTTCAAATAGGAAATTTTAATTTTGAAGAAGTCCTGTTTATCAATTATACTCTTGTAGTTTGTGCTTTTTGTGTTCTATATAAAAAGACATGTAAAAAACCATGTTTATTTGTTGTCCTGTATGAAATAACATGTTTTATTTTGGCTTACATAGTTAACTGATGAGAATCTTGCTGTTATTTCTACATTGGTGTCTGTGGCTGCTTTTATTATCTCCTTATCGAAACCTAAAAGCTCTGCTCTTGTGTTTAGGTCTGTGATCCATTTTGAATTAATGTTTATGTATGGTATGAGGTAAGGATTTATTTATTTCTTTATGCCATATGGATATCTAGTAGTCCCTGCACCATTAGAAGGTAATATTTTTATCAAGGAACTCCATGACACATCTCTGGACCTGCCCTTCATCTAGACCAGCAGGGCTCAGCTGGGCATGAGTTTGCCCCTCTTTCCATCAGTGGCACAGGTGTCTTGGTGGGCTGGGTTGCCACAAAATGCCTCAGGTAGGAGGCACGGGACAGCCCTTGCAACAAAGAGTCATTCCAGCCCAGTGGTCAATGGTGTGATGTTGAGAAGCTCTGCTGTGTAAGTTTATGTTTTAGCTGTTATGATTAGGTGTATAATCCATTTTAAGTTAATCTTGGATGTGGAGTCCAAGTTCAGTTTGTCGTTTTTGGTTTTTCCCCATATGATTATCCAGTTGTTCCTGCACCCTTTCTTCCTCCATGAAATCACCTTGCATCTTCGCCAAGATGCAGTTGGCTATACATGTGTGGGCTCTTTCTGGAGTCTGTTCTGTGCACTGAGCTATGGCCATCCTTACGCCAATTCCCAGGGTCCTTTTTATTTGAGCCGTACCTGTGTCTTAAAATTGTGAATTGCAAGTCCCCAATTGGCTCTCTGTTTTTTGATGTGGTTTTGGCTTTTCTAGCTCCTTTGCCTTTTCATATACATTGTAGAATCAATTTGTCAATTTCTACAGACGAAAACATGCAGTACAATTCTGATTGTGATTACACTAAACTTACAGATCAAGCTGGGGATTAACTCGCAAAAAGAGTCCGGCCACTTATGGAAAGAAGGCAAAATAATAAGTTACGATGAGAAAGAGTGATATTCCTGTATTATTAGTGCAGGCAAGGGGAAGAGCAGTTCCACTCTTCAGTTTGTGGAGGGAACGCAGGGTTTTACAGAAAGGGTTTGGAATGCGGAATAGGCAAGGGGGGCTAAGAGGTGCCAGGTGGCGTGACTTGCTTCAGTGGCCCCTCTTGAATTATTGTCCCATTTGGTGAAGGGGCCGGCACCATTGTGCATCCTACCAGGTTATAAATTAATCACAGTCAATCTTGTAGTCACTCTTCAGCCAGGAGAGGGTTCTGGCCTTGAAATAATCTTTTGTTGGAAAGAGAATTCCGGAGTTGCCTAGTCCCTTTTAGGACCCGACCCCTGAAGCTTCTAAGCAAATAAATGGCCAGATAAGAGAGCATGGTGTGTGCTTAACTAGTATCTGGGTAAATAAATGTGCATAAAGCATGGGAGCATACAGTGGGAAAAGAAAGAAGAGTGGAGGGCCCGGGTTCGGTGGCTCACGACTGTAATCCCAGCACTTCGGGAGGCTGAGGTGGGTGGATTGCCTGAGGTCAGGAGTTCCAGACCAGCCTGGCCAACATGGTGAAACCCCATCTCTACTAAAAATACAAAAAATTAGCCAGGTGTGGTGGCACACGCCTGTAATCCCAGCTACTTGGGAGTCTGAGGCAGGAGAATCACTGGAACCCGGGGGGTGGTGGTTGCAGTGAGCGGAGATTGCACCACTGTACTCCAGCCTGGGCGACAGAGCGAGACTGTTTCCAAAAATAAAAATGAAAGGGAGTGGAGGTTCGCAGCACATTCCAAGGCTGTATTTCAAGATGAAAGGTAACACATATGCAGTTTGTCTCAAAGTTTTATCTTGAGACTGGGAAGGGGAAGAGGAAAAGGAAAAGAAAAAACAGTTTGAAACACAGTTTGAGGCTAGGCTGCTAAGCTGCTCGGGCAGAGGGAGAATTGACACTCAACAGTGTTGAGTCCTCTGATCCATGACCATTGTCTAGTTTTTCAGACATTTAATATCTCCCAGTATTTTGTCATTTTCATGATATAGGTCTTCCATATGTTTTATTAAATTTATCCCTACATATTTTGTGTTTTATAGAGCTGTTGTAAATGGTAGTATTTTTAAATTTTCAACTTCTAATTGTTTATACTGGAATAGAGGAAGGCAGTTTCTTTTTGTATGTTGACTTTGTATTCTACTTTTCTAAGCTCATTGATGACTTGTGGTAGTTTATTTATAGGCTCTGTCATATTTTCTACTCAGACGATCAGGTTATCTAAAAATAAATGCCATTTACATCTTCCTTTCCAGTCTGGATGCTTTTATTGCTTTTCCTTTTTGTGCCGGTGAGAACCTCCAGTAAAATGTAGCCTGGAAGTGGTGTGAGCAGGCACTCTCGCCTTGTTCTGGTCTCCACAGCACAGCATTCAGTCTTCCACAGCTCAATAAACTGTAGGTTGTTTATAGATGCATTTTATCAGGATGAGGAAGTGCCTTTCTATTCCTAGTTTTCTGAGAATTTTTTTCCATGAGTAGGTGTTAAAATTTTGTCAAATCCTTTTTATGCATTTTTTTTTTTTTTTGAGATGGAGTCTCGCACTGTCGTCTGGGCTGGATTGCAGTGGGTGATCTTGGCTCACTGCAACCTCCGCCTTCTGGGTTCAAGCGATTCTCTTGCCTCAACCTCTCGAGTAGCTGGGATTACAGCTGCCTGCCACCATGCCCGGCTAATTTTTTTGTATTTTTAGTAGAGATGGGGTTCACTATTTTGGCCAGGCTGGTCTCGAACTCCTGACCTCATGATCCGCCTGCCTCGGCCTCCCAAGGTGCTGGGATTACCAGCATGAGCCACCGCGCCTGGCCCGCATCTGTTAACTAACATATCTACCTTCAAAAAATATTGTATCCCTTCATGAGTTGCACACAGACTTAGCAGCCTACCTCCACCTTCTGCTCACTGTGCTCTCATTGTCATACGTTTTACTTCTACATATGTTATTCCCAAAATTCATTGTCATTATTTTTGTTTTAAACTGTTAATTAACTTTTTAAAAGATTTAAACATGAGAGAAAATTGTCTTTTAAGTTTATCCACGTATTCACTATTTCTGGCAATGTTCTTTCCTTTGTGCAGTTTCAGATTTCCATATGGTGTCATTTTCTTTCTTCTAAAGAGCTTTCTTTAATATCTCTTTAGCATATATCTGCTAGTTATGAGTTTTCTCGGCTTTTGATTATCTGGAAGAGTATTTTGCCTTCATTTTTGAAGGTTTAAAAAATTTTAGAGACAGTGTCTTGCTCTGTCACCCAGGCTCAATCATGGCTCACTGCAACCTTGACCTCCTGGGCTCAAGTAGTCCTCCTGCCTCAGCCTCCCAAGCAGCTGGAGCTACTGGCATGTACCACCACATCTGGCTTTTTTTTTTTTTTTTAAAGACAGGGATTTGGGCTGGGCGTGGTGGCTCACGCCTGTAATCCCAGCTCTTCAGGAGGCCAAGGCAGGTGGATTACCTGAGGTCAGGAGTTCAAGACCAGCCTGGTCAACATGGTGAAACCTCGTCTTTACTAAAATACAAAAATTAGCCAGGTGTGGTGGCGGGTGCCTGTAATCCCAGCTACCCGGGAGGCTGAGGCAGGAGAATCGCTTGAACCCAGGAGGCGGAGGTTGCAGTGAGCCGAGATCGCTCCGTTGCACTCCAGCCTGAGTGACAAGAGCGAAACTTTGTCTCAAAAAAAAAGAAAAAAAGACGGGTTTGCCATCTTGCCTAGGTTGGTTTCTGAGGTATTTTCGCTAGAAAGAGAATCCTGCATTGATATTTTTCTCCCAGGAGTTTAAGCATGTTTTACTGTGGCTTATTTGGTTACTGATGAGCATCCTACTGCCAGTCCCACCTTCGTGTCTCTGTCTGCCTTCATGATCTCTTTATCACTTTTTTGTTTGTTTGTTTTGTTTTGAGACGGAGTTTTGCTCTGTCATCCCAGGCTGGAGTGCAGTGGCATGATCTTGGCTCACTGCAACCTCTGCCTCCCGGGTTCAAGTGATTCTCCTGCCTCATCCTCCTGAGTAGCTGGGATTACAGGCATGCACCACCAAGCCCAGCTAATTTTTGTATTTTTAGTAGAGTCGGGGTTTCACCATGTTGTCCAGGCTGGTCTTGAACTCCTGACCTCAAGTGATCCACCTGCCTCGGTCTCCCAAAGTGCTGGGATTATAGGCGTGAGCTAACACACTCGGCCTATCACTGGTTTTTAGCAATTTGATTATGATGTATTTGGGTGTGGTTCTCCTCATGTTTCTTCTGCTTAGGTTTTATTAGAATTCTTGAATGTGTTGGGTTTTAGTTATCAAATTTGAAAAATCTTCTGGACCTGTGGTGCAGCCTCACTGAGGAGGGCCACCCTGCACCCGTCGCCGGCCCCGGTCTCCCAGGGCCTCACCCGAGTGATGCCCCGCTATTGCGCGGCGATTTGTTGTAAGAACTGCCGGGGATGAAACCATAAAGACCGGAAGCTGAGTTTTTATCCATTTCCTCTACATGACAAAGAAAGACTGGAAAAGTGGTTAAACAATATGAAGCGAGATTCATGGGTTCCCAGTAAATACCAGTTTCTGTGTAGTGACCATTTTACTCCTGACTCTCTTGACATCAGATGGGGTATTCGATATTTAAAACAAAGTGCAGTTCCAACAATATTTTCTTTGCCTGAAGACAATCAGGGAAAAGACCCTTCTAAAAAAAAAATCCCAGAAGAAAAACTTGGAAGATGAGAAAGAAGTATGCCCAAAAGCCAAGTCAGAAGAATCAGTTGTATCAAATGAGACAAAGAAAAATATAGTTAACACAAATGTGCTCCCTCAACATCCAGAATTACTTCATTCATCTTCCTTGGTAAAGCCACCAGCTCCCAAAACAGGAAGTATACAAAATAACATGTTAACTCTTAATCTAGTTAAACAACATACTGGGAAACCAGATTCTACCTTGGAAACATCAGTTAACCAAGATACAGGTGTAGGTGGTTTTCACACATGTTTTTATAATCTAAATTCTACAACTATTACTTTGACAATTTCAAATTCAGAAAGTATTCATCAATCTTTGGAAACCCAAGAAGTTCTTGAAGTAACTTCTAGTTATCTTGCTAATCCAAACTTTACAAGTAATTCCATGGAAATAAAGTCAGCACAGGAAAATCCATTCTTATTCAGCACAATTAATCAAACAGTTGAAGAATTAAACACAAATAAAGAATCTGTTATTGCCATTTTTGTACCTGCCAAAAATTCTAAACCTTCAGTTAATTCTTTTATATCTGCACAAAAAGAAACCACGGAAGTGGAAGACATAGACATCGAAGACTCCTTGTATAAGGATGTAGACTATGGGACAGAAGTTTTACAAATCGAACATTCTTACTGCAGACAAGATATAAATAAGGAGCATCTTTGGCAGAAAGTCTCTAAGCTACATTCAAAGATAACTCTTCTAGAGTTCAAAGAGCAACAAACTCTAGGTAGATTGAAGTCTTTGGAAGCTCTTATAAGGCAGCTAAAGCAGGAAAACTGGCTATCTGAAGAAAATGTCAAGATTATAGAAAACCGTTTTACAACATATGAAGTCACTATGATATAGAATAACTAGGTTTTAAAACTATGGCTGTTAAATAAGCTTTTTCCAGCCAAACCAAACTACATGTAAAGTGAACTTTTTCCTGTATAAAGTTCTCATCTTAATGAACCTATGAGAGTGTTGTGAAGTTATGAACTGTATCCTATTCTTGTAATGCTCATTTAAGAAAGACCAGAGAGTTGGGCTGGAGAGAAAAGCAGTTTTATTACTTGATAATTTTCCAAATTAAAATTTAGCACATAAAAGGATTCAGTTATAACATGAGAAAACAAAGAAGTGTTCAAAGAGCACAGACTAGAAGTCAGGTTCAGGATTCAGTCCTGGTTCTACCACTGGCATGTGACTTGGGTAAGTTACTTATGATTGTGCCTCAGTCCCTAATTTGTAAAATAAGCACTTACTAGATTTCTAATTGTCTGCTTCTTTATAGTTCCTTCCCTTTTTATTAAGATATTTCTATTAGAACACATTTTCTGTAAGATAATATATACTTAATACTAGAAGTTGGCTAGAATTTGATGATATTAAACTATGTATTATTTTCAATATTTATTGAATTCTGTGGTGTTTGACCTTTTGGCTGTAGTTACATATTACGGTTATATTATCTGTAATAGAAAGGAAGATAAACCTTTTTTTTTTTTTTGAGATAGAGTCTTGTTCTGTAACCCAGGCTGGAGTGCAGTGGCCTGATCTCGGCTCACTGCAGCCTCTGCCTCCCGGGTTCAAGTGATTCTCCTGCCTCAGCCTCCCGAGTAGCAGGGATTACAGGCGCACACCACCACATCCAGCTTATTTTTGTATTTTCAGTAGAAACGGGGTTTCACCATGTTGGCCAGGCTGGTCTCGAACTCCTGACCCCAGGTGATCCACCTGCCTCGGCCTTCCAAAGTGCCGGGATTACAGACGTGAGCCACTGTGCCTGGCCAAGATAGAACTTCTATAATTTTATTCCAGTTGAACTAAACTAAGGAACCACCCATTAGCCCAGTTCTTAGAAGAGGTACTTCAGACTTGAAATAATATGTATTTCGGTAACTTATATGTGGCTAGCCATCAAGTACATAGTCATCTGAGCTAAACGTTCTGTATTTACACAGTTATATTTATAAACCAAAAATTTTAATAGGTTAATTTTAAATATATTTTAGAAATCACAGTTTGTATCTGTTTCTTAGTAGGTGTGGCCTTTAAAATATGTGCTTATTCATTGTTAAATTCCAGAATAATAGAGTAATACTTAATACTGTACATTCCCACTTATGTATATTTTATTAAAATTTATAAGCAAGAAATGACACATAAGTGGTCATGATCTTAGGGAGACAAAGAATTTCTCTTAGGAAAGAGAAGTGATGGTAATGTAAATAAAAATGCTGTTTATATTCACATGATTTTAAGAAAACTGTAAAAGCAGAGACTTTAGTAATGACACAAATGTGACAAATAGATGTTTTCTTAAAATTGGCAGTCAATATAATTATGTTTCTGCCTATGATGTTGAGGAAGTTCTGTAAGTTCTATCAGTCTGATTCTTAGTTTTCTCATCTGTTAAGTAGAACATACTATTACTTACCTTAAAGGGTGGCTTTGAGAATTTTGTAAGGAACAAACATGTTTTTGGTTCTGGAATATAGGAGGTGCTCAATAAAAGTTGACTCCGAATGGCAAAAAGAAAAAAAAAAAAAAGAAAAAGATCTTCATCCATTATTTCTTCAACAACCTTTCCCTTACCTTCCCCTTTCCTAGCTCCAATTACATGTGCGTTATCCTGCCTGGTATTTTCCGTGGCTTCTTCGTGCTCTTTTTATTTCTCTCCAGTTTTTTCCTCTGTGTGTTTTTCACTTCCAGGAGCTACTTTTGAGTCATTTTAGTAGCTCCTCATTAAGTTCATTTTTTTCTCTACCTTTTTAAACCATATACTACATATTTATAATAGCTGTTTTAATGTCCTTGTCTGTTCATTCAGTCATTTCTGGTCTATATCTTTTCTGGTTTCTCCTAGCTATTGGTTACTTTTTTGTCGTTATTATTGTTTTGTGTTTCTAGTAATTTTTGAATTACTAGACATTTTTGAATAGATTTTTGAATAGTTGATGGACATCATAAATTTTATATCATTGTTTGCTGGCTTTTGTTGTATAGCTTTAAACAGTGTTAGAGTTTGTTATGGCATATGGTTAAGTTACCTGGAATCAGTTGGATCCTTTCGAGGATTACTTTTAAGCTTTGTTAGTGTCGGTATAGAGCAACCTTTACTCTAAGACTAGCTTATTCCTACTACTAAAGCAATACCCTCTGGGTAGTAAAGGAATACCCTTCTGGGTACTAAAGACTGGCCAACTCTCCCATACATTGCAAGGTCCTTCTGGTCTTGCTAGTGGGTATGTAAACTGTTCTTAGCCCTGTGTGGTCTGCAGGAACTATTGTGTCTGCACCAGCCTGGTGATTCTTTCCCTGGTCTAGTTGTTTCTCTCCTGTTTGCATAGTTCAGAACTCAGCCAAAGACTCAAGTGAACCCCTCTGCAGATCTTTAAATGGTTGTTTCCTTAGCTCCCTTTCTTGGGTATCCTACACTGTAGATTTTAGCTCTCTTGACCTTCCCAAACTCCATTCTGTCTCTCTCTTCTTAACATAATGAGGCCACCAGACCCTGTGTGTCTCCTCCCTGCCTAGAAACGGCTTCCAGAGAGTACCTGATGTGATCGTAGGACCTACCTCGTTTGTTTCGTCCCCTCAGGAACCTGAGTCCTGCTGCCTGTTATCCAGTGTCAGAAAACTCATTTCACATTTGTGTGGTTTATTGTTTGGTCAGGCTGGAGGGTAAATTCACTCCCTTGCTACTTCACCATGATGTGAAGAGGAAAAACCTTGAAAGTAGATAATTCTAGTAATTTTTTATTAGAACATTATGGATGTTACATTGTTGAATAGCTATGGGCTTTGTTTTGGCAGGTAGTTACATATGAATCAGTTTGGTTCATTTGAGGCTGTTTTTTCATATTAATAAAAAGTATTTTTAAAATGTGGTAGAATATATATAACAATTTGCTATTTTACACTTTCAGCTCAGTGGCATTAAGTACATTCACATTATTGTACCACCATTACCACCATCCATCTCTAGAATTTTTCGTCTTCTGAAACGGAAACTCTGTGGCCCTAAACACTAGCTCCCATCCTCCGTCCCCTAGCCCCTGGCAGCTACCATTCTACTTTCTGTCTTCATGAATTCGACTACCCAGGCACCTCATGTAAGGGGAATCATAAAATATTAGTTCTTTTGTGGCTGGCTTATTTCACTCAGTGCAATATCCTCAAGGTTCATCTGCTGTAGCATGTGTCAGCATTTCCTTTTTAGGGCTGAATAATATTTCATTGTATGGCTGGTCCACGTTTTGTTAATCCAGTCATCCATCCATGGACACTTGATTTGTTTCCACCCCCTGGCTATTGTGAATAATGTTGCAGTGAACATGGGTGGACAGCTGTCTCTGTGAGGTGTGCTTTAAATTTTGGGGGGTATGTACCCAGAGGTAGAATTACTGGATCATATGGTAGTTCTATTTTTAATTTTTCGAGGATCTGCCATACTCTTTTTCCACAGTGGCTGTACCATTTTACATTCCCACTAGCAGTGCACAGGGGTTTAAATTTCTCCATATTCTTGCTAACATTAGTTATTTTGGGGATTTTGTTTTATGTTTTTGATAACAGTCATCCCAATGTTTGTGAAGTGGTATTGAGGCCTGTTTTTAAACATAACTGTCAGGGCTAGAGCAGCCGTTATGCCACCAGAAGTTCAGCTCTCCTACTGAGGTGAGGCCCCTCTATGATCTTGGCTGAATGACGTGGGGAATGACTAAGGACATTGCTGTGGCTGATTAGAGTCTCACATTTCTGTGAATTCTTTATTTTTATTTTTTGAGATGGAGTCTCACTCTGTCACCCAGGCTGGAGTGCAGTGGTGTGATCTCGGCACACCGCAACCCCCACCGCCTGGGTTCAAGCAATTTTCCTGCCTCAGCCTCCCGAGTAGCTGAGATTACAGGCGTGTGCCACTACGTCCTGCTAATTTTTTGTATTTTTAGTAGAGACGGGGTTTCACCATGTTGGCCAAGCTGGTCTTGAACTGCTGACCTCAGGTGATCCACCCGCCTTGGCCTCCCAAAGTTCTGGGATTACAGGCGTGAACCACTGCATATTTCTGTGAGTTCTGAGAACTGTTTGTCTCACAACTTCCTGATAGTTTTGTTTTGTTTTTCTAAAATCTAGCTTTTACACAAGAATGGCCTCTTACCCTTTTCAGATTCCTCAGCCCTTTTTCTCCCCAGCTTTCTCCTCTGCAGCTCCAGCCACCTCCGCATCCCACAAACCTGGGTCGTCATCTCCTCAAGTTAATGAGACCTCTGGGCTTTGTGTGTGGTCCTTCTCGCTGTGTTCATGGCCCAGAAATGCCTCTGGTTGAAAGCCAGGGTGACCACAGGGCTCACAATCCTGCAGGCTTGCACCCAGTGTCTGAAAGCAGCTATTTAATTGTTTTGTCCATTTTTCTTTTTTCTTTTTTTTTTGAGTTGGAGTCTTGCTCTGTCGCCCAGGCTGGAGGGCAATGGTATGATCTCGTCTCACTGCCACCTCCACCTCCCGGGTTCAAGCAATTCTCCTGCCCCAGCCGCACCCGCCACCGTGCCCGTCTAATTTTTGTATTTTTAGTAGAGGCAGGGTTTCACCATATTGGCCAGGCCCGTCTCTTGGCCAGGCTGGTCTCAAACTCCTGACCTCGTGATCCACCCACCTCAGCCTCCCAAAGTGCTGGGATTACAGGCATGAGCCACCGTGCCTGGCCTTGTTTTGTCCATTTTTGTAGTTGGTTACAGTGGGAAGTTAAATGCAATCCTTGTTACTCCATTTTGAACAGAAGTGGAAGTTGCTTTTCGTTTAGTTTATCTTTCTTGGATGCATCTCTTTTGCCTTCTTGGTTTACTCCCTTGTTTTGGTGGTGCACATGGTCCAGTTGCTTCCTGAGAAATGGGTTGTATGGAAAGTTAATTTTGGGAAATCTTTAATGTAAAAAATATGCTATTATACTTGCTTGCTAGTTTATCTTAGTGTAGAATTCTAGGATGGAAATAATTTTTCCTCTTACTTATGATGGCATTGTTTTATTATCTTTTATCTTTCAACAGCTGAGAAGTTTAATGCCATTTTGATCCTTAGTCTTTTCCCCACCTCTTTATCTGGAACTTTCAGAATCTGTTTCTTGTACCCACTGATCTGAATTTCCCTGGGATGTACCCTGAGGTGATTCTGTTTTTCAACATTGTGCAGGTTACTCAGTGCCCTTTGTCACATCTTTGCATTCTAGGAAATTTTTAAAAATTACTTGTCTGATTTCCTTACCACCGTCTTGCTTTCTGTTTTTTCTCTCCATCTGGAACTTCTGTTGTAGTCTCGTTGCTTCCACGTTCTCTTTTCCCAACTTGTATTATCTCATCTCTCTGTTTCATATTAGAGGCGTTCCTTGAATGTCTTGTCATCTTTGCTCATTTTTAAGATCAGGGCACTAAAAAACAGAATGAAACTCTTGACCATGTCAACTGTATGGTCATAATAGGGTAGCCTGGTTAGATCTTTTAATCAGAAAACTCTTCATGTTGGTAGTTTTAAGTCTTTTCTCTTGGGCTGGCCAGATTGTTTTTGTTCCAATCTCCTGCTTGGTGAAGTGTCGACCTAGCAGCCGGTATTCTGGGTGCAGAGTGAGGGGAAAGAGGTACGGACTCTTCTTATTCAACAGTGTCAGTGTTTACTAACCCCCTGTTTTCAGTATGGTGCTGCACCCTCAGTTCAGAGAGCCTCTATCTCATATGCCCTGGAAAATAAATCTCTAGTTGCCTACCAGAGAGGGCATGGGGATCTGAGGCTCTGTTTACACCTTTACTTTCTCTTAATTTTATTACGGTGGAACATTTATCAGCTGCATGACAGATTTATTTGTACCCTCATCCACTGCCCACCCACTGGCTGATTTTGAAGCAAGTCTCAGATATCAAATAAAAACACAGCCACAGTACCGTTATTACATCTAAAAACAGTTATGTAAGTAAGATGTTAACTATGTTAATAGGCAATTATGATAAAAATTGTGTAAGATCATCCCATATCTCAAATTCTTCAGTAGATATCTGTTCTTACAGTTTGCTAGCTTGAATGAGATCCAAATAAGGTTTATATACCAAGTGTCTTATGTTTCTTGTGGATTCCACTCCGTCGTTTTAAAATACTGCTGGTACTTGTTTTGTACACTTGTGTTTGTCCTGTGGGCTTGCAGAGGTGCTGATTGCATCCTTGCAGCATCATTTAACACGTTACTCTGTCTCTGTTTTTCCTGAAGTTGTCGTTAAATCTTTATCATAGTTTGTACTTCTCAATTTGATTAAATTCAGGTTTGTTTTTGTTTGACAGGGTTCCTCATAGGGAATATTGGCTCCTCCCTTAGGATGTACCTACCTCACAATAGCCTCTCTTTTTGTGATGTTATTAGCTATTGATGATAATTACCTCGATCTGTTAATTCATAAAAGTTTGCAAAAAGTCATACTCTGAGAATTATATTTCTTTTTTATCAGCTGGAATATTTGGTTTGCTTGCCCCCTTGTATAGATTGTATAGGAAAGGAGGGGAATTATTTACCAGTATTCAAAAATAGTGAGCATCTTCAAAAAGCGACGAATGAGAATTGTTAAAATTAGTGTCATTTGATGAGTTTCAGTCCATCGTAGTTATTGTCCTTATTGGAGCCCATATTTTCTGGCCAGTGAGAACTCATTCAGTTTGGCCTGTAGTCCTCATAATGTGACCCAAGCAGTTTTTGGGAGCCTCCCTGCTTCCTGATGTGTTGAGTAGTCCCAGGCTCCTCTTGTACATTTCGTGCACTAGACCTAGAATCAACTGTTTCTCCGAGGACTTATGGTTTGAGTGGAAAATGGCAGTTGGAGACCATGATCTGGCCTCTAGGAGTGTTATTGCTAACGGGTTGGTCATTGACCGTTGTTTCTAGTGCTTTTCAGTAATCAGAGCTAGAAGATTATATAAGTATACATTTAAAAAGTATACATATATAAAATTATGCATATAATTGTATGCATGAATTATTTTTATGATAATATAGTTATATGAAATTTTTGGGGATAAACATGTGAGTTCATACTGATCATTCCAGTTCAAATTTAGGACTTGAGAATTTTAACTTAACCTCATTGGTCTTAGCTGTTTATATCCTTTTAACTGAGCCAAAAGTCTGAGTTCTCAGTGACACCAATGTGATTACTCATTCGGTTCAGCAATACACTCACTGTAGTCTAAGAGTAACATTGCAAACACTGCCACCATCAATGTGATTCTTGAAACAGTTTAAGATTTTTTTGCAGTTCTTTTGACCTTAGGGGTATATCCCCTTAGGGAACACAAACACAGCTCTTTCTGTATGGCTGTTCTGCCCCCAGCTGGATACATAATCAGATATATTTGTTTAGTTTTACCACCAATTTGTAGGTGTTGTTTTTAAAATCTGTCTATATTTTTATATTTATATGGTACCAAACATCAAGTTTTCAAAAAGGTATATTCAAATAATACATATTTCTGAATTTCCAAAATAGGTAATGTTTTTAAAAAATGTATGGTTTATTCTTCTATTAAAAAATAAGCAGGCCAGCCGGGCGTGGTGGCTCACGCCTGTAATCCTAGCACTATGGGAGGCCGAGGCGGGTGGATCACCTGAGGTCAGGAATTCGAGACCAGCCTGGACAACATGGTGAAACCCCATCTCTACTAAAAATACAGAATTAGCCCGGCATGGTGGTACATGCCTGTAATCCCAGCTACGCTGGAGGCTGAGGCAGGAGAATCGCTTAGAACCTGGGAGGCAGAGGTTTCAGTGAGCTGAGATTGCGCCACTGTACTCCACCCAGTCACAGTGGCTCACAGCTGTAATCCTGCACTTTGGGAGACCGAGGCGAGTGGATCGCTGAAGCCAGGAGTTCAAGACCAGCCTGGGCAGCATGGCAAAACCCATCTCTACAAAAAAATACAAAAATGCGAAAATTAGCCAGGTGTGGTGGCACGCACCTATAATTGCAGCTACTTCGGAGGCTGAGGTGGGAGGATCAGTTGATCCCGGGAGGTTGAGGCTGCAGTGAGCCATGATGGTGCCACTGTACTCCAGCCTGGGTGACAGAGTGAGGCCTGTTATACTAACATCCTTTCTTAGACAAATGGAAACATACCAGATACGTTGTATTTTACCTTTTTTTTTTTTTTTTTTTTTTTTTTTTAGTTTTTAGCTTAATATATTCTGGAAACCTCTTCAACCTGTAACATAACATGGAGCTCTCATTTTTTTTCACAGCAGACTGGTGCTCCCTTATGTGCATGAAGCAATTTATCTAACCAGTGCCTTGCGGAGACTTTGGGTGTTTGTTTTCACTTTTGCTTTTGCCATAGTACCACAATGAACAGCCTTGTGTGTATTTCTTCTCAGGCCTTCACTGGTATATAATTGGGATAGAGTAATGAAAGAGATTGCTAGAGGAAAAGGAGTGGATTTGTGATTTTTTTGCATAATTGCCTAGTTCCTGTCTCTAGAGGTTGCACCATTTTGCCTCTCATCAGCCATGCATGAGAAGCCTGTTTCCCTCAGCTTGGCCAACAGAGTATGTCATTGAGATTTTGGATTTTTGCCAATCTGATAGGTGAGAAATGGTATCTCAGTGTAGTTTTAATTTGCATTTCATGATGAATGAGTCAAACTGCTTTTTGAACAAACTCAGTGATTTTCCTTATTTACCACCATTCTCAGCGTAGCTGAACAGACTCAGTGATTTTCCTTATTCACCACCATTCTCAGCGTAGTTGAACAGACTCAGTGATTTTCCCTTATTTACCACCATTCTCAGCCTTGCTGGTGCTACCCACTTCTGTCCCTGGGCCTGGGGACAGTTGGATGTGTTTTTCCTTGTGGGATTGCTCCCCCAGCTTAGGGTTTGGCTTTCCTTGAGTATGCAGAGACAGAGACTGCTCTTTCTGATTTCCCCTTTTATAATATGAGTGCTAGTATCTGTTCTCCCACTTTGTTCTTGCAGGTCTATGCCTTTTTAAAAAAGCATTTCGTGTCTTACTGGGTTTTGCGGGTAGCAGAGGTAAATGCTTATGTTCGATCTACCCATCTTTAGTAAGAATCCAAAAGGAACTTCTGTGCTGAAAGCCACCACAAACGTCAGCTATTTTCATGATTAAGGGGGAGAAAACCCACTTCCAGGTCCTCCACAGCACAATTCAGAACTTGGAGTAACAGTTGTGGTGGGCACTGCTGTTTGAAAGGGGCACTGCTTTTAGTTTTTTCCTCTGCTTCAAGTTGTGAATCAATTTCACTTGAATCAATTGTGGCAGTCAACACAAATCAATTCCAGAGCACGTGGCTTCAGCATGAGCAAAGTTCCTGGTTTGTGTGGATTCTTCTACTTGGGACTGGGATGAGTACATTTTGGGGGTGCTTCAGGGTGTTTTTTGTGCTGGGAGACATCAACTTCATGTTGCCTGGGACTTTCCCAGGCAGTAGCCTCCCACGGAGACCCCCACAGCCCAGTGTGTTGTCACATCCCAGGTGAGCCTCATCCTGTGGGAGTCACTGCAGCGTTGCCCTTTCTTTGAGTCAGAAAAGTAGCATGAAGAAGTTGTAAAATCTCACCATATCCATTTTTCTTTATTTTCCTTGTTGAGATGTGTGTTTTGTAGAGATAAGTTACCTTAATCATAACGACAATATTTTAACTTAGCCTCATTGATCTTATGTGTGTATATCCTTTTGAGATTATGTAACATGGCGTAGTGATATTTTTATGCTACCTTATCTGATATTGTCACATGTACCCTTCACTTTTTTTGATTTGGTAACATCTCAGTAATGTATTCCGCCCAAGTTTTTTTCCCTGAAGAGAGCGTTTTTCCATAGGGAAACTAACCTTCAAGAACGGATTTAGCTAATTCCATAGTGTCCCACATGGTGATGAAGCTTAAAGTGTTTAAGTATAGTCGGTGTACTCTATACGGGTGTATCATGGGATTTATTTCCAAATGAAAAGTATTCTCACGTACTCTGATTTTAAGGGGCTTGTGTCCGTGTATGCTGTAGAAGATGCTTAGTAAATGAGTGGGTTGTCAGGAAAGCCCCAGGTTCGGTCTTTCTCTTGGAACCTTTTAGCTGATAATCAGCATCCTTAATTCAGTTCTGTGCTCTGCTGTTGTTAGGAATAGGTGTGGTTTTGCTGCCGCTTTTGAAATGAGATTGGCCTACTATGACAGAAAGCCTGGGGTCCTCGACAGAACCTTGTCAGCACGTGTGGGGTTATTTAACTGACATCTCTAGCTTTTGGAAGTTGAATATGGAAGTGGCTGGTATACCCCTCCTCCCCCCTGTACCTTTGAGAACTCCAAAGTCTTGAAGACAGCGATGCAGATGCCTAGGTGGCAGCCACTGTCATCACGTTCGGGAGGAAACAGTGTCTGTGGTGAGCGTCAGCAGGTGCATCCTGGGAAAGGGCTGAGTCGTGGCAGCAATGCTGCATTCTCACAGCCAGTTCCCTTACCAGGGCCATGCAAAGAAGCTGTGAGTAAAATAACTTTTTTGGATAGAATTGGAATTGGTTTTCCCTGGAAATATTTTTTATAGACATTTTTTAGTACACATTTTTTATAGAAAGAGAAAAGAAGTACCTCTGACTTACATTTAATGGCTTCTTGCATGTCAGGAGCCCTTTAACTTATTAAAAGCCTCCTTGGATCTGCTTTAAATTACTGCTGATGAAGCGCCGACTGTGTTTTCATGTGATGAAGTCAGCAAGGATGTCCATGTTGGTGCAGAGGGTTGCTTCCTATTGAATAAGGAAAGTGAAAAATCACAATGTAGCTCCCTAAGGCCATAACCCAGCCTTTCTGTCTCCTCAACTTGAGGCTGAAGAACACTGACATCCTATTGAGCTACAGTGTTAACAAATTTATCTTTGGTGCATGGGAGGGAAAACAGCAACTCAACTTTTGCTCCTGCCTTCCAGGCCCTGGAATAAGATTACTTTTCCCACCCCACCCCAATCTTTCTGAAAACTAGCTGTTGGAAGTATCTCAGTGCAAACAGGGGACATGTGTGTCCATGCACGTGTTCATCTGTGGGTCTCAGCAAAGGGGGTACACTTGCTGTTTCTGTTACAGCTGTCAGGCTAATGCTGGGCATGCTTCCTAACTGCCCTGTGGGTTTCTTATTCTGTAAAGGGAATGGATTGAAAACGTATGAATCTAAGAAAAATCAGAATTCAGTATTCGTGAAGCAGTGATTTCCAAAAGTTTTGGTCTCATACCCTGTATTAGGGTTCTGCAGAGAAACCAGTAGGAAGGGTGTGTGTGTGTGTGTGTGTGTGTGTGTGTGTGTGTTACTTGTATTAGGGTTCTGCAGAGAAACCAGAAGGCAAGGTTGTGTGTGAGTGTGTGTGTATAAAGTGAACTGGGCTGGGTGTGGTGGCTCACGCCTGTAATCCCAACACTTTGGGAGGCCGAGGTGGATGGATCACCTGAGGTCAGGAGTTCGAAACCAGCCTGGCCAACATGGTGAAACCCCGTCTCTACTAAAAATACAAAAAATTAGCCAGGCGTGGTGGTGCGCGCCTGTAATCCCAGCTACTCTGGAGACTGAGGCAGGAGAATTGCTTGAATTCAAGAGGTGGAGGTTGTGGTGAGCCGAGTTGCACCACTGCACTCCAGCTTGGGCAACAAAAGTGAAAATCCATCTCAAACAAAACAAAACAAAATAAAACAAAACAAAAAGAGGAGCGGGTCCCTGCAGTTATGAAGGCTGAATCCCATGGTCTTCTTTCTACAAATTACAGACCCAGGGAAAGTTGCTGGTGTAGATTTCACTCTGAGCCTGAAGGCTTGAAACCAGAGGCAACCAATAGCAGAAGACGACAGATGTCCCAGGTCAGCAGTCAGGCAGAGAGGTAGAATTGAACCTTCTGCTGCCTTTTTTTCTATTCAGGCCTTCAAGAATTGGATGAGAGGCACGAATATTGGGCAGGACATCTGCTTTTCTGAGTCTCCCAGTTCAAATGCTGATCCCTTACGGAAATTACCACAAAGACACAAACCACTCGCTGACACTTGCCCCTAAGACACACTCCCCACTAAAAACACTCCCCCTTTACACGCATTGTCCCCTCACAGACACTCCCGTCACACAGTAACCTCTCACACCCCCCCACTTACTGACAGTCCCCCTCACACATTCCCAACACTCCCTCCTCACACACACTCCCCCTCACACATACTACCTCCTCACACTCTGCCTCACACACACTCCCCCTCACAAACACTCCCTCCTCACACACACACCCTCACCCACACTCCCCCCTCACACTCCTCCCTCACACACACTCCCCCTCACCCACACTCCCCCTCACCCACACTCCCTCCTCACCCACACTCCCTCCTCACCCACACTCCCTCCTCACACTGCCTCACACACACTCCCCCTCACAAACACTCCTTCCTCACACACACTCCCCCTCACACTCCCCCTCACACACACACCCCCTCACCCACACTCCCTCCTCACACTGCCTCACACACTCCCCCCACAAACACTCCTTCCTCACACACACTCCCCCTCACACTCCTCCCTCACACACTCCCTCCTCACACTCCCCCCTTACACACACACTCCCCCTCACCCACAGTCCCTCCTCACACTGCCTCACACACACTCCCCCAACAAACACTCCTTCCTCACACACATACCCTCACCCACACTTCCCCCTCACACACACTCCCCCTCACCCACACTCCCTCCTCACCCACACTCCCTCCTCACACTGCCTCACACACACTCCCCCCTCACACTCCTCCCTCACACACCCCCTCACCCACACTCCCTCACACTCTGCCTCACACACACTCCCCCTCACACTCCTCCCTCACACACACACCCCCTCACCCACACTTCCTCACACTCTGCCTCACACACACTCCCCCTCACACTCCTCCCTCACACACACACTCTCCCTCACCCACACTCCCTCCTCACACTGCCTCACACACTCCCCCCTCACACTCCTCCCTCACACACACACCCTCACACTCTGCCTCACACACACTCCCCCTCACACTCCCCCCTCACACCCTCCTCACACTCCCCCCTCACACTCCGCCTCGCACACTCCCCCTCACAAACACTCCCTTTCACACACTCCCCCTCACACCCTCACCCACACTACTCACACTTCCGTCTCAACACATCCTCACACTCCCCCCTCACACACTCCCTCCTCACACTCCTCACACACACTCCCTCACACTCCTCACACACACTCCCCCCTCACACTCCTCCCTCACACACACACCCCCTCACCCACACTCCCTCACACTCTGCCTCACACACACTCCCCCTCACACTCCTCCCTCACACACACACTCCCTCACCCACACTCCCTCCTCACACTGCCTCACACACACTCCCCCCTCACACTCCTCCCTCACACACACACCCCCTCACCCACACTCCCTCACACTCTGCCTCACACACACTCCCCCTCACACTCCTCCCTCACACCCTCCTCACACTCCCTCCTCACACTCTGCCTCGCACACTCCCCCTCACAAACACTCCCTTTCACACACTCCCCCTCACACCCTCACCCACACTACTCACACTTCCGTCTCAACACATCCTCACACTCCCCCCTCACACACTCCCTCCTCACACTCCTCACACACACTCCCCCTCAGCCACTATACTCACATACTTCCGCCTGAACACATCCTCACATTTCCCCTCACACACACTCCGCCTCACACACGCTCCCACTCACACACACTCCCCCCTTATACACGCTTCCACTCACACTCCCCCTCATACACACTCCCCCTCACACACACTCCCCCCTTATACACACTCCTACACACTCCCCCTCACACACACTCCCCCTCACACACACTCCCCCTCATACACACTCCCCCCCATGCACACTCCCCCTCATGCACACTCCCCCTCACACGCACTCCCCCTATACACGCTCCCACTCACACTCCCCCTCATACACACTCCCCCCCACGCACACTCCCCCTCATGCACACTCCCCCTCATACAAACTCCCGCTCACACACACTCCTCCTCACACATATTCTGTCCTCACACTTCCTCCTCACAAACACTCCCCCCTCACATGCGCTTCCTCCTAATACACATTCGCCCCCCACACTCCCTCCTCAGAAACACTCCCCCCACACACTTCCTCCTCACACACAGTCCTCCTTCACACACACTCTCTCCTCAAACTCCCTCCTCACACATTCCCCCTCACAGACACCCCACACACACACACACACGCACTCCCCACTCACAGACACATGCCTCTCACAGAGACATTTCCCCACGCTCAGACACATGCCTGTCACAAACACTCCCAGAATCATGTTTGATCTGAGTACCTTGTGGACCGGTCATATTCACAAAAAAGTAACCATTGCACACCCCTTTGTAGTCTAGAAGCATTGAAAACCCCAAAGAGTTTGTTTCTGTGGTTTGCATCAATCAATATTTAATGTATTAGAAATTAAAGCTGAGATATTTAAAACATTTATTAAAAAACAATAAATCTATTACCTGCTAATATTATTTTTTGTTTATGGACAGGGTCTTGTTGTGTGGCTTAGCCTGGAGTGCCTGGTGCCTCACCCTCCTGAGTATCCGGAACTATAGATGTGAGCCACCATCCCCAGCCCTTGCTAACATTCTTTATGAATATGTGTTATTTTTCAAAACTGTATTTTCCCAAACAAAAGTAGCTAGTGAGCAGGGTTATTGTCTTACATATTTTCAAATTTCAGCTTAATTCTCACATCTGTTTCTACATTCACTCTATTGTGATTTATTGTTTTGGTTGAAGTTTATGAAGAAAATCCCGCCTCACACAGATGTATATTTGGAGAGTGCAGAAGTATTTATTAGCCTTTTAGATAATTGTGGATATTCTTCTTTGATGCTACATTATGTGTTGGCATTGGGGATTCCTTAAAGTTAGTTCAGTGTGGAATGTGAAACCATCAATAAAATCGCCACCGTCTGTGCCCCTAAGATCTGTTGGTGGACCTGCACTTCACATAGATATTTTACTGTTCGTGGTTCTGTAACTGTTCATTGGGGAAGTATTGGTTGCCTGAGTTATGCAGCTCTCCCAAATGTTGACACATTTTGTTATAAAATTTTTTAAAATTACATTTGTTAATATCACCACTGATCTCAGAAAAGTCTTTAAGTTTTGGAAATCTATCAAGCTCACATCATCAATACGTTTTCCAAAATTCCAATTTTTGCTGGAAAGCTCAGTGTTATCATTAGCAACAGATACTGTCTTGTCACTTGTTCTTGAACTGAAGGAGTCGTTTTTTGTTTGTTTGTTTTGAGACAGAGTCTTGCTGTGTCGCACAGGCTGGAGTGCAGTGGTGCGATCATGGCTGCTTACTGCGGCCTGGACCTCCTGGGCTCAAGCGATCCTCCCGCCTCAACCTCCAGAGTAGCTGGGACTACAGGCACGTGCCACCACACCTGGCTAATGTTTGTATTTTTTTTAGAGATGGGTTTTTGCCATGTTGCCCAGGCTGGTCTTGAACTCCTGGGCTCAAGTGATCTGCCCACTTTGGCTTCCCAAAGTAGTGGGATTACAGGCGTGAGCCACTGTGCCCAGACCTGATTTTTTTAAGTGCCAAATGCCACCTATGAATAGCTGCAGATCACCTTCCAGCACCCTTGCAGGGAACATGGCAGCCCATGAAAAGTGGTGGGTTCAGCCACAACGCACATCATCCAGATTATGGTAGGAATCTTCTTGGGACAAATTCCTTCCTTCAGTTACAGCAGAGGAATTTCGTACGTCCTTCCTTGATAACCAAAAAGACGTGCACTCAGGGTCAAGCTTTAGTAAGTTGATAATTTTATTTCCTCATCAAAGATATGCTTAAGCCAAACTGACCTTGTGTTTTCTGTGGCAAGGGCCATGGGGAACAGGATGCCCGTAGGTGCGGTTGCTCTTGCTCCCAGCTCCCACCCTGCTAGGTCCCTCCATTGCCACAAATGCAACCCAGTAAAGAGCAGACAATGCATTACAATAATTGTGAAGGCAGTTTCTACTTTGGGAACCCCTGAAGGTGTTGTGGAGACACCCGGGGGTCTGCGAGCCACTTTTGGAAGACCATGGGTGATTCTTCCCATCCCAGGAACTCATCTGCGGGTGGAAGGGTGGAGGGTGAGGGTCGGCATCTGGAAGATCCTATGCCTCTGCGAGCCAGCACTTTCCCCATGAGCAGCGGGAGGTTTGCTGAAAGTGTTGAGCGTCTGGGGCAGGTGCATCAAGGCTGGGCATCTCGTGCCTGCCGCACCATCTAGGAGGGACGAAGCCACTGGCACTTTCCTCCCGCCGGCCTGGGCTGATCAGCAGTACTTCAGCTTGGCGTTCATCTCCGGGTGGAGCTGGAGGCCACTGGCGCTAGCGGGCTGCCCTGGTCCACTTTCCTCCCACCTGGCTTCTGAGTGGGAAGCCAGCACTGGGTGTCTTGGGCCCACGTGTCCTCAGTCAGTCTCCTTCTACGTCTCTGCTGCCTCTCCCCTTTCCTGCTCCATCCTCCATCACCTTACCTTCCTGACCTGCTCTGTGGACCAGAACCTTGATTGCTGACTCTCAGAACTTCATGGATGCCAACCCACCTGGGGCCTGGGAACCCAAGGGGGCTCTTCATGGGGGTTCATAGAAGAGAAGCCTCTGACTACACAATGCTGCCTCTGAGGCCAGCCCTGCCTCACAAAAGGGACGTTCTGCAGCAGAGACAGAGTCTTTGGTCTCACTGCCTGGGGCTGGCTTGCATTCGCTGCTCAGGACTAATGAGAAACCTGTCCATGGCACTTAGGTGCTCAGCACCTTTCTCACCAGCGGGATCCCACAACAGTCCACAAAGTCAATGCCGACCCACGGGCCACCTGGCTGAGCTCAGAGCCGCCACCTGGCCCAAACCAGCCAGGTGTGTGGTTCCTGTCTTTGGAGGAAGGTCATTGTTTTGAAAATCATGATTTTAAAATTAAATGTGATATTTTCTGCAGGAAAGGCTAGAGGAAGCCTTGTGTTTGCAGGCTCAGAGGTGCAGGTGCCATCAACAGGCACCTCCTGGGATCGTTGAGATGTCTGCACAAACGTCACGGGTGAAAGATGGCAACACAGTGATGGCCTTTATTCTGTGTCTGGAAACTCCAGCCAGGAAAAGGTTCAGAGTGCTAGGAGGCTTCAGGCTGGAGAGAGCGCTATGCAATGTTGCCTCACTAATTACCTGGGTTTACAGCACATTCTGGCCTTAAAGGAGGAGGAGGCAGCATTTTCAAAGGCTCAGAAAGACTCCCTGTCCCACAATTGCTCTCTTGCCAATGCCTGAAATTCTTTGTTAGCAACGTATTGCTCCAATCTAAGCATGGCTGTCTCTCCTAGGTCTCCTTTTACAAGTGCAGTGATTCTGAGAAAACACTGAGTGGCTGGAGCTTCTGCTGAACGGTTTAATCAGCTCCCCATTATTTCTGCACTAGGAGGAACCTGGGTCCCAGCTGGTACTTGGGGTACAGCTGGCCAGGTAGGGTGAGTGGGGGTCCCCAGCCCTCTGAGGGGCAGACAGTGTGGGCTCCAGATGATGGGCTTATGTTCCAAGAGAAGACAGAAGCCTTAAGTTTTGTTTGAAATCCTCTGAATTTTATATGTTGGTAACTGATTCTTTTTTTTTTCTTTTTAAAATTATTTGTTTATTTATTAGAGACAGGGCTTTGCTCTGTCACCCAGGCTGGGGTGCAGTGGCACCATCATAGCTCACTGTAACCTCAAACTCCTGGGCTCAAGCTGTCCTCTCACCTCAGTCCCCAGAGTAGCTAGTACTACAGGCATGTGCTACCATGCTTGGCTAATTTTCTTATCTTTTGTAGAGATACGGACTTGCTGTATTGCCCAGCCTGGTCTTGAACTCCTGGCTTCAAGTGATTCTTCCACCTCAGCCTCCCAAAGTGCAAGGATTACAGGCGTGAGCCACTGTGACCAGCCAGAAGTCACTTCTAAGATCAACTTACAAAATACTGTGACTTCCATCTCCCTGACATTCTTTTTTTTTTTTTTTAATTATTATTATACTTTAAGTTTTAGGGTACATGTGCACAATGTGCAGGTTAGTTACATATGTATACATGTGCCATGCTGGTGTGCTGCACCCATTAACTCGTCATTTAGCATTAGGTATATCTCCTAATGCTATCCCTCCCCCCTCCCCCCACCCCACAACAGTCCCCAGAGTGTGATGTTCCCCTTCCTGTGTCCATGTGTTCTCATTGTTCAATTCCCATCTATGAGTGAGAACATGCGGTGTTTGGTTTTTCGTCCTTGCGATAGTTTACTGAGAATGATGATTTCCAATTTCATCCATGTCCCTACAAAGGACATGAACTCATCATTTTTTATGGCTGCATAGTATTCCATTATGTATATGTGCCACATTTTCTTAATCTAGTCTATCGTTGTTGGACATTTGGGTTGGTTCCAAGTCTTTGCTATTGTGAATAGTGCCGCAGTAAACATACGTGTGCATGTGTCTTTATAGCAGCATGATTTATAGTCCTTTGGGTATATACCCAGTAATGGGATGGCTGGGTCAAATGGTATTTCTAGTTCTAGATCCCTGAGGAATCGCCACACTGACTTCCACAATAGTTGAACTAGTTTACGGTCCCACCAACAGTATAAAAGTGTTCCTATTTCTCCACATCCTCTCCAGCACCTGTTGTTTCCTGACTTTTTAATGATTGCCATTCTAACTGGTGTGAGATGGTATCTCATTGTGGTTTTGATTTGCATTTCTCTGATGGCCAGTGATGATGAGCATTTTTTCATATGTCTTTTGGCTGCATAAATGTCTAACTGATTCTTAAAAACTCAAAATTCCAAACTCCCTGCCAGTCCCGATGAGAACTTCCTGGACTGCAGGAAATGCAGGAAGAGCTTTCCGAGAGAGCAGCACCAGGGAAGGCGCCCGACTCACAGCTTGGAGCACTGTGACATGCTGCCACACATCACCACATGCCGCCACACACTGGAACCCGAAACACAGACCCTTTGCGGGTGCAGCCCAGGCTGGTAGATAAGGAGGGCTCGTGTGAAAGAGTGTTTTCCTCCTGCTGAAGGACGAGGGGCCGGCCAGGGGAAGAGAGTTCTAGAAGCAGGGACAGCCTGTGGGGCCCTTGGCAACTGAAAGCCTGTCCTGCCGGATGGTGTCTCAGAAGCACGTCTTAGTGCGGAGCATGGGGAGGCTCTGGCCAGGCTGAGCTCTTCATCCACGGAAGATGAAGCCTGCATGGCTCAGGCAGAGGCGAGAGGTCCCCTGGGCTCCTCCGGGTGGGCTGCAAGCCTGGGCCAGACCCCTGGCTGGGCCTTGGAGATTTTCAGGGTGAGCTGGGCTCTGAGCTGCAGGACAGCATCCGCCACACGGGAACTGGGGTGGGGCGGGGATGGAGCAGGTGGGTGTGGGGCAGAGGAGGAGGCAGAGACCTGCCCAAAGAGGGGCAGACCTGGGGGTGCTGAGGTGGGTGCTGAGGCGGTGCCCCTCAGCCACCAGGAGGAGGCTGGGCAGGTGTCACTGGGCAGTGGGCCCCTGAGGGTGGGAGAGGCGCGCTGCGATTTCGATGCTGAGAGAGGAAGTTGA
The DNA here is from genome assembly GCF_028858775.2 of Pan troglodytes. Taxonomy (NCBI): domain Eukaryota; kingdom Metazoa; phylum Chordata; class Mammalia; order Primates; family Hominidae; genus Pan; species Pan troglodytes. The sequence goes on along the minus strand of NC_072404.2, from coordinate 173,735,754 downwards.
GGAGAGGGAGGCCTGACCAGGCGTCCTGTTTGGTTTGAGTCCTGACAGTAAGCCGGAGTGTCATAGCCTGAGACAAAGCTGCAGTCTGCACCATGACTCTGCTGAGAAAAGGAGTAGTTTCTAGTGCTTTCTCTTAATTGGGATAGAAAAGACAATTTGTTAGATTCTTAGGTACAAGCCTCATACCAGGGACTGTACTGTGTTAATTTGTCTGGTAAGAATCCCAGACTGGAGGAACAGTGGCCCCCGTATCCACCACCTGCTCCCGCTGTGCCAGACGAGTCATTCTTGAAGATACACTGGGGCCAGGCCGGTGACAGGAATCCCCACTGGCAGCGTTCAGTCATTGTGGTGTGCAAATTTCTGAAATACCAGAAAAATTGACGTCACTTGAATAGAAATTTACACTACAAAATACACTGATATTAAGCACAGTTTGATGAGTTTGAACAGTGTGTTCAACCACATGACCGGTGCTCCAGTCAAGCTGGGGAACGTTTCTGCCACGCCAGGAAGCACTCGCCTGCCCTTTCCCATGCGACGCACAGTATTCAGGTTTCTGTCTCCATGAGGTGGCTCTGTCTGTTCTCGGGCTTCGTGAGGGAAGCGCACAGTAGGCACTCGTGTCTGCTTCCCTCACCCAGCACACTACTGTTAAGATTCACCCATTTGTTGCACGCATTAGTAATTCGTTTCTTTTCATTATAGAGCAATATTCCATTTTTAAAATATACCACAGATTGCTTATCCATGGTCTTGCTTTTGATTTAATATTTAAGTAAGGAGGGAGAGCTCTAAGACGTCACCTTGCTCTTCATGCCTGAATAGGTGTTCCTCCTATTGGGGAACTGAGAGGTAGTTCTGCACAGTATTGAGGGTTAATATTCCAGCCACACACCTGGGTGCCTGAGAAATAATGTAGCATAGGCTTGGAGGCCCACTGTGACTGGAGGACATTGCGGTGTCCTGCCTCGCAGGGGCTAGAATTAGTCTGGTCTTTGTCCTAGATTCCCTGACACCCTTCACGCCAGCCTTCCCAGGCCCAGGCTCTCTGGCAAATGGCCACAGACCCTTTGGGAAAGAGAAGGGAGTTAAAAGAGCGCGTGCTGGTGAAATGATCTGTATCCTTCCTGAAGCCCCAGGCTCTGTGTGTTGGATGATTCCTTAGGAAATGGGTGAGAAGCTGTAACTTCATTGTTAGGCCTAAGTGAGACCTCACTTGCTAGGCCTGGAGTTGCTCTGGTTATATTGACCAGGTAAGCATGTGGTAGACTGCCTGGCTGTTTAGGTTCTCGGCCCTGGGGCTGGTGAGTAACCCCTGGAGACTCCTGTGGGTCCTCTTAGTTGTCAGCTGGCAGTGCCCTCGTTGCTTCAGTGGTTAGCGGTGATGCCTGGTCTCTGTGCTCCGGGTGGAGACTCCCATAGTTCCTCTTGGTTGTCAGCTGGCAGTGCCCTCGTTGCTTTAGTGGTTAGCGGTGATGCCTGGTCTCTGTGCTCCAGGTGGAGACTCCCATAGTTCCTCTTGGTTGTCAGCTGGCAGTGCCCTCGTTGCTTTAGTGGTTAGCGATGATGCCTGGTCTCTGCGCTCCAGGGTCTTTCTGTCCTTGTTGAATCAGGCACCGTTTCTTCAGTGTTCGCAGCACCTGCTGCCCATGGGGAGTGAGCACTGGGGTACCTGTTGGGGATGGCTATCTCCTCACTGCTTTATTTCCCAAAGTTTTATAGTGGGAGCGTCTTCTGGGTGCCCATGACACATTACCCTGAATGCCAGGTTTCCCACTGCCATCCCAGTGAGGCCCAGACCTCGTGGGCTAAGAGAGACCTGCCGCCTGAGTCCTGGCAGACTCCTGGCCTAGGGCTTTGTGGGTGTCATCCAAGGGTGGATTTGGGAGAGGTTATCAAACACCAGTAAATAATGCCCTTAAGTGAATGTGATTTCCTCCGTCTTACACATTTGGCATTAGGAACATGCCTCAGAATATGGTAGCTGCTGTAAATATGATGTTTTCAATGCAGAAGACAGATCTGCGGGAGCCGGGCTGTCTGGCAACCTTGCTGGCTCTCCCACTCAGTAGAGATGTGACTATGGGCCGGTTTGTGAAGTGGAGATAATAATGGAACATCCTCCTTGGGTTGCTGCGAATAGTAAGTGAATTAATGCTTGAGTAAACCTTTTAGAACAGTGTCTGCACAGAGGGGTGGAGTAGAGATAATCAGCTCCGATTCTCACTTCGTGGTTTTTCATACTGCATTTTCATTGGTAATTCCTGGGGTGCACGAAAGCCACCACTTTTTGCATGTGTGTTTTGTGTTTGAACTTTTACGGGATGTGTGTACCAAGTTGAGAACCATATTGTCGTCAAATATGAATATTGGGGGCCTGCTACCAACCGATGGATCGGGAAGCATTCCGGTGTTTCAGCAACTGAAGTGTCCATGTGTCCGCATGCTGGCTAAGGTTGTTTCTTGTAGATACTGTTTTTCAGGTATCTGAAGAGTTTCTGTTGGAAAGCTAGCTAAATATCCTTCAATAATGGAGTATATCATTTAAACACAGCCTGTCTGTACTAGGGAATATTATGTAACCTTTACCTGAAATGAGGCAAACATATCTATACTGATACAAAAATATCTCTAAGTCATATGCAAAGTAAAATTTTTTAAAAAGCAAGTCAAAACAGTACAAAGAGTATGATGTCATTTATTTTAAAAATGACATTTGAGCATAAGCAGCGTGTTTGGGTAAAACTGCTGATGGTTCTTACTTCTGGGAGAGGACTGGGAAGTGGGGGTGCAAGTAAAGGAACTCTCACATTTTCCTCTGTGTGTTTCTGTACAGACTGAACATTTTCCAAATGAGAATGCAGTAGTATTATTTGTATAATAAAGAAGAATTGAGCATTTAATTCAAGAAGCAAGAAATAGAAAACTAAAAAGGGAACAAATGAGTAAATATGTGAGGATACATTTATGAATTTAAAAAACTCCCAAAGATATGATAAAATAAATGAGTAAAACAACTAGAAAACTTCTAGAAAGTCTGGCAGAGAAAAGAAAAAGAACACAAGTAATTAACATCTGACAGGAGGGAGGGAATGTGTTCCAACACAGAGGAGAGGCAACACGAGAGAATCGCCGGGAAGAATCAGAGGGGGTTTGCGCTACCCAGTATTGAAGGGTGTATTAAAAAGCTACGGTATGGAAGTGGTTAGGAATAGGCAAATAGGCCAACGGAAGAGAACGAGAAGCACAGAGCACACACACTTATGTGGGATATTTGTGTATAATGAAGAGCCATCCCACATAAATGGGGAATGACAGATTTTCACTAAGAAAAGTTAGTTCTCTACCTTATGTAATGCATAAAAGAAATATTCCAGATGGAATACAAATCCACATGTAAAACTAAAACCATTCAAATATCAAAAGATAATGATTTGACAGGTAAAGAGCTTGGAAGTTATCACTGCTGTCCCCACAACAAGAAAAAAGCTCAGCAAATGGAAAATCAACAACTCTTCTCAGATCCATCAGAGAAATGAGGTCATGGGGCAAACTGCTATCCTGAAAACTGGAGAGACAGGCGAATGCAGAGAATCAGAACTTACCTGAGAAGCCAGGAACAGAAGCTGCTGCTGGAGCCAGTACTGTCAGGACACTCACAGGCCAACTGACAAATGTAATTAGCACAGAAATGAGAAGCCAGGTATGGTGTGCACCTGTCCCAGGCATGGTGTGCACCTGTAGTCCCAGCTACTTGGGGGGCAGGGGCAGAAGGATCTCTTGAGCCCAGGAGTCTGAGGCTGCAGTTACTATTTTCAATTACTAAAGCAGTTTTTTAAAAGTGTAATCCCCACTTCTGGAAAATGATGGTGTAATTGGTATAGATTGTTTTGGGGCAGCATTAAACTGGTTTACATTAGTACATGATGACACTGAAATACATATTGATACATATCCGTTGTCATAAAAATGTTCACACCTATTAACTAAAGAATCTCAGTTTAGAGTATTTTGTCTAAAGAAGATAAACATGTTTTAATGTTGCAATCGCCTGACTGTAATTTCAGGGTTTGGGGTTCTGGGAGCATTGGGATGGCTTGAAGCCAGGCTGAAGTTCACATGGGGCAGGTTTGCAGGGACTGTTCCACCCCTGCCCACGAGAGCTCCACACTCCAACTCCTTCGTTCCCCATACGCAGTCTCTCAGGGTCACCGTCGAGGCCAGGAAACACCACCTTGGACAAAAGTGGCCCCAACATTGACTTCCCTCCCTGGATATTTCATCTTCTCTGAGTCTTAGGGTGATCTTTAAATATCGTGTAAGCTTTTAAAACTTTTAGGATGATTGCCTTCTCCCCCATATGAATTTTAGTTTACCAAGTTCTAGAAAATCCCATGCAATTTTGATTGAGATTACATTAAAGTTATAACTAATGAGGGGGAGGAGGATGGTTTTTACATTAACTTCCCAGCCATGAGCATGGCATCTCTTTAATTAGTTTTTTTAAAAAGATGTGCTTCGGCTGGGCGCTGTGGCTCACGCCTGTAATCCCAGCACTTTGGGAGGCCGAGGTGGGCGGATCACGAGGTCAGGAGATCGAGACCATCCTGGCTAACACGGTGAAACCTCGTCTCTACTAAAAATACAAAAAATTAGCCGGGCATGGTAGCGGGCGCCTGTAGTCCCAGCTACTCGGGAGGCTGAGGCAGGAGAATGGAGTGAACCCAGGAGGCGGAGCTTGCAGTGAGCTGAGATCGCGCCACTGCACTCCAGCCTGGGTGACAGAGTGAGACTCCGTCTCAAAAAAAAAAAAAAAAGATGTGCTTCATGGAAGTTTTCTTTTTTCTCATAAATGTCTTCGTATTCTTTGTAATGTTTATTACTAAGCATGTAACAATCAATTTTTTTTGCCATTGTTAATGGAATTTTTTTTTACTCTTGTGTTATCTAACTAGTTATTGCTAGGGAATAGAAAAGTTAATTTTTTTTTTTTTTTAGATAGGGTCTCACTGTGTTGCCCAGGCTGGAGGGCAATGGTGTGATCTCAGCTCACTGCAGCCTCCGCCTCCTGGATTCCAGTGATTCTCCTGCCTCAGCCTCCTGGGTAGCTGAGATTACAGGTATGCGCCACCACACCTGGCTAATTTTTGTATTTTTTGTAGAAACAGGGTTTCACCAGGTTGTTCAGGCTGGTCTCAAACTCCTGACCTCAGGTGATCCACCTGCCACGGCCTCCCAAAGTGCTAGGATTACAGGTGTGAGCCATTGAGCCTGGCCTAATTTTTATACTTTTTTGGTTTTTTTGAGACGAAGTCTTGCTCTGTCACCCCAGGCCAGAGTGCAGTGGCGTGATCTCAGCTCACTGCAACCTCTGCCTCATGGGTTCAAGTGATTCTCCTGTCTCAGCCTCCCAAGTAGCTGGGACTGCAGGCGCACACCACCATGCCTGGCTAATTTTTGTATTTTTTTTAGTAGAGACGGGGGTTTCACCATATTGGTCAGGCTGGTCTTGAACTCCTGACCTTATGTAATCCACCCGCCTCAGGCTCCCAAAGTGTTGGGATTACAGGTGTGAGCCACTGCACCTGGCCTGTACTTCTTATAGAGATGGGTTTTCATCATGTTGCCCAGGCTGGTCTTGAGTTCCTGGGCTCAAGTGATCCTCCCACCTTGGTCTCCCAAAGTGCTAGGATTACAGGCATGAGCCACTGTGCCCAGCCTAGAAAAGTTAAAAATCTATGTTGATCTTGTATTCAGAAAAATTAGTGTTTTTTTTGAGACAGGGTCTTGCTCTGTCATCCAGTGCAGTGGCGTGATCTCAGCCCACTGCAGCCTTGGCTTCCTGGACTCAAGTGATCCTCCTGCCTTAGCCTCCCAGGTGGCTGGGACTATAGGTGCGTGTCACCACACCCGGCTAATTTTTGTATTTTTTGGTCAGGGTTTTGCCACGTTGCCCAGGCTGGTTCAAATTCATGGACTCACATGGTCCACCCACCTCGGCCTCCCAAAGTGCTGGGATTACAAGCGTGAGCCACCGTGCCTGGCTTATGTTTAAATATATTTTTAAAATTAGAGAAAATAGTACAACCAATCTCACTGATCTTCACCTTTTGTTGTTTTTGTTGCTAGAATATTTTATAGCAAATCCCAGACTTTACCTAATTTGACCCACAAATACCTTAGTTTGTGTCTCTAACAGATTGTTTTAAAAATAAAACATTTTGGCTGAGCGCGGTAGCTCATGCCTGTAATCCTAGCACTTTGGGAGGCCGAGGGCGGGCGGATCATGAGGTCAGGAGATAGAGACCATCCTGGCTAACATGGTGAAACCCCATCTCTACTAAAAATACAAAAAAATTAGCAGGGCTTGGTGGCGGGCGCCTGTAGTCCCAGCTACTTGGGAGACTGAGGCAGGAGAATGGAGTGAACCCGGGAGGCGGAGCTTGCAGTGAGCCGAGATTGTGCCACCGCACTCCAGCCTGGGTGGCGGAGCAAGACTCCATCTCAAAAAAATAAAATAAAACATTTCAACTTAGCAAAAGGTGAAAAATTATCACATAACAAATTTCTGTTAAATGCTATATCAAATATAAATAATAGGCCAGTGCGGTGGCACGTTTCTATAATCCCAGCACTTTGGGAGGCCAAGACAGGCAGATTGCTAGAGCTCAGAAGTTACCAGCCTGGGCAATGTGGTGAAACCGCATCTCTACAAAAAAAATACAAAAATTAGCTGGGTGTGGTGGCACATGCCTGTAGTCCCAGCTACTTGGGAGGCTGGCACATCAGGCCATGTTCCGGCCACAGGTTGTTGCCTCCAACCCGCTGAGAGCATTGCTGGCTGGAGAGCTGACGGGAAGCTCCACGGTGTTTGCCCCTGGTCTGGGGAAGAGCCTGCTTCCAGGCAGGCCAGACGTTCTCCTCCTCAGGCTTAGTGGCTTGTGGGTATAGCAGGCATGGAGTGAACTGGGCAGTGGCCAGCCCCCTGGGGAGGCACAGATGTTGGTGTGAATGGCCAGGAGTGGGGGCAACTCCCAAGACTCTGGCTTGGTTTTTCTATTGCTTTGCTGGGAGACCTGTGAGTACCGTCTAGAACATTCTGAGAAAGTCCCATAGAATAAGATGTCTTCCAGCAGATTCATTAACCAGTGTGCCGGGAGAGTATGACTTTTGCTAAGTTGCAATGCTGGTGAGGTGAGATTATCACATGTTGCTTCTCCCTCCCTCTGCCTCAGTAAAAGAAGCAACAAAATGTCTCGGATGCCAGACACCTCTGCACCCACACCCTGAATAATAGCCAGTCACCTCCCCGCTGAGTGGGCTGGCTGCCCTCCCAGCTAGGGTTAGGAGGCCTCAGAAGTGCTGGCTTCAGGCTAATGGAATCCACAAATGGAGAATTCGGTGAATTGGGATGGCAAGAATGGGACCTTGAACTCTGGAGTGAGACCGAGTGGATTTGAACCCTGAACCCAGCACTTACTGGCTGTGGGGGTCTTGGGAAGATGATTTAGACCTCAGCCTTGGTCTCCTCATGTGTGGAATGCGAATGAGAATGGCGCCTAACTATTGTCATAATCACTGGCACCTAGTCAGTGCTTTATGGAATTAGATATTTTTCTTATGACCAATGGCTGGACTGTTTATTAATAACAGTAAGACTGAGGCATGCCGACTTACATAGGTCACCAAGTCTCTCAATGCAGGTGACTGAAAGGGTCTGGCAACTGGGCCCACAAAAGACTTTATTGGAAGGTAGGGAGCCCCCAGAGTCAGGAAAAGATGCAGATGCAGACCTGAGCATGGGACTCAGGCCTCGGCACTCATTGGCAGTGACGCGGTTTGGATCTGTGTCCCCACCCAAATCTCATGTTGAATTACAATCCCCACTGTTGGAGGTGGGACCTGGTGGGAAGTGACTGGATCGTGCAGGTGGTTTATCATGGTTTAACACCATCCCCCTTGGTGTGGTCTTGGCAGCAGTGAGTTCTTGTGAGATCTGGTTGTTTTAAAGTGTGTGGCACCTCCCCTGTCTCTCTTTTCCTCCTGCTCCAGCCACGTAAGACGTGCCTGCTCCCCCTTCATCTCCCGCCATGATTATAAGTTTCCCGAGGCCTCCCCAGAAGCACAGGCCACCTTGCTTCCTGTATAGCCTGAGGAACTGCTGGTCAATTAAACCTCTTTTCTTTATAGATTACCCAGTCTCGGGTATTTCTTTATAGCAGTGTGAGAACGAACTAATACAGGTAGGCCCGGGTGCTGCTGCAGGCCTGAGGCAGCTCTGGTCATCTCCTCCTGTGTCACTCCATGCATGACTCACATCCTAGGGAGAGAGCATTTGCTGGCCTGCATATGCCATGAGCTTTTACCAGGCGGCCTGTCCTGAGGGAAAAGGGTTCAAGGGCAGAAGTCCCACAGATAAAAATGGCAGTGCTGTTTGCCTAAATGGGAAAGGGGGTGTGCAGACAGAAGCATCACCACCACTGACACTTCCATCACCACCAGCTCCACCTCTGTTACAACTTCACCACCATCACCATAACCACCATCACCACCTCTACTACCACCTCCACCACCACCACCATAACTACCATCACCACCTCTACTACCACCTCCACCACCACCACCACAACTACCATCACCACCTCTACTACCACCTCCACCACCACCACCATAACCACCATCACCACCTCTACTACCACCTCCACCACCACCACCACAACTACCATCACCACCTCTACTACCACCTCCACCACCACCACCATAACCACCATCACCACCTCTACTACCACCTCCACCACCACCACCATAACCACCATCACCACCTCTACTACCACCTCCACCACCATCACCATAACCACCATCACCTCTACTACCACCTCCACCACCATCACCATAACCACCGTCACCACCTCTACTACCACCTCCACCACCATCACCATCACCACCGTCACCACCTCTACTACCACCTCCACCACCATCACCGTAACCACCGTCACCACCTCTACTACCACCTCCACCACCATCACCGTCACCACCGTCACCACCTCTACTACCACCTCCACCACCATCACCGTAACCACCGTCACCACCTCTACTACCACCTCCACCACCACCACCACCGTCACCACCGTCACCACCTCTACTACCACCTCCACCACCACCACCGTAACCACCGTCACCACCTCTACTACCACCTCCACCACCACCACCACTGTCACCACCGTCACCACCTCTACTACCACCTCCACCACCACCTCCACCGTCACCACCGTAACCACCATCACCACCTCTACTACCACCTCCACCACCACCACCGTAACCACCGTCACCACCTCTACTACCACCTCCACCACCACCACCACCGTCACCACCGTCACCACCTCTACTACCACCTCCACCACCACCACCACCGTCACCACCGTCACCACCTCTACCACCTCCACCACCACCACCGTAACCACCATCACCACCTCTACCACCTCCACCACCACCACCGTCACCACCTCTACTACCACCTCCACCACCACCACCACCGTCACCACCTCTACCACCTCCACCACCACCACCACCGTCACCACCGTCACCTCTACTACCACCTCCACCACCATCACCGTAACCACCGTCACCACCTCTACTACCACCTCCACCATCACCGTAACCACCGTCACCACCTCTACTACCACCTCCACCACCACGACCATAACCACCGTCACCACCTCTACCACCACCACCATAACCACCGTCACCACCTCTACTACCACCTCCACCACCGTCACCACCTCTACTACCACCTCCATCACCACCACCGTAACCACCGTCACCACCTCTACTACCACCTCCACCACCACCGTCACCACCTCTACTACCACCTCCACCACCATCACCGTAACCGTCACCACCTCTACTACCACCTCCACCACCATCACCATAACCACCATCACCTCTACTACCACCTCCACCACCACCAGCTTTACCATCACTAACAGCTCCACCTCCACCACCACCACCATAACCACCTCCACCACCAGCTTCATCACCACTAACACCCCAACCACCACCGTAACCACCTCCACCACCACCAGCTTTACCATCACTAACAGCTCCACCTCCACCACCACCATAACCACCTCCACCACCAACTTCATCACCACTAACACCCCACCACCACCGTAACCACTCCACCACCAGCTTCATCACCACTAACACCCCCACCACCACCATAACCACCTCCACCATCACCAGCTTTACCATCACTAACACCTCCACCACCACAACCACCTCCACCACCACCAGCGTCACCACCACTAACATCTCCACCTCCATAACCATCTCCACCACCACCAGCTTCATCACTACTAACACCCCCACCACCACCATAACCACCTCCACCACCACCAGCTTTACCACCACTAACAGCTCCACCTCCACCACCACCACCATAACCACCTCCACCACCACCAGCTTTACCATCACTAACACCTCCACCACCATCGTAACCACCTCCACCACCACCAGCTTTACCATCACTAACACCTCCACCACCACCAGCTTTACCATCACTAACACCTCCGCCACCATCGTAACCACCTCCACCACCACCAGCTTTACCATCACTAACACCTCCGCCACCATCGTAACCACCTCCACCACCACCAGCTTTACCACCACTAACAGCTCCACCTCCACCACCACCACCATAACCACCTCCACCACCACCACCAGCTTTACCATCACTAACAGCTCCACCTCCACCACCACCGTAACCACCTCCACCACCACCACCAGCTTTACCACCACTAACAGCTCCACCTCCACCACCACCACCATAACCACCTCCACCACCACCACCAGCTTTACCATCACTAACAGCTCCACCTCCACCACCACCGTAACCACCTCCACCACCACCACCAGCTTCATCACCACTAACACCCCCACCACCACCGTAACCACCTCCACCACCACCAGCTTCATCACCACTAACACCCCCACCACCACCGTAACCACCTCCACCACCACCACCAGCTTCATCCCACTAACACCCCCACCACCATCATAACCACCTCCACCACCACCACCAGCTTCATCACCACTAACAGCTCCACTTCCACCACCACCATAACCACCTCCACCACCACCAGCTTCACCACCACTAACACCTGCACCACCACAACCACCTCCACCACCACCAGCTTCATCACCACTAACACCTGCACCACCACAACCACCTCCACCACCACCAGCTTCATCACCACTAACACCTGCACCACCACAACCACCTCCACCACCACCAGCTTCATCACCACTAACACCCCCACCACCACAACCACCTCTACCACCACCAGCGTCACCACCACTAACACCTCCATCTCCATCATCACCAGCTCCACCTCCACCACCATGACCACCACTGTCACCATCTCTGCCACCACTAGCTTCATCACCACTAACACCTCCACTTCCACCTCCACCACCACCACGGTATTAGTCCATTCTCGCACTGCCATAAACCCCTGAGACTGAGTAATTTATAAAGAAAAGAGGTTTAATTGGCTGATGGTTCTGTAGGCTGTACAGGAAACATGGCTGGAGAGGCCTCAGGAAATTTACAATTACGGTGGAAGGTGAAGTTCGGAAGCAGGCACATCTTACATGGCCAGAGCAGGAGGAAGAGAGAGAGAAGCAGGAGGTGCTACACACTTTTAAACAACCAGATCTCATGAGAACTCTATCATGAGAACAGCACCAAAGGGGGAAATCTGCCCCCATGATTCAATTACCTCCCACCAGGCCCCACCTCCAACACTGGGGATTTCAATTCCACATAAGATTTGGGTGGGGACACAGATCCAAACCATATCAACCACCACGACCACTTCCATCACCACCAGCTCCACCACTACCACCATGACCATCTGTGTCACCACCAGCTTCACCACCATTGCCATCACCACCTTTAACATCATCTCTACAACTGCCCTCCAGCACCACCGCAGTAACCACTACCATCACCGTATCAATCACCACTTTCTTCAACAACACATCCACTGTCAAAATCACCACCACCTTTCCCATCACCATCAGTACCACCATCAGGATTACTGTCAATATCAATACCACCACCACCAACACAATATCAATATCAGTACCACCACCACAACAGTCACCACCTTCATCAACACATCCACCATGGAAATCACCATCATCTCTACCATCATCACCACCAGCATCACCATCAGCAATACTGCCAATGTCAATACCACCACCATCACAATCACCATCACCACTATCACCATCTCTATCACCACCTTCAGCAGCACCATAATAACCACAACTAACACTGCCAATATCAATACTACCACCACGACCTCCAGCATCACTTTTACTACCACCACCAATACCATACATAGTCACCATGATTACCACCATCACCCCAACCACCACTGTTGCCACCCCATCACTGCCACCATGATCACCACCATTCCACCACCAACACTGACACCTTCAACATCAACACCACTGTAACAATCATTCCTACCATCACCTCCACTTCCACCACCACCACTACCGACACCACCACCACTACCGACACCAACACTAACACCACCCAAGATGGACGGTCCAGACTTCCACTCCCCTTTTTGTTTTCTGCTGACTGGCAAAATATTGATAATATAGTAACATGCTAAGGCCAATTCTTCAGACATTTGGGGTCTAGGAGCAATATTTTTAAAACCACCTTTGCAAAGATTATAACTGAGACAATTATTACAGTGAAAGAGATTTGACCTAACTGACTCCATCTTGTTTCTAACCTCCAAGCTGTCCTTGTTCATTCCTGGCCGTAGGCCAGACTAACTCTAGGAGGAACTTAGTTTATGGTTTAGCTTTGAAACAGAGATGATAACAGTCCTTTCCCAAAACAAACCCCCTTCCTGCCTGGGGACTAACAAATTAGCCACAAGATTAGAATTATGATTTAGGAGTCATGCAGCTGGAGGCTGCAAGATTCTAAACCTCCCCACGTTGCTCCTGGGAATAACATCACTGTTGTAAAATCTGGGATCAGTGCTTGAGATATTGCAGACCCTGAATTCTGATGTACCAGCTGACACCTCCCAGACTGGTATTTGTCTCAACCAGTTCTGCGATCCCACCCAGGAACAGAAGACAGCAAGAAAACCCCACTTCGACCCCCTCTGATTCCATCTCCAACCCGACCAATCAACACTCCCCACTTCCCGAGCCTCTACTCACCAAATTATCCTTAAAAACTCTGATCCTCAAGTTTTCAGGGAGACTGATTTGAATAATAAAACTCCAGTCTTCCGCACACAAGCTCTGCGTAAATTACTCTTTCTCTACTGCAATTATGCTGTCTTGGTAATTTGGCAGTGGGCAAGGTGAACCCGTTGGGCTGTTCCATTTGGGGGGTTGCAGCTTCCGATTCCCCACCCTGCAATTGCACCCTGGAGTCAGTGACACTTGGTACTGAACAGAAGTGTCACCCTTTTGAGGCAGGACGTTTCCCGCAGGGAAGAGGTGTCCACAACAGGACAAGACACCAAGGAGTGATGGACCTTCCTGACTCCTCTCTGCTAAGCAGAGGGAAGCTTTGTGGGGCACTCTTCTCTGAAGCGGCAGGGGCAGGAATGACTTGCTCTTGCCCTGTAGATTGGGATCAGTCAACATCATAAGCAGAAGACTGAGCTACCGTCTCCATGGGCTGACATCCACTTTCCATCACACAGACTGGGATTAGGTGACTCACTGCATTTGCCATTCAACTAGACCTGGGTTGTGTTTAAATGGTGAAAAATGGCCAATTAAAAGTGGCCAATCTGGCAGTTTTGACTGTTCTAATAAGTCATTCAAATTTCATCATGGTTGGCCAGAACCACTATGTCATTTAGCAAGAGCCAAAATGTTTGTCTAGCATGAGTAACTTTGAGTGTATTCATTAGTACATGTTCAGGCACCTTTGTTCTTGAGCATGGAGTGTGTGGAAGTTGCATCTGCACTTGCCCTAAAACCTCACCTGAAGTCCATCCCTCTCATGAAGCCATTCCTGATCAAGCGGAGACTCAGCATCTCCCACAGAGAATGTTAAACGGGAAGATCAGAGCCCCAGCCTTCAACCTGAAGAGGAGAATGCCACGCAGGAACCGGTCAGTCCTGTCCACGTGATGTGGGCCTTTGGGATTCAAACAAAGCCTGCTGCGCCCCACTGCACCCCAGGGTTCTCATGCCAGCCCTCTCAAGATTGTTTCTTAGAATCAGAGGCCCAGCCGCCCCATTTGAAACACTTTCTGGTCCTCGTTAAGGACTGGTCAGCTCTGATGTAACCCAGAGCACTGACTGACACAAAACCATTGGATTGGCCAAGAGTTTCACCTTTGTCACCAGTGGGCAACGTTCACGTTCACGATCACGGAGCTGGTGCAGCGTTCACGATCACGGAGCTGGAGCCGCGTTCATGATCATGGAGCTGGTGCACCGTAGGACTGGAATTCGAGCCCTGACCTTCTGTGTATTCCCCTGGTACACACCACTGTTGTCCCATTCGACCGGACACCTCTGGCAGATAGGATGCCCTTGAAGGAACATGCGTGACTCAGGAACTGTTTGACACAGGCCTTTCAACCTTGAAAATCTTGGAATCTTGGAATTAATCCTTGTAATCAAGGAATAACCCATGATTACAAATGTGAGGGATATGTTATCACTGCATTGAAACTACAAGGTTGCACTGTATACAGACCCTGGCATGCTATGGGCATACAGCATGCATATCAGCAAGTGTGACAATGATGGGTTAATTTCATAAGTAGGAAGGCACAAAGCATAAATGTATGTAGGAGACATTCCCCCTAAAGGGCTGGGAGAATATAAGAGCATGTTTGAAAGCTGTACATGTGGTACAATGTTCACATATGTGCCTTGTACAGCATTCAAACGTGTTCTTACACAGACAGACACAGACACGCCTCTGCACCTGTTGGGTCAAGCAGTAAGAATCTAATGGTGACCACCTGTCTGGCCAGAACGGTCTTCCTTTTGGATTAGAAGTCTGGGCTATATCAGCTGGAGTTCTGGAACCAGCCTTGGTTTGGTAAACAACATTTTTCTTCCTCTCTCCACCCTTTGCATTTCCTTTCCTTGAGTTTCCTTTTTTTTTTTTTTTTTTTTTGAGATGGAGTCTTGCTCTGTCACCTAGGCTAGAGTGCAATGGTACGATCTCGGCTCACTGCAACCTCTGCCTCCTGGGTTCAGGTGATTCTCCTGCCTCAGTCTCCCGAGTAGCTGGGATTACAGGTGCCCACCACCACACCTGGCTAATTTTTGTATTTTAGTAGAGATGGGGTTTCACCATGTTGGCCAGGCTGGTCTTGAACTCCTGACCTTGAGTGATCCACCCGCCTCAGCCTCCCAAAGTGCTGGGATTACAGGCGTAAGCCACTATGCCCGGCCTCCTGGAGTTTATTTTATCCAGTGTTGACCTGCCCCCTCTCGGAACCTGGGTTAGCCTGCCTGGTGCTTGAGGCAGGGAGCTGGCCACGCTGCGCTGCTGTCTTGTAGGTGCTTCTCAAGGTGCTTTTTGTTGTGATTCCTCCAGTGCCTCTGGTTTTCGCTTTCCCTTTTCTTGGGGCTTGTTTGTGTTTAACCAAAGTTCAGGGCCCTTGGGGTAAAACAGGACCTTGTTCAGGAAACTACCATTAAGCAAGCAGCAAGTCAAACAACGAAAGTACAAACAAGCCCAGGCCCCTCCCAAGATACACAGTCCTCCAGGATGTAGGCTCCAGACTCTGGGTCCTTCTCCACGCCCACCGTTCACGCCAAGGGATGCGGCAGTCCGACGGCCTCTGGGAATCGCAGGGCCTTGGTCTTGGGAGCTGCTCTCCTGCAGTGTAAACTCAGTGACTCTCATTCAGGCAACAGACCTCTCCAGGTCGTCCTTGTTCAGGCGGAGCACTTGGTTCCTCAGACCCCCATCTGTACCAGAGAAATGGCGTTAAGGCCTCACAAAGTAGTTTTCACTGAAGAGAATCCCGTGTCCTACCCCTGTGCATCCGAATCACCTCACGGACCTGTCATGAAGAGGCTCTCCCTTCTGCGGGCTCACTCTGACCTTTCCTTTCCCCCGTGGTTTCCATCACTGACTCCATAGTCAGATGGCTCAGGACCTCCCAGGACGCACCGGCCCATCGAACCATCCAGGGGTGCCGCTGTTCCCAGCCTCCCGACACCCCCACACGGACTTCTCTTACCACCTGTGTTAGGCCATTCTCGCATGGCTGTAGAGTAATACCCAAGGCTGGGTAATTTGTAAGAAAAGAGGCTTAATTGGCTCACAGTTCTGCAGGCTGTACTGGAAGCATGGTGGCATCTGCTTCTGGGGAGGCCTCAGGGAGCTTCTGATCATGGCAGAAGGCAAAGGGGAGCAGGCATGTCACATAGTGAGGATGGGAGAGACAGGGAGAGAGAGAGGGAGAGGGACAGAGGGACAGAGAGGGAGATGGAGGGAGAGAGAAGGAGAGAGAAGGAGAGGGGGAGAGAGGGAGGGAGAGGGAGAGAGTTAGGGAGAGGGAGAGAGTTAGGGAGAGGGAGAGAGGGAGAGAGTTAGGGAGAGGGAGAGAGTTAGGGAGAGGCAGAGAGTTAGGAAGAGAGGGAGAGAGTCAGGGAGAGGCAGAGAGGGAGAGAGGGAGAGAGTTAGGGAGAGGGAGAGAGGGAAAGAGGGAGAGGGAGAGAGGGAGAGAGGGAGAGGGAGAGAGGGAGAGAGTTAGGGAGAGGGAGAGAGTTAGGGAGAGGGAGAGAGTTAGGGAGAGGGAGAGAGTTAGGGAGAGAGAGGGAGAGAGAGAGTTAGGGAGAGGGAGAGAGGGAGAGAGTTAGGGAGAGGGAGAGAGGGAGAGAGGAGGAGAGTTAGGGAAAGGGAGAGGGAGAGAGTTGAGGGAGTTAGGGAGAGGGAGAGAGGGAGAGGGAGAGAGTTAGGGAGAGAGTTAGGGAGAGGCAGAGAGTTAGGGAGAGGTATCACATGGCTTTAAATGATCAGAACAGGGAGTCGGGGAGCTCACTCATCACCAAGGGGTGGCTCAAGCCGTTCAGGAGAGATCCTCCGCCATGCTGCCATTGCCTCCCACCAGACCCCACCTCCAACTCCAACACTGGGGATTACAATTCAACAGGAGATTAGGGCAGGACAAATGTCCAAACAGTATCACCACCAAGCCCACATTTGGGGTGCGCCTGGCTGTGGGCTTACAGCCTTTTTCCTGGATGGATATTGCTGGGGGGGTTGCATTTGTTTTGAGGCAAGCGCTGCTGTGTTAAAAATTAGAGTCTAGGCTACTACAAATAATGAGTCAGAAGCAGCCCCATCTATCCAGTCCTTGCTGCCATCCTTCTCCCAACCAGCGGCTGTTTTTGTAGGATCCGCAGGTTTACACACGGGCCTGACTTTGTAGGAGGGAAGGGCTGCCCGGGAGCTACCATGACCTCTATGCTGCTGCATTCTGCAAGAAGGTGCTTTCTACGGGGAGGTGGTCCCCTGGGCGTCTGGGTGTGAAGGATAAGCTGCCACCCACCACCCACTCCGGGCACAGGTGGCTGAAGGAGGGCTGCGACAAAGAAAGAGGAGCTGCTTTCTTGAAGGATGGGAGGGTGAGGGGCCCCAGCAAGGAGATGACGGAGGTCTGAGGACAGAGGTGTCCGTGAGGAGGGGACTTAGGACAGTCAGCCCCAATATCCAACTCTGAATTGCAGATGTTTGGGCTACGATGGAACCTCCCCGCTGCCATCCCAGCCCCCATTCACTGTCCACAGGTGCCAGCCTTGCCCAGGCTGGTAACGGACGCGGAAGGCATGGCCCTGGTGGCCAGGCATGGAGGAGAAAACCCACAGGGCGCCGAGCGGATGTCCTTGGAATGAGAACGTGGCAGGAAGGCACGCGGGAGGGCTCAGGCCTCTCTGTCCAAGGCAGAAGCAGGTGGGGAGGTTGGGGGCCCAGGTGGGGTCGCCAGGACAGGGACCCGGCAGGGGGTGGTCCTGGGGTAGCGTGTGAGGGAGGTGGGCTGTGGAGAAGCGCAGGCTCCCTCCCACCCGGAGGCCCCTACTGGCCCCCTTTGTCTTAGGACCTCTTGGAAGTGGCACTGTCTCCTGAGGAGGACACGCGACATCCCCCAGGACCCCGGGCGGGACGGTGGCGAGGAGACCAGGCCTGCAACAGGCCTCACCCTGCTCTGCCCCAGAGCCCGCCTGGCCCCAGCCCACACCCTGGGCCCTCCGGGAGCTTTCCTGGGACCGAGCCTGGGCGCCGCCCGCGCTGCAGGGGAGGTCGACTGGGTCCACCTCTGCGCGACCCGATGCGCAAGTGGCCCGCTACGTTTAAATTAAAGAAACGGTTGGAAGGCGTTAATTCGACGCGCGCGGGGCCCCGCGGGTAGAGGCCGCCTGCCCAGGTCCCCAGCAGAGTAGGTTCGGGCCTTTCCGTCCGGGCCAAGGGCGCGGCTTAGGCCCCCGCCGTCCCCAGGGACAGTGCGACCCCCAGCACCGGGCCGGGCGGGGAGCGGCGGCAGGCGGGGAGGGGATCCGAGGGCCAGGCGGGGGGCAGGAATGCAGGTGGGAGGGGACGCGCGGGGCGGGGGGCGGACGGGGCGTTCCGAGCGGGGAGGGGCGCGAGCCGGGGCTGGGGAGTCCAGGGCCGGGCGTGGGGCTCCGGGCCGCGGCGCCTGCGAGTGGGGAGGGAAGGGAGCCGGGCGGGCGGGGGGCGTGGCCGGGGCGAGCGGGGCTGGCCGGGGGCGTGGCCTGAGGGCGGACGCGCGTCCGGGGGCGGGGCCGGGGCGGGGCCGGGCGCTGTCCGGTGCTGAAGCTCGGCCCGGCGTCGCCGCAAGAGCGCGAGAGGCGCGGCGGGAGGAGCTGGCGGCGCGCGCCTCCCTGGGCCCGGACTCGGCCGCCTCCCGCCGCCTCCCGCCGCCTCCCGCGCGGCCATGGACTGAGCGCCGTCGGCCAGGCCGCGGGGATGGGGCCGCCGCTCCCGCTGCTGCTCCTGCTGCTGCTGCTGCTGCCGCCACGCGTCCTGCCTGCCGCCCCTCCGTCCGTCCCCCGCGGCCGGCAGCTCCCGGGGCGTCTGGGTGAGTGGGGGGCGCGGGGGGAGGGGCGCCTCAATGAATTAGTTGGGGGCGTTGTGAGAGGGGCGCCTCCGTGAGGGGGTCTGGGTGGGGAGAGGCGCCACCCTGAGGGGTCGGGGGGAGAGGCGCCTCTGTGAGGGGTTCGGGGGGGAGGGGCGGCGCCTCAGTGAGGGGGTTGCGGGGAGGGGCGCCTCTGAGTGAGGGGGCATGCAGGGAAGGCGCCTCAATAAATGAGTGGGGGCGTTGGGGGAGGGGCGCCTCTGAGAGGTTCTGGGGGAGGGACGCCTCAATGAATGAGAGGGGGCGTGGGGGGAGGGGCGCCTCAATGAATGCGGGGCGTGGGGGGAGGGGCGCCTCAATGAATGCGGGGCGTGGGGGAAGGGGCGCCTTAATGAATGAGTGGGGGGTTTAGGGGAGGGGCGTCTCGGTGAGTGACGGGGCGGGGGGGAGGGGTGCCTCAGTGAGTGAGTGGGGAGCGCGCCTTGGCTAGCGGGTCGGGGGCTCCGGGGGTCTCGGGGTTCCAGCGCGACACCCCCAGGCTCTGGGTCGCAAGCCCCCGGCCACAGGTCGCGCGCCTGTCTGTCCTCACTGGGGGCTCGGAGCAGGTCTCGCGCCCCTGCCTCAGTTTCCTCCCCGGCGCCGCCTCCTGCCTCTACCCCGGCTCCTGGGCCTCACGCCCCGAGCCCCGCCACTCGGCACTCCCCTGGCCCTGGAGCGCGCGGCCCTGGTCCGGCGTGGGTGCGCCCCCCGCTCGTGTTCCGCCGCGTGTGCCGCGAGGGGCCGGGCCTCGGATGTCCCGCTGCACCCGCTTCTACCTGCGTCCCCCGCACCCCCCGCGGGCAGCGCCGCCGAAATCAGAGGACATTTTTCCTCCGTGGCAGCCGCGGGAGGGAAGGGAGAGCGGCAGCTTCACGGCAGCGAGGGAGTGGAAGCCGCTGCTTTCCCAGGCGGACGCCCCTGTTCTAAACCCATAAAACCTCCAGTCCCCGGCACCTCCTTTCCTGCTAATCTTGTTTATTAAGAAGATTTACCATAAAGCCAATGTTTCCAGGCGGCTTCGGGGCCAGAATTACACATGACAGGTTAGGATAATCGGTGTCCACGGGGTGCAGAAGCAAACGCAGGCGGGGATGGAGGGGGGTCCTTCGCCGCTGCCTAGCGCCGCCTGCACCCACCTCAGTGCGGCTGGGCTCCGGCACCTTCCTCTCGGCCTCTAGGCCCTTCTGGTCTCCAGTAGTGCTTTATGGTCAAAATCCCAAACAAACAAAAACTGCAGAGAACCAGGAGTCTTGACACAGTCTCCCTGGACTCCTGAGTTGACGCTCCCCTCCCTCAAGCCAGAGTCCCCTGAATTCCTCCCTTGCCTTGAGGTTTCCTCACACTCCCTAACCTGCTTGTCTCTGTTAGAAGGAACACAGGCGCTGGGAAAGGAGGTCCTTGCTCACCTGCCTTGGAGTCCTGGGAGGGAGTGTCTGTGCTGGTCCCGCACCTCTGGGATGTAGCCCAGTCACTGTGCCCCCAGGGCCCAGGTGAAGCCCTCACCCTTCCATGCTGGAGCACGGGGGAGTCCTGCATGGGAGGCTTGGGGGCCTTGCTCACTCTGCCTCCTCCTGGTGCCTTGCCCCCTATCAGGAAAGAAGGCCCAGCTGTGCACCAGTGGCCTCTTGCTGGGGTTGTATTCCTTCCTCCAGCTGGCTTGACCTGGCCAGTCACCTTATGGGAGAGTTGTTTGCTCTGAGGCCAGGTGCCGCCCTTCACCTACACATGAAGCACACATGGGCGTGGAGTGTCCCAGGGAAGGTAGGTCATTATGGTGTGAGCTGGAGGCTGGTCCTTGACTGCTTTCCTTGCCATTGCAATGGCCAGTTCACAGCATTCTTCCAAAATCACAGAGAAAGTCAGAAAGGTAGGGGGTAGCTGAGAGAGGCAGCAAAGGAAAACCCAAAGATGGAAGTGCATGAAGAGAGGAAAGCTGCTAAACTGAATGATAATGCCCAATGCAGCAGTGTTATTTTGGCTACCAGCAAAGTTGACTCATATAATTAAAACTGGTGCCATGTTTCCCTCGGCTCTGATCACGGTGTCACTGGTAACAGAAGGCTGTGTCATAAAGAGACTTATGGACACACTTATTTTGTGGGAAAACATTAAGAATGCAGACATCGTTGAAATTGTTTCGAGGACTCCAGGTGAAAGGCATCACCTACATTCTCAGGTAATTGGAAACTGCCCCAGTGGTATAGACAAAGAATGAGATGTATATGTGGTCTTCCCATTGCAGGAGCCACCTTGGGGCAGAATGTGGCCATGTGTCAGCTACCTATGTCCCCTCCACCTTGTACCATCCTCACTCTGTGTTGCTGCCATTTTGTCAGAACTCAATCCACGGAAAATGCAAGGAGAAGCTTTCTTACCTGTGCCGGGCAGGTGCTGCCATTTTTCTTTCTCTCCTGTCTGGATCTTGTTTGGCAATGGTCATGCCAACTACATTGTTCCAAATAATGAGGCTCGATTAAAGATGCACAGAGCGGCCTTAAATCCGGCCCAGCTGTGCCATTTGTAATCTATTTATTTATTTACCTATTAACATTCAACTTCACGTTGAGGCCTCCAGAACACATGTGGTTCAAGGAGATCCAAGTTTTTGCTCCTCTGTTACGTCAAACAGCCTTGTAGGTTAGAACTAGGGGTTGATGTTAACAAGACCTAAAGACCAATTCTTTTTATATAGGATGGCTTGTCTTGAGCAAGGGGCCCTTCTCATGTTGACAGTGAAGGAGCTCTTGACGAAACCTAGGGTCGATAACTGCTGTCTCTGAGTTTATTCTCGTGGCCTTGAGCCACACTCCACGATGCTGACTTATTTCCAGAACAGCTGTTGGCAGCACCCTGTGGTAGTGGAAGTCTCACTGCTTCCTCTCTTTTCCCCTGATTTATTTAGTTTCCTGCCCTCCCATCACCCACTCTGCCTGTTCCTTTCTGGTCGGAAGGGCTCCCTTATGGCATTAATTAATTATCTGTGAGACCATTATCGAAGCTGAACACAGGGGAACATGGCATCCTTTCTAGTGACACGATTCAGCTTTGCTTGTAGCCAAAATAACATTGCTGTGTTATGCAGGGCTGTTCAGACAGCCTGATGGTCTTTTCTTCATATGCTTCAGTCTTTGAGTTTTCCTCCCGACCGGACCGCCTTTCTCTGTGATTTCAGGGCATCCTTTGTGCAGGTCTCAGTGCTTTTTCCTTAAGTTTAACTTGAACATAAGCCCTTTGTTAAGGGCTTTATGCTGTTCTTCACTTACATGGAGGCTGACTTGTGAACCTGCTCAGGTAGCCCCTATGTTTAGGGGGGCAGTTTTCTAAAGGCCCCCCCTTCCTTTTGCTAAAGAAGCACAACTTTCACTTGCCAATGATAGAGTCAGCCTTTCATGCAGATTTTGCTTGGAGAATCCAGATTCAGAACCAGTGGGTGCACCTGGCTGTGAAGACAGGAGATTGTTCATTTTGCTCCTTTGTTTTGGCCTTCCGATTTGCCTACACAGACTTTTCATTCACCAGGGAGCCCACACAGAGCCGAGAGGCAGAGCCATCGGAGCAGGACTCTGCTGGCTTTGTGAAGGAGATGGCGTGATTGTTTATTTTTAAATCAAAGGATCCTTACTGCCACAAAAGCACAAATCTGTCTTTACTTCTTGGGGTCCAGAGCCTCTGATTCCGTTTGGTTGGATGGTAATGAGCAACCTGTCCCTTCCCCCAAGAAGAGCCTGCTCCTTGCACATCTGTGAGCTTCTCTGCCTGTTGTTCCCTGTCTCTCCTGCTCAGTCTCCATCAGCCTAAGGGCTGATGTTCTGGGCAGAAGGAATGGGGTGTGTTGTAACCCTAGGCTTCTGGAAGAAGGAGGTGCCAGACAATGGGTTCACTCATGAAGCTAGATTCAGGAAGCAGGATGTAGGGTGTCAGGCTCAGAAGGGATGGGCAGGGAATGGAAGAGCTTTTAAAATGACTTCTTCTCAGTGCTGAGCTTAGCTGTGTGTTAGCGTCTGGCAGCTCTTCTTCCAAGCTGATTTGTTTTTGTACCTGGTGATCAAGGTCAGTGGTGCCCGCCAGGGAGGGGAGGTGGGGGTGGGCAATCACTTTGTCATAGTCCTCTCTCTGTTTTACTCCGAGATGGTGTTGGGCCCCATCATGGTGCACAGCGGGAATCTCTGTGTGCTATGAAACATGTCAGCATGTTGGGTCTCCAGCTTCCTGTGAAGAATAGGGCTATCGACACAGGGTACACGGGACAAAGGTTAGCTGGTGTGATGTGCAGTCCAAGGCTCAACATCCCAAGGCCCCATCTTCTGATGAACTCTGTGGTAACACTGATCCTTTTATGTCACAATAATTTCTGCATTCTGGGTTTGTTTTGTCCTAGTGTTCATGCAGGATTACCTAATTTTTGGATGCAGTTACTCATCGACTTTTCTTTAGATTTTGAAAGTGAGGAATATGGGACTAGGAAGGGGAGTGAAGCCTCAAGGAGACATAGGGGTTCAGCTAAGCTGTCATCAGACATGGTCTCATTAAGAAAGTTCCACTCAATGCAACTGGCTTTGCGGGTGAGCCATGACTACTGCCTCTTGGAGGGTTACCTTAGAATTTCAAATTCCTCATGAAAAAGTGTTTGCAGCCAAACATCACCCAAACTAATAATAGCTCCCTGGCATTGGGTGACAGATATCTAAGATATGCCTGGATATGTGTAAATATTACTAGTTTAACGATTCTTTTTTTTTTTTTTTTTTTTTTTTGAGATGGAGTCTCGCTTTGTCACCCAGGCTGGAGTACAATGGTGCAATCATGGCTCACTGCAGCCTCGAGCTCCTGGGCTCAAGCAATCCACCCATCTTAGCCTTCTGAATAGCTGGGACTACAGGCACATGCCTCTGCACCAGGCTAATTTAAAAAAGTTTTGTCTTAGTTTGGGTTCATGAATAAATATAATAACTAAAAAATGAACAAAAAATATTAAAAATGAATATTTTTTTTTTAGAGAGGACGGTCTTGCTATGTTGCCCAGGCTGGTCTTGAACTCCTGGCCTCAAGTGATCCTCCTGCCTTGGCCTCTCAAAGTGCTGGGATTACGTGCATAGCCACTGTGCCCGACCAGGTTTAAGGATTCTTTGTGCGTGGAGCGGTGAAGAAAAAGCTTAATAAATGGC
The DNA here is from genome assembly GCF_028858775.2 of Pan troglodytes. Lineage (NCBI taxonomy): Eukaryota > Metazoa > Chordata > Mammalia > Primates > Hominidae > Pan > Pan troglodytes. Next base: position 173,711,423 of record NC_072404.2, on the reverse strand, counting down.
AGAAAGGGTTTTCATCCAGCCGAATCCCAAGAGACGAAGGCCAGATGAGCCTCGGCTGAGAACCTCTCTTATCTTTCCTGACATGATGTTCCACTTCTCAGAGAAAGCAAACAGCTAAATTCACGGCAGATAACCCTCCACACCACATAAAAGCACCTGGCAGCTCTTTCCACATTAGTTTAAGTTGACCTTCATAAATGTAGACCCAGCTGGACTTATTTTTTAATCTTAGTTGATAGAAGGCCAGAAAACCTGAGAAGCAGAAAACAGTTAATCCACTTTTCTGCTGCTTGGAAACAGTGTGGAAACAGTGTGTTGAAGGAAGGGCATTTTTTTCTTTTAATTCCTGTTATCTCTAAGAACTCTGCCACAGCCACTATTTAAATACCTAGAACAGGAAGTAAAAATGGGTGAGGCTCCCTTGGAAACACCTGCTTCTGCACATTTTAAATACCTTTTTTGTTTGTCACTCTACATCACGACGCTGGTAAGTGGGTGGCTTTTGCAGGCAGCTGGAAAACTGGACCTCGGACTACCGAGCTGCATTTGTCTTGAACGGCTTCTGTGTGTGTAACACAAAGAAACGAGAGATGATGAGTGTTTGGTGACAGTTACTCAGTGTTAACTCTCATCTCTGGAAGTGGTAAGAGGGCATTTCACTTCCTTTGTTTTTGTCTGTTCCCTCCAATAGTCCTAACTGGGATTCAGAAAACCAAGGGCATTCCCTGGATAGTGCCAGGACTAGGACTGTGTCTTGTGAGGGTGATTCAAGGCCGTGGCAGGTGACAGGAGATGAACTAATAGTTACAAAACCGATTCTGGAGCTTTCTTTTTAAAATTTAATTTTAAATTATCATAAAGTAAAATGGACTTTTCTTTTTTGGTGTACTGTGTTACATATAGATTCAGGTGGCCACCTCCTCTGTCAGTGTACGGATCATTCCATCACCCCCAAAACTTCCCAGTGTGCTCCCTTCACAGTGACAGCCTCTCCCATCCCTGTACCTCTGGGTACCCCCAAATCTTGAACCCCTGAGCCTTCCATGTTCACTGACATGTATTCCCCAGAATAACCCGCATAGGTATTTCTATCTTCAATTTACAGATAGAAAGACTGAGTCTTGGAGTGGTTAAGGAATGTACCACAGGACACCTGGTGGGTAGTCCTGGGATGGGGTCCTAGGTCTCTGGAGCCTCCTTTCTCTCCCAGTGGTCATCCCAGGATGGGCTGAGGATTCTACATGCTGTCAGAACATGTCTCTCTGGTTGCATAGAACAAGGACGTCTGTCTCGTTCTTACAGGAGTGGGGACCATTTCACTTGTCAAATTGCCTTTCTCTTAGGAGCTTCTCAACCTCAGGCCACGGAGATTTTAAAGTGCTCTTTGGCACCAGCAGGGGATTGATTTTCTGAGTTGGGTTTTGTTTTGGGTGTCAGATTCAAATATTTGGTGTGCCTTCTGAGGGAATTTTGATGTTTGGAAATGGGCGACTTATTTTTGGAGACTTTTGGCCTTCCCATAATGGCAGGGAATGAAAATGCCACCCTTAGGATTCACTACTCGATATGTCCATAAAAATTTTATGTTCCAAATGCTTTCTGGGCTTCCGTCAGGTTTTTAAAAACATGGTGACACAAACACCAAAGAAGTGAGCTCTCATCTCAGACTTGTCATAACAAAAACCCACTTCAGAATAAGGGATGAGAGAGGGATTACTTTCCTAAGAACATTTATTTAAGAGTAGGTTCTGTTTAGGTTTGATGTTTAGAGTGGCAAGCGGGCAGGGGGTTGGTTCAGGGACTCCCTACTCTTTTCTGAACTATGCTGGTGGAAGGAAAGTGTAGAATTTTCTATCATGTGATGTGGGCGCTCCGTCACCACGTGGTTCTGAAAGGTCATTTCGAAAAGGCTTCTGATGCAGTGTTCTGTATACAGCACAAAGGGCATGTTTAGAAATGGTTTGTTTGGCGGAAGGAATTTTCAGAAGGAAGGCTGACCTGGTTTCCAAAAGGAGAGGACTTCATATTAATCATGCAAGTGAATTCTGGTTCCAAATGTGAAATACATTCAACTTGTAAATGGATGGAGCCGCTAATAAAATTGGCAGTCAGAGGCTGTGATTTTAATCCAGCTCAAAGCAGCAGTTAATCTGTGGTACAATTTGAGGCTGACCCCACAATGTGTACATTCTCTGAAATAGCCGCTGTTCTAGAGGACTCAACTGTGCACACCAGCGCAAGCTCCATTTCTTAGCCGGAGGCAGGGGATGGAACATAGGTAAAGCAGTGGCAGGAGCTGCTGTCTGATGACTTCCCACCTCAAGTCCATTTTGTCCCTCACATCTCTTTTACTAAGAGTTCTTGAATCTCTTTCTCTGCTTTTCCTGAAAACAGGCCAAGGTTGAGACCACTGGACTTCCATCTGATTTGAGTGTTCTGCACTGAGATACAGCTGTGGTTAGAGCTGCTGTGGGAAGCACAGCCACCAGTTCCTATGGAGCGGCACCCATTCTTGTGGTGGAAGACTTGCGGCATCCATGTGCCTGCTTTGTTATGCTGTTATGGTCCTTGATTCTATGAAATAGCCAACATGAAATTATGATCAGTTAAGGTAACAGAAATGGGGCTTTTTCACTGAAATAGAAAGAGGATTCTAGCAGAGTCAGAAACTGCTGGTGATTTCTGCAAATATGGTAGGGAATAGGGAATATGTGGCTGTTTCAAGAGCACAAATTAAATGACAGTACTGCTTCCATGCAGTGTGTTGACAGATTGAGAGGTCACCTTATCTTTCCAATCAGATAATCTTTACAGTTTGCACTTGCACTCATATTAGAAGTCAAGAGAAATGGAAGGACTTCACCTATAATCTCTCTGGATTTATACCTTGAGCAAAATACCTGGTTCTTCATGTTTTTGAGAGGATTACCTGAGCTGGGTGGGAGAGTCCTTGGTAACCACAGAGTTTCTGATAAGTCCTAGTGGTTGTTATTTTTGGATGCTCCAGGTTTCTACAGTTAATGTTGGAGGTGGTGGCTGACAGGATGGAATATTGTTATTGTTAGAAACAATATTACTTTAGAAAATCCAAGTCTCAGATGAACTGACAATAGAGATTATTGCAAAAGCATTGCCATTACCTTTTAAAGAGTAATATCATTTATATTTCTTAATAGGCATATCCAAACAGGTTACATCAATAAGGATGAAGCCTGGTTTTGTTGTGATGATGAGAGTAACTGATGGCGACAGCCCTTTGGAGTTTATTTCACATCATCCCTTTGATGACTGTAAAGCCCTTGAATAAAAGAAGTGGGGCTTGGCCAGGCACAGTGGCTCATGCCTGTAATCCCAGCACTTTGGGAGGCTGAGGTGGGCAGATCATCTGAGGTCAGGAGTTCGAGACCAGCCTGGCCAACATGGTGAAACCCCGTCTCTACTAAAAATATAAAAATTAGCTGGTTGTAGTGGCAGGTACCTGTAATCCCAGCTACTTGGGGGGCTGAGGCAGGAGAATCACTTGAACCTGGAAGATGGAGGATGCAGTGAAATGAGATTGTGCCAGTGCACTGCAGCCTGGGCAACAGAGGGAGACTCTGTCTCAACAACAACAACAACAACAACAACAACAACAAAAAAGAAGTAGGACTTAAGGGAACAATAGACACTGGGAATGCCTAAAGAAGGGAGGGAGGAAGGAGCCAAGGGTCAAAAAACTACTTATCAAGTACTGTGTTCCTCGTTTGGGTGACAGGATCATCATAAACCCAACAGTCGGCATCACTCAATACACCCACGTAACAAACCTGTGTATACATGTACTCTTTGAATCTATGATTTTTTTTTTTTTTACAGAGACAGGGTCTGGCTCTGTAGCCCAGACTGGAGTGCAGTGGCATAGTCATAGTTCCCTGCAGCCCTGAACTCCTGGGCTCAAGTGTTTCTCCCCACTCAGCCTCCTGAGCAGCTGATACTACAGGTATGTGCCACCATGCCTGGCTTGAACTCCTGGACTCAAGTGATCCTCCTTCCTTGTCCTCCCAAACTGCTGAGATTATAGGCATGAGTCACCATGCCTGGCCCCTGGAATCTCAAAAAGAAAAAAAAAAGGTGACTTAAATAATATTCATACAAATTTCTTACAAGTTTGAGTAGAAAGTATTATAAAAAGAGATAGTACATACGCTTTTTTTAGATATGCTAAACACTTTCTTTTAAAATGTTTTATTATGTAATATTTGATAAATGCAAAATTCAGAGCACGTTTTTTAGTATACTTGGCATGTCTAGGTTGCACTGTTTTTAAGTGCCTGAATTTTGGTCTTGTCAACGAGCTTGCCGGGTGGGTGTTGTTCCCTTTGCTCTTCTGAAGCGAGGTGAGTGTCTGGCTGGCTTGCTTTGCCCTCTGGCCTGCAGGGTAAGGGTGGGCAGCCTTGCTGTGCCCATCTTCCTGGCCTGTGGGGATGGCAAGGGGAGAGGGAGGTGGCCGGGCAGTGCAGGGTCTGTGTTAGGGCCCAGTGCACTATTCAGAGTTTGCCCAGGGCCCTTTCCCTTACTCCATCCACTTAGGATTGTGTCAGAGTCCAAGGGGAGACCTGTGGGCCCTGGATGGGCCCTGTCCCTGTCATCACATCCCATACTTGGGGATCGGTGGCTCTGGTGGACCCCATTCCTGTGGTCACATCCTATCCTTTATCTGTCTGTTTTATCAGGTTGCAACAGTCTTCCTCTTAGAGGAAATGAAGACAAGGTGAGTGCTCACTTTGCTGTTTGGGCTTTCTTAGGAGCCCACAGTGTTGTGCAGGCCCCATGCTGTCTGTGGCATTCGGGAGGGTGGGGAGCCCTCAGTGTTGTGCAGGCCCCATGCTGTTTGTGGCATTCAGAGGGGCTGGGAGCCCTCAGTGTTGTGCAGGCCCCATGCTGTCTGTGGCATCAGGCAGGGTGGGGAGCCCTCAGTGTTGTGCAGGCCCCATGCTGTCTGTGGCATCAGGCAGGGTGGGGAGCCCTCAGTGTTGTGCAGGCCCCATGCTGTTTGTGGCATCAGGCAGGGTGGGGAGCCCTCAGTGTTGTGCAGGCCCCATGCTGTCTGTGGCATTCAGGAGGGCTGGGAGCCCTCAGTGTTGTGCAGGCCCTATGCTGTCTGTGGCATCAGGCAGGGTGGGCAGCCCTCAGTGTTGTGTAGGCCCCATGTTGTTTGTGGCATCAGGCAGGGTGGGGAGCCCTCAGTGTTGTGTAGGCCCCATGCTGTTTGTGGTGTTTGGGAGCTCTCAGTGTTGTGCAGGCCCCATGGCGTTTGTGGCATCAGGCAGGGTGGGGAGCCCTCAGTGTTGTGCAGGCCCCATGCTGTCTGTGGCATCAGGCAGGGTGGGGAGCCCTCAGTGTTGTGCAGGCCCCATGCTGTCTGTGGCATTCAGGAGGGCTGGGAGCCCTCAGTGTTGTGCAGGCCCCATGCTGTCTGTGGCATCAGGCAGGGTGGGGAGCCCTCAGTGTTGTGCAGGCCCCATGCTGTCTGTGGCATCAGGCAGGGTGGGCAGCCCTCAGTGTTGTGTAGGCCCCATGTTGTTTGTGGCATCAGGCAGGGTGGGGAGCCCTCAGTGTTGTGTAGGCCCCATGCTGTTTGTGGTGTTTGGGAGCTCTCAGTGTTGTGCAGGCCCCATGGTGTTTGTGGCATTGGGCAGGGCTGGGAGCCAGATGCCCTGTGCATTTCCATCTTGCTCCAGAACCTCTGTCTTGACCACTGGCTGTCAGCCATGGCTCCCCATGCTGTGCTTCTGTGGGACCTTTGTGGTGTGTTCCTGTTCCTTATGTTCACTCAGATAGCAGCATGTTACTCCCCAGAGGCCTCTGCGGGAGAGGTAGGCAGAGGTGCTGGTGGGAGGCTCCTTAGCAGCCCCCATGTCCCTGGTGGTGCAGGCTGTGGGCCCCGGGGCTTGTCCCGAGAGGGCCCCTCATGTTTTCAGCCCTTTTTCTGGCTCACACTTGTGCCTGGAATGTGCTTAAAAAAGGCTTTGAGGCAGAGTTGTGTGGAATAGAGAAACTGTGACGTCAGAAGCAGAACTTTACAGAGATGTTCGTTCTTGCAAAACCAGTGTGGTCTGAAAATGGCTTCTTCTGCATGAGCCTGACAGGGTCGCTGTGCAGGCAGCCCGGGCTGGCAGTGCCTGGCTGTGAGTGACTTGGTGTGTTTGCAGACACACAGCTCTGTCTGAGTGACCACACCAGGGGACACACCTCACCCAGGCCTGGGAGTTCCTGCTTGCTGCTTGTTTGGGGTGAGAGGCAGGCTCTTCCAGCGGGGAAAGTATTGACAGCACATGGAATGGGGATGTTGCAAACTCAGAGAACATTTTTTAAATGAGTTTTTCATTGCTGTGAGCTTAACAAGAAGGAAGCATTTTGATCACTTGAAAAAGGAAATGTTTTCAAGTGGAAAATATTTTTAAAAATAAAGATTAGATTCTTGGTTTAGTTTTCTATAAAACAATCTACTTATTTTTAAATTTTTATTATAATTTCTAGTAATACTGAAATTATTATTGGTTATAACTATTTTGTCTCTTTGGGAAGTAAGATGTAGTTCTCAAGAGATGTGTTGATTTAGTGCCCTTCTGAGAAAATAAAAACATGCAACTGTGTGAAAAATTTGGATACTTATGTAGTTATGCCTCTTGTATCCTCCACAGGTTCTGAGGGGGTGAAATATAGATGTAAAACCTGGCCGGGCACATTGGCTCATGCCTGTAATCCAAGCACTTTGGGAGGCTGAGGTGGGAGGACTGATTGAGGCCAAGAGTTTGAGACCAGCCTGGGCAACACAGTGAGACTCTATCTCTACAAAAAATGTAAAAAATTAGCTGGGCCTGGTGGCACACACCTGTGGTCTCACTTATTTGGAAGGCTGAGACAGGAGGATCACCTGAGCCCAGGAGTTGGAGGCTACAGTGAGCAGTGATAAAAAGTAAAACCCATCTTATGGGGCTAGCCAACTACATTATTGACAATATCAGTCAATAGCAAATGTTAAAAAGTGACGTGTTTGGTTTATTGGTACTTTTAAAGAATATACAACATTTGTTTAATGATTTAATATTTTTCATAGCACTCTGAAAGAACGTCAGATATTCAGGGTAAGTCAAGCACTATGAAAAAAAAGAATGTCCCAGATTGTTACAGGTGATTTCACATAAGATAACATGTTTGACAAAGATTGTAGATAAAATAAGTACTAACTCCAAAATCAAAGCCTCATTTTGAAAGATTCTACCATGTGTGGGTATATTGTTAGCATGTTCCAAATGTTGAAATAGTTCTTCTAGACTATTAAAAGATGCTACTTTCCTGTGTAAAATAAATGACAAAAGGGAAGAAAAATATGTCCTTTGAAGAAAGGATGGAAGTCTGTTTTAATTTGCAGCCTGAAGGAGAAGAGGGTGAGTAGTCTGGTGGTGGCCAGTTCTGCCGTGTAAATCAGTGGCTCTCACCTCTGCTGCTGGGACTAGGTGGATGGCGGACAGGGACGTTGTTCGACATCCTGCAGTAGGCAGGACACTCCACGGAGCCACCCACCCAGTGTGCCAGCAAGGCCCGTCCAGCAGCCTGATGCATGTGGAGGAAGCTGCCGGGCATGCAGTCCTCACATGTAGCAGAGGAAGAATTTGGCCTAAATTATGGCAGAACAAACTTTAAAAGAAAGAAAGAAGTATTGGCCCCTTCCATGCCACCTTCCAGTGCTGGCTAGAGTAACTGCCACAACTGAAAATCTGATCCTATCACTCTTCTGCCAGAGCTGCCCCACATCTAACCTTAGGAAGGAAGCCCAAGCCCTGGACAGGGCTATTGGGCCCTCACTGGCAGGAGGCTTCTGCCTCATCCCCCTTGTGGCCCCTCCTCTCAGTGTCTCAGTGTCTGATGGTGCCACCAACAGAAATGTGCATTTATTTACCGGATACATATTCTTATTTACAAGTTATATATGTGCTCTACTGAACTCATTGTATGTTTATTATAAAAAATTCAAAACAAATTTAAGAGAATGAGAAATTAAACATCACTAATGATTAAAATATTTTGCTGAAGATACAAAAACTTCTTTGTATTCACTAAAATTTTTATTAATGTGATTAATAACATTTTAGATACTTAGTTTTTAAGTGTCTAATCTGGAGAGCTTCAATCTATGGTTATTTGCTGTCTCGATGCACAATATATGCTGAGAACAGTGCTCATCACTACTGAAAATATGCATAAATCTATAATTGAGAAAGTCCGAAGGATGATTTTTAATCTTTCTGGTTGCCTTCTTGTGGGTCTAACTGTGTGCTTTCCACTTCAAAATGTGTCTAAAGAAGAGCTCCCATTGGAAGTACAGATTTTCTTGTATTTGTCTTATTAACAATCCACGATTCCTTTCTAAGAATCTTTTCAAATCTCTGGATTACGTATAGTTAAAATGGGTCACCTAATCCATAAATCTCTTCACAGGCCCATGGAAATTGCAGCATAGTTTGAGAATGACACAAGGGGGCCCACTCTTCTGGCACCAGACCCCAAGAGGCCATTTGCTGTGGGGTCTCGTGGGGCTCCAGCATTAGCCCATATATCAAGCTTAATTTTTAGGACATCTAAGAGTGGGCATATCTCAATATATATGTTCAGTAATTTTTGCTGAATAAATGAATACATCAATTACAGACTCTCAGAGCTGGAAAAGAGTCCCTGGTCCAGTTTCATCGATTCATAAGTAACTTCCACATAAGGACATTCAGACCCAGGCATGGGGAGTGACTTGCTGTTGACCTTCCTGGACAGAGACCCGAGCTCTTGGTTGGTTGATTTTCAAGGAAAGAACCCCAGAGACATGAAGCTGTGGTGAGCACTGGCAGTCAGAAAGGAGAAGTGGTCACTCCTCCAGACCGCTTCTAGCTCTGCTACTCTAGGATTGGATTGAAGACCCCTATGCTGACTCTTTATTTTTAAAATTGATACCAACGAATGACTTTTCACAAGTAACATACTCTTTTTCTGAAAATTGTTTGACTTTATTTAAAAATCTATTCTGGCCTCCTCAGCACCCAAAGTTGATGTTTTCTGCATTTCTAGGAAGCACATTCCCTTTCCCATCCCCCCTCCATTTCTCTGAACATCTTGAATTGTTTAGCTGGGTATAGTGTTAGTGACATACAAAGAAATGTTGATGATCAGATGAGGCATCTGTACCAGAGGATGGTCATTAATTCCCATTAAGTATTTTTATAAAAGTAAAATGAGGGAAGAAATACATTACTGTGTGCCTCAGAAGACTCTTGTCCATTCATCATGCATCATGCTAATTACTCTTTTAAATTTAGATTCTTAGTCTAAGAACATTTCAAAATGAATTAACAACTATTCCTCAGCTTAGAAAATGTCATGGAGTGAGATTTATTTATTTAGTTGGAATAAAATGTAAATCATTCAGAAAGTATAAACTCATACTTGCAAGCTTACTATACTGGCAAAATCAGTGGGCTGATAATATGTACTATAGTCTCATCTTTATTTAGAAACTGCTGTTCCTATATCAGCTTAATAATTTTTTACTGAAGAACAAAGTGTAAAGCAATTTAAGTGGCAAAGATCTCTGAGTGCTGTGTCCAGTAGTGGTGGACTAAAGGAGTCAATGACCCTGGCACCAAAAACAGATCTGGACAAAATGTATGAAATAATGAAGGATCACAGTGATGAGTCAGAGGGCAGAGACCCAGGAGAAGGGTAGGGATGTGGTACTTAGGGTCAGTGTTTTCCAGAGGTGTCAGCCGGTCCTGATCAGGAGCCTCGGAGAGCTGTTGGGCAGAGGTCCCTGGTATGCCTCAGAGACTTGAGTTAGGACCCAGCAGGCTGCACCCAGAAAGGGTTCAGCAGACAGCTGTCTTCGTAGGCACAGAGCTGGCTCAGTGCCCTGGTGGGTCAGGGCTGTCAGGGCTGCTGGAATCCTCAGCCGCTAGATGGGGCAAAGTGGATCTTCTCTGGAGGAGGTAGCATAACTAGAGCCTCAAGTTAACCCCACAGTTGTTCACATCACTACCCAGTACCAAACAAAACAACATTTTGAGGGGAATTCATATGTTTATCCTTTTCAGGTTCCTCTATCTCACTGTGAACGAAGAGGATCAGGTTTCCACCCAACTAGACAGCCAGACAGAGAAACCTCTTTTCAGAACATTGTACTGAATACCTACTATGTGCTAGTCATTGGACTTGCAAACACGAGCAAGACAGAGTCCCTGCCCTCCAGAACCTTCCCTGCTTTCCAGAAGCTCCTGAACCTTTTCTGCCTTCTAGAACCTTCCCTGCCTTTCAGAACCTTCTGTGCTTCCAGAAGCTCACTAGCACCTTTCTCTTTCCAGTGCATTCCTAGTGCTTATCTTATAGTAGAATTTCATGAGGTTAATTCACTTAATAACTCTAGAGAATTTTCCATGTTGTATATACTGTTCTTGGCTCGGGAAGTTCTTATTCATCTCCACGTGTGATAAGACTTTGGTGAATAAATGCACCATTTTATTCCATGGATATTTATTTAGTTGTGTTTCCTAATTTTTGCCAAGAAATGGAAACAGCAGCAATGAAATTGGTTTTTATTTTTTTGGATCCTTAAGAAATAGGTGCTTTTTGAAGAATCAGGGGAGAAGTAACGCAAGACCCCAGAAGTATGCCAACATATAAAACCCCAAGTCAAAAGGTCAAACCACGCATTTGATCCCTCAAGTCCCCTGCTTGACCCTCTTCCAAGTGTACTTTCCTTCCTTTCATTCCTGCTCTAAAGCTTTTTAATACTTTCACTCCTGCTCAAAAAAAAAAAAAAAAAGAAAAAGAAATAGGTGTTTTTTTTGTTTGTTTGTTTTTGTTTTTTTTGAGTTGGAGTCTCACTCTATTACCCAGGCTGGAGTGCAGTGGTGCAATCTCAGCTCACTGCAACCTCTGCCTCCCAAGTTCAAGCGATTCTCCTGCCTCAGCGTCCCAAGTAGCTGGGATTACAGGCGCCCACTACCATGCTTGGCTAATTTTTGTATTTTTTCAGTAGAGATGGGGTTTCATCAGACTGGTCTCAAACTCCTGACCTCAGGTGATCCACCCACCTCAGCCTCCCAAAGTGCTGGGATTACAGGCGTGAGCCACTCTGCCTGGGCAGAAATAGGTGCTTTTCATGAAGTGTGCCAACACACGGCATAATTAAAAAAAAATAAGCAAAAACAAAAACAAAAAAATTCCAAGCCTTGCCACAGGGCTTGGAAATAAAATGAAATAAAATCAAATGAAATAAAACAGAATGGATTAAAACCTGAAGAGGGACTAGGTGGAGTGTCCGGTGCGGCTCCTGCCAGTGCGTCAGCCATGGCGGCGGCTGCTGGGAAGGCCCCTGCGTATGGCTTTGCCATCCGGGACCCGGGCTCTGCTCTGCAGGGGGGTGGGCTTCTGAGCGGAGGAAGGCCAGAGATAACCAGGTCCATGCACGTTTGTGTCTTTCCACAATGTCGGGCTTTTATGGATGCTTTTAGTCTCAGTCACAAAAGCCATGAGCTCCACAGAGTTCCTGAGGAGACGGTTCTCCCTGGTGCTTCCCGGTCAGTCCGTGGTCGGAGACGGGGGCTCACAGGCTCAAGCCTCTCCGCGGGCTCTCGGCGTTGCAAACCGTACCCAGCCGCGTGCTGAGCCGGTACACACGGGTTACAGCGGAAACACGCCGCAGCAAGCCAGGCGACACTTCACATCCAGGAGACTGTGCGGGAGAGCGGGCTAGCAGGCCACTCGGGGGGCACGGAGGACACAGGGAGCCTTCAGTGGCAGAGCCGGCCGGGGGATCAGGACCCACCACGGGGAGACGCGTCAGTTGAGGGGTCGGAGCTGCCGAAGCCGCTTTCTCACGGTGCAGAGTCCGTCTGTGGGGACGGATGGTGGGAGAGGGTGCTGGAGGGCGCTCGGTTCTGTCCTCATCTGGTTGGACGCAGCCTTTATTACGTGTTAATTTATTTATTCAGCAAAACACCTTGTCCCGGTTGGCAGAGCGCGGTGGAGTGTGGGGTGGAGGCCTCTGAGGGCGTCCCTTATACCCCGGCGCGCTGCTCAGGGCGAGGACCGAGGGCCCATGGCCAAGGAGCGGCCTCCAGAAGGACACGGAGCCCGGAAACGCGGGCTCTGGCTGCGCGCTCCCCGCCTGGCTGCCCAGGTCGGCCTGCAGGGGTTGGAGACGGCTCCGCGGAGAGCCTGGGGCCCGGTCTCAGCCCGGCGCGGCGGCTCTGAGGGAGCCCGGAGGCGGCTTCTCGGGGCTTCCCCCTGCCTGGGGGAAACGGGTGGAGGACGCGCCTGAGGGAACGCGAGGGAGGAAAGGCCTGGCGGCCTTGGCGCGTGGGCTCTGGGCTCCCCCGTCTGCGAGCGGCACCCGCTGGCCAGGGCGCGGGGCTGAGGGAGGCCGGGAGGGCGCCGCCCCGCGCTCCCGTCAGGCGGCCTCGCGCCCCGCGTTCCTGTCAGTCAGGCGGCCTCGCGCCCCGCGTTCCTGTCAGTCAGGCGGCCTCGCGCCCCGCGTTCCTGTCAGGCGGCCTTGTGCTCCGCGTTCCTGTCAGTCAGGCGGCCTCGCGCCCCGCGTTCCTGTCAGTCAGGCGGCCTCGTGCCCCGAGTTCTTGTTGGGCAGCCTTGTGCCCCGCGCTCCTGTCAGTGGCGCCCACGAGGCCGCTGGGAGCTGCTGCCTCCCTGTCCCCTCTTCCTGGTGAGGGGCCCAGCAGGACCCTGAGAGCAGGACCCCTCGGCCCCACAGCCTGGCGTGCGCGAGCTCCAAGCCTTCCTCCGCTGTGACGCCCCGGGGAGGGTGTCAGGGAGTCTCGTCCGCCCATGCGGGCGCATCTGGGGCTGGCCCTCGTCCTGTGAGGCCCACGTGATCTTTTTCGAGGTCGCTCAGTGGTGATTGAGTTCTGGGAATTAAATCCAAACTCCCTGGTTTACAACCCAAAGCCGGTGCATTCGCTCAGGGACACGGGGCCTACCTGGGCCAGGAGCCTCCAGGGCACGGCCAGCGCCAGTCAACCCGTGGAAACGCTGCAGAGACGCATTCCTATTGTCAGATGTATTCCCCTTAAAATACCTAAATTCCTGAGATTTCACATACATACATGTACAGTTAGTTATATGTGTTTTGAAATACATTCTTGCGCTGTCGCCCAGGCTGGAGTGCAGCCAAATAGTCACCGCTCACTGTAGCCTCCCATGCCTGGGCTCCAGCGATTCTCCTGTCTCAGCCTCCCCAGGAGCGGGGACCACAGGCCTAATCCCTCACACCTGCTTAATTTTTGTATTTTTTGTAGAGATGGGGTCTCACTATGTTGACCAGACTGTCCTCAAACTCCTGGGCTAAAGTGTTCCTCCCACCTTAGCCTCCTGAAGTGTTGGGATTACAGGTGTAATCCTGTGCCTGGAGGAATATTTTTTAATGTTAGTAATTTTTAAAAGAAGTGTGATAGGAAAGTTTTTTTTTTATTTAAACATTTTTAGTTACACACATAAAGATTTGGCAACTTTACATGTAGGTTACCCCAGTTTGTTAAAAAAGATTATTAGTCTGTGAAATTAAAAAGATAGAAAAAAATAGAAACCACTATTTTAAAGAATATTTCTGTAAAGTGTGATAGGTGAAAGCTGTTTGCTCCAGGAGTAGTTGTTTAGAGTATTTGTTATAAATCTCAACTTTGTGTAATACAAGTCAGTCATGTGATTTACCCCAGTATTTGAAGACCCTCTTTTCCTGCAGATTTCCTCAGTAGTTCAAAAAAAGAAAATCTACTCTAAAAGCTGTTTTTTTTTTTTCTTCTCCAAACCAAGGTCTCCAAAAGGAAGCATGTGATGTTCCTACCGCCTCTGGGAGTGACATATAAAAGTTTGGCTTCGCTATATTGTGTGTGAGCTTGGGCGGTTCATCTCCTTTCTCTGCATCTCAGTTTCCCCATTCTTGAAATGAGGAAGTTGAGCTAGATACTGTTTGCAGGTATAAAATTTAAAACAGCATTATTATTATTATTAGACAGAGTCTCACTCTTGCCCAGGCTGGAGTGCAGTGGTGTGATCTTGGCTCACTGCAACCTTTGCCTCCAGGGCTCAAGCGATTCTCCTGCCTCAGCCTCCCAAGTAGCTGGGACTACAGGCATGTACCACCACACCCAGCTAATTTTTATATTTTTAGTAGATACGAGGTTTCACCATGTTGGCCAGGCTGATCTCGAACTCCTGACCTCAAGTGATCTGCCTGCATCAGCCTCCCAAAGTGTTGGGATTACAGATGTGAGCCACTGCACCTGGGCAAAAGAGTTTTTAATAAAGGAAAGATAAGAGTCTCATCAGCTTCTGACTGTCGTTAGCACGTTGGTCATTTCTGTGTCCAGGCCAGACTTGGAGTTGGGATGGCCCGTGCCCCATCTTGCACACCTGGGCAGCAAGGAAGGGTGGGATGAGGTGAGATGGGGGTTCACCATTTGGTTTTCTCTGCCCCTCATCAGGTGTGGGGGGGTGCAGCCCCCAGTGTTCACTGGGCTTGATGTTCTCTCCCCTTGCAGAGCCCCTGACCATGCTGTCTCTACCCCTTTCGGCACGATGCCCGTACCCCTTCAGTCCGCTTGCTCCTCGAGGGCCATGTCCCTGCCCAAGACAGCTTTCCCCTGTGTTTCCAATCAGTTAATTAACTTGGCTGTTAATTGGGGACCTACTTGTGTTGTCCAGGGCCCAGCCTGGGCTTAGCACGTGGCAGGAACTTAATGAGTGGGAGCCGGAGGTCTGCATAGAGCCTGCTGAGTCTCAGCCTTGACATTTCACATCACTGTAATGAAAAGCCTTCCTAAAAATAATCTCTGCTTGCATCATGTCTAATAGATTCTGTTTGGAGAGTGGAAAATGCAATCGCAGGCACGGCTGGCCTCGTCAGGCCTGTTTGTCACAGTGACAGAATGGCCAGTTCTCCAGCCCAGCAAACACTGGGATAAACACCATAAATATGTGGGAAGTGCACACAGGTGTGTGCCAGGCAGGTGGCCCGTGAGGGCAACGGGGCTTTCTCTAATGTTTGATCAGTCCCACATTCTAGCCTTTGTTAAGGATTGGCTATGTTAATGGGGACTTGTGAAAATGTAGATACTTAAATTAGAAGCACAGGGAGCTGTTCTCCTTACCTTCCTCCCCTTCAGAAAAAATGAAGAAGAAAATGAAAAACCCTTTCTCCTTTGGAGACTTTTATTTATTTATTTTTTAAACTTTAACAATCTTTTGGTTGGGCATGGTGGCTCATGCCTATAATCTCAGCACTTTGGGAGGCTGAGGTGGGTGGATCACTTGAGGTCAGGAGTTTGAGACCAGCCTGGCCAATATGGTGAAACCATCTCTACTAAAAATACAAAAATTTGCTTGGCGTGGTAGCGGCTCCCTGTAATCCCAGCTACTTGGGACATTGAGGCAGGAGAGTTGCTTGAACTCAGGAGGTGGAGGTTGCAGTGAGCAGAGATTGTGCCACTGCACTCCAGCCTGGGTGACAGAGTGAGACTCTGTCTCAAACAAACAAAACAAAACAAAACAAAAAAACCCCCACTTTAACAATCTTTTATTACCAAACCCCGCGAAGGGTGGCTAACAGCAAAAATAGCATCTCTAACAAGATCCAGGATGGAGACCTTTAGAGGAGGGAATTCAGAAATTGAGAAAGGACTTCAGTTTCAAGTGTCCAGGGCTCCCTAGTCCTTTAAACGCCCAGTCACCTGCAGAGTACCTTTTGTGCGGTGCTTGTGGCAGGATGCCTGGCCCGGGGCTGCCAAGTGCCCGCCATGGGGCCTGTTTCCCAAAGCTTGTCCTCGGGAGGCTACAGTCAGCTCGATGGCTGAGTCTCTTCTGGAATTGCTCAGGAGCTAAAGCTTGGCCACTTCTTTTTTTTTTTGAGACAGTTTTGCTCTTGTCACCCAAGCTGGAGTGCAATGGCACGATCTTGGCTCACTGCAATTTCCTCCTCCTGGGTTCAAGCAATTCTCCTGCCTCAGTCTCCTGAGTGCCTGGGATAACAGGTGCCCGCCACCACGCCCAGTTAATTTTTTGTATTTTTAGTAAAGACAGGGCTTCACCATGTTGGTGAGGCTGGTCTTGAACTCCTAACCTCAGGTGATCCACCCACCTTGGCCTCCCAAAGTGCTGGGATTATAGGTGTTAGCCACTGCACCCGGCCAAGCTTGGCCACTTCTGATGTCAGTGGATAAAACGAGTAATTTTATTGATTCTCAAAGTTATCAAAATTATCCATAATCTCAGGGAGAGATTTTTAAAGGGAGAGAAATGGCTGACACAAAGGAAAATATAGGTGTCCTAAATATTTAGAGGACAGTGTTGTGGGCTTAGTGTCAGGTGACCTGTGGAAAGTTCCTAAGAAGCTCCATGCCTCAGTTTCCTCATCAGAATATCCTGCATCTGGCAGAGACAATAGGCAGATCTGTGTTTGGAGATGTGGGACAGTCTCTAGACGTGCGGGTAACTACGGGAACAGTGCCTGCCTCCAGGGTTCCTGGGGGGCTTGCATGAGATGGTTTCTATGTCTTGTGTGTAGAAAGTAAGTTGGAGTCATGAAGTAACAGAGGGCGACTCCTGGACCCTTGGCGTCTACCGTGCCTTTGCTTACTTTCTTCCTGGGGATTTTCCCGTGCTTTGACAGTTGTTGAAGCCTGCAGATCCCAGACGGGAAGTTTGCCGTCCGAGTTAAGATTTCTCACCATTGAGCTGAGGCCCTGTTTGGAATTCTGAGCAAAGCTGCTATTTTGGGGACACGTCCACCTTTGTGCTCAGCAGAGGTGGTGTCCAGATGGCCTGTGGCACCTGGGGTTGAGATGACCAGCCACAGCCCAGAGCTGGCTCTGTCTCACCTCTCAGGATGAGAGGTAATTTGCAAAGTTCCTGGGAATTTGCAAAGTTCCCGGTAATTTGCAAAGTTCCCTTTGGTGTGGCTGTATTTAAAAGCTGCATATTTAGTTCCATTCTGATAATCTATGTTTATGTAGCCACAAATATGCCTGTATAGATTGCAGCTCTAAAAGTCAAATACAGCTGGATCCTGATACTCAGATCTGATGCAGCATGGACTGTGTCATGTTCCTGGGAACCTCATAGTTTTATAGAGCAGAAGCCTCCATGCCTTGTTTGTTTCATCCTTGCCTTCCTCCACAATACAATTTTCTGAATGGTGTCAGCATCCCTGGGTCCATGCATGGCTGGGATGACTTTTTAGAGTTTGTGTAAAGCCGTTACGTGGGACAGGGCCTGCGCAGGGTCTCCCTCAGGAGAATGCAACTCTCATTAAAGAGCAGGCACACACCACAGGGAAGGCACGAGCCTTGCACATTTCTCCTTAGATTTGCACACATTTCTCTTTAGCTCCCAGCAGGGTGTCTGTGACCCTTCATTTTCCTGGCTGATATGGGCCACAGAGCCATTTCCTGGGCTGAGAAGGGATCTGTGGTCTGCCGTGCTGAGCTGCCCGCCCTTTGGCCTTACCACTGGCATTCTTTCCCTGTGCTTTAAATAAACATGTGTGGGTGAAGCTGCCATGCTGAGGGAAAGGGTCTAGATGGAGCTGGAGGGTGCAGTGGAAGGTGAGGAGTCAAGCCAGGTATTCCTGGGGCATGAAGGGTGGGCAGGGGGCTTGGGCCAGGGCCTGGCATGCACCCGTCTCCTGGCTCCCTGGCAACTGCCTAGCCCCGTGCTGCTTCGTGTTGGTTCCATGCTTCAGGAGCACTGGGATGGCAGCCGCACAGCTGGCCTTGCTGGTGTTGGTGATGGGGGTGGTGCCTGGCAGCCTCACGTCCTGGTGATGGAGGTGGGAGTCAGCTCAGCTGCTCACAGGTCGATTGGCTGTATCCATCACAAAATGTACAATTCTATTACCCCCAAATCCCACTTCTAGGAATTTTCCTTACAAACTTACTTGCACACATGTGCTGCAAAGATGTTTGCATAAGCATGTTCATTGCTGCCTTTTTTTGTCATAATACTCATTTGAAACAACTTGATTTTTCATAAGCAAGAGGTTAGTTAAATATATCATATTCACACCACAGAATATCCTGCAGCTGTTGGAAAGAATGAGGTAGGTCTTTGTGTGGAGGTATGGGACAGTCCCTAGACCTGTGATTAACAAGATGTATGGCAACAGTTAACTCAGATCCAGAGCTGGCTGTGCCTCCGGCAAGTGCTGCCCTAGCCCTTTCTTTGTATCATCTTTGTATAATTTTGTTTAATCATCCCAGCAGCCCCCTGATGCAGGAGCTGTCATGATGTGTGTTTCGTAGACATCCCAGGCACTGTGGCATCAGAGGCCAAGTTCTAACCACTTACTGGAGAACAAATCCAGGTGTAAGGAATGACCCCAATCTTAGAAATATATGCTATGCATAGATCCTATAAACAGAAAAGACCATTCCCTAAAAATTAGACATCTAATCAAAGACCTCACTTGTTTCTTCACAATTTGAGGGATAAGGGGAAGGGAGGGAGACTGTGCCCCTAGATGGAAGGCCCCTCTCTTCTCCCCTCACACATCAGTGCTCATGTACTGCCATGCCACATGCCTGTGAGTCTCTGCAGAGGGTGTGCCCTGAGCTAACAAGGATGTTCAGATGTCCCCGGCGAGAGCTGCAGGATTCTTCATCCAACACTCCCATCGGGGTGGGCTGGGAGCATCTGAATGCTGTGTGATTAGCTTCACTAAGTGTTTGTTGTAATCAAGTTGCATTTCCACGGCCTTATAGCTTGGTCATTTTTTTAGCTTGCACCAGCTGGGTTTTGGCACCGCCTCACCCAAACTTCATATTATGAGACATCACGGCCAACTTGCAAACTGCTGCAGTAATAAGACTTGCATTTTGTGATGCTTTTGTTCTCACTGACGTGCCGTATCTGCGTTCCACTTGGGTACTTCTTGCTTTGAACGAGAAGCACAAGGCTGTTGGTGAAGTTGATGCTGGGGATCGGTCAGCAATTTCATATTTTCCAAGAAGCCATTTTAGGACCCTGGACGAGGTCTCGAGCTGCAAACTTGTGGTCCTGCCTTGGGAGAAGGCACAAATTTCCCTGTGAGGTTTCTTCGGTGGCACTGCACCAGCAGACACCTTCTTTGTCCATGCAGGGCTTCGAGAGGCTCTATGTGGACGAGGCTGTGGCCGTGGTTGATTTCTCTGAAACCAGGAGGACCACACCCTGCCCCTCAATGGAGGCTTTCCTGGGCCAGGAAACATTTGCTGTGGGAAACACTCCGCTCCGGCCTCTGCCATGCACTAATGCTGGAACGCATGGGGACACATTCTGGTCTTTAAAGGGCCTGCACTCAGCATGATGAAGGCTTTGTTGTTTAGTTAATTCACATTGTCCATACATGGGATTGTTGAGCTGTGTCCCATTCTGTTGAGGCATGTGCCCCTGGGAGCGTCATTGATCCTGACGTGGCAAGGCTTCACGTATGATTCAGGCCAGCAGTCTTCCAAGAGCTTTGCCTTCATGCCATTATCAGTCAACACACTCTCCTTCAGGCTCCCAAGCAAGCACACAGGGCTTCATGCACAATCAGCCTTGTGGCTTTCAAGTGCTAAATGGACTATTAATAATAGGAAACTTTAACATAACACTGGGTTTATTTGTGGGAGATGGAGTGGGTGTCTTAATGCTGACAGGCCCTGGGTTTCGCTGCATTGATTTGCATTTCCTCTGCTGCTGTTGCCGCAGTTGATTCCACGATTATATTTTTCATGTAAAGGGCAGACGGAGGAGTAAGGCTATTTGCCCTCTTCCTGTTCTGGTCTGGGTGTTTGTCCCCACAAGTGCATGTGTTGAAACCTAGCTCCTGACATGCTGGTGTTAGGAGATGGGGGCTTTGGGAGGTGACAAGGTCTCAAGGGTGGATGCTCCTGATGGGATTCGAGCTCATCAGGTCACTAATAAGGCAGCTCCAGAGAGCTTCCTCGCCTCCTTCATGGAGTGAGACCATGGCGAGAAGGCGTCATCTATGATCCAGGAAGCAGGACCTTGGGATGCCAAGTCTCCTGGTGCCCTGCTCTCCGACTTCACAGCCTTCAGAGCTGTGAGAAATCAAGGTCTGTTGTTTCCAGGCCACCCGACCTGTGGCATTCTGTTACAGTTCCAGCTAAGACATTTCCTGACAGAGAGACTTCTCTTGGAGGTCATGAGATCTCAAAAGACATGTGTTCATTGGCCCCTTTGTGAATCTCTTCGCACGAGAGAGAGGCAGGTCTGCGGCTCAGTGTCTCAGCCCTCAGTGAGCTTCCTCTCAGTGTTCCTCTTCTTGGGGACCACGCTTGCTGGGCTGCAATGCTTCACCCAAATTGTGGTGTTCCAGGGCCACGGGCAGTGGGGATGGGAGGTAGGGAGAGCTGCTGCTACTGTGGGGGGTGGCACGGTCCCCCCTAGTGAGAGTTTGGTCCTGGTGTTGGCCCGGGCCATCTCCCCTGTCGGAAGTGTCTTGTCTTGCACGGGGACTGTGCACAGACCTGTGCTGTGCTTTTGAGTCATTCAGGATTGTTAAATGTCAAAGTGCATTTTCTGAGGTATGTTAGACCCAATATTCTGCATTTCTGACCAGCCCTGGGGAGGCCAAAGCTGCCAGTCTTGAGGCCACAATTAGAGCATCAAGGTCTGAGTCAGTGCAGAAGCCAATGAATTATCAGAAAAAGTTTATACTTGCTTTAAAATAAAAAAAATTGAAATATCACCCAAACCTTCTGGTGTGTAACACCATTTGGTCTTTTCTTTAAAAAATTCCTTGTATTTGGTGAGAAAACATGCACTTGCTCAAGGTCACCCATGTCCTGCAGAAGCGGCATTTTCCTCTTTACAGAAGGAGCCCCACACCACCGAAGAGCTGTCAGGGGGATTTTCCCAGGCAGGGGTTTATCTCTTAGACCTGGGGAGACTTTACTTCTAAGGCAACGGGTGTTACAGAATTGTAATTTTCAAAAATACCTTGAAGTAGTAATGAGAATTATTGGGGTTATTACTTCTAGAATCATTGGAAATTCTGACTTCAAGGAACTATGAGAATTAAGTAATCTAATGTCCCGATCTACGTAATCTTTCTTAATCTTTGATATTTATTGACTTGATCAAGTATTCATCAAGATCAAGGGTGGAAGACTTCACTAAAATTAGAAACAGGGCTCCCGATTCCCAGGCCCTGCCCTTCTTGCCACACTAACAGAATAACCCTGTGCACATTCTGACATGTGAATGAGACTTATTGACATGCATGGACTACAAAAATCAGATTAATCAACCGATGCCCAGTCACACGTGAAGGAACAACATATGGACAAGATTTCTCTTCGATGCAAGGCTGCGTTGCTTTAGGTTTTTTAACCTGTACCCTGCTGGGAGGATGCAGGTTAGGACAGCTGCCTTGTTTTAAAGCTGTTCAACATGCAGTGTTCTAGTCATGTGTGTTTGGCAAACCAAATATCTTTGGCTCTAACTTAAGGAGTACCATTCACATGGTTGATGTCTGTTCTCAAAGGGCTTCATGAAAAGTGCAGCCCATGTGCCCCTGCTCATGGTGGGTTTCTGCTGAAGGTGAGGCGATGGCCACACCTGCCTTGTGAGGCTGCCTGGGGACACAGTGAGGAACCGCTACACAGTCCCAGCACAGTCCTGCGCACGGAGCGCAAGTGGTCACCGTTCTTACACGTTGTGTTCTCTGCATGTTGACGCTTAGTAGGGTCTCAAAGAATATCAGTTCCACTTTCACCTAGCAGTCCAGCAATTCATGTAAAATAAGCAACCCCCCCATTTGTCCCCTAGCGAGGCCAAAACATTTGCCTATTACTCTAAGTGTTCGTGCACATGATCAGAAACCATATGAGGTAAGCATTAAAACACGCCCACTTCTGGGTACATACATACCTGAAACCATCAGAAGTAGGGACCTGGACAGATATTGGCACATCCGTGCTCATAGCAGCACTATTCACAATAGCCGAAGGTTAGAAGCCACCCAAGTGTCCACTGACGGATGAGTGGTAAGCAAGATGTGGTCCATCCATCCACACGGTGGACTTATTACCCAGTCTTCAGCGTGCTACACCATGGGTGGCCTTTGAATACATTATGCCAAGTGAAAGAAGCCGGTCCTAAAAGGACAAATGCTGTTTGATACGAGGTGGTTAGAATCATCAAGTTCACAGGAACAGAAAGTGGAACGGGGCAGGGGAAAGGGGAGTCAGTGTTTAATCGGGACAGAGTTTCAGTTTGGGAAGGTGAGAAAGTTCTGAGGATCTGTTGGAGAACAATGTGCATAGTTAACACGACTGAACTGAAGATTTAGAAATGATTAAGATGGTACATTTTATTCTATTTTTACCACAGTAAAAAAATATGTAAGTGGGGAGACAACAGCTGGGAGGATTTTGTTCTTTGACATCGCCTCACCTCTCAGATGATCTTCTTTGCTCCAGGCCTTCCAGGGTCCCTGGGACCTAGGACCCCAGTCATGAGGGAGGCAGCCTGTGTCCATTCTTTTCTGACATCACTTCTGTGAGAGGGAGTGGCAGGGAAGGGGCCAAAAGGTGATGCAGAGGTGATTGCAGCCTCAGAGGGGGCCCTGAAAAGCTGGCTGGGTGAGGTATCCCCGCGGTCACCTCCTGTGGTCACATCTCAGAAAGAGGAACTGCTCAGGCTGAGTGAACAGCCTATCTCCTCTGCACCCTGCGACGGGACAGTCGTTATTTGCATTGGGAACGAATATTCGGTAAGAGGGAGGCAGGTGAACAAGTGGAGGTGCCTCATGGTGGAGTCCTGCCAGGCCGGGTATTGGCCTGGAAAGATGGAAGTGTGTCATTCTGAGAAAGAAAAAGTCAGGTATCAAAAAAGTACATATGGTATGACCTCATATGGATCGTTAAAATATTACAGTGTTGAGAAGTATGAGTAGGATGTGGTGAATGCATTTTATTTCCTTCTTTTTTGCTTCTCTTTAAGAAAACATTGTGTAATGAGAGCAATAGAAATTCATTTTTATACAAAATATTTTTCTTATTATTCCTTTTTAAATGGGGTGATGAAGAACAAAGAAAACATGAGAGAAGAATCTCCTTCAAGCACTGGAAGAATTCCTGCTGGCGGCTCCAGGAGAACCATCACTTTGTGGCCTCTGCTCTGTCGGGATCTGGGGCCAGGCAGGGCCGCACTGGGTCTGGGTTTGAGAGTCTTCCTGGGCCTCTGGGCCCCCCAATGTGGCCCCTCCCTGCTGCCTGCAGACCTGGTGTTCCGGCTCCTCCTCATTGGAAACATGACATACAGTCATAATTAACCCCTGGTCAGACCTGGGGAGGTGTTAAGAGGTGAGAGGTCTCTGTCTTCTGGGCCTCATCTCTTGGTGTGCAGTCTGAGAGCCTCCTGTCCAGAGAAGCTGAGTGGCACCCCACAGGAAGGACTCCAGATTACTGCTTTTTTTTTTTTTTTTTTTTTTCAGTCTAGCACTGATGTATCCAGAAGGTGCAAGGACCTGCCTGGCTTGGCGTGAATACTGAGGAGAATCCTGCTCCTCTCTGTGCCAAATTATGGAGACTCTTTCCCTGCTCACCTTTGGGGCCCTCATTGCTGCACCTGTTTCTTCACAGGCTCCATTTGTGCGGACACACCTGCCTCTAGGTGCCTGGAAATATTGGCTGGAGGTACCCTGCCTCCGCTGGGCTCTGCAGGTGCCAGGCCCTCATGTCCCTGGGACCAACTGGTAGCTGGGCAGTGTTCACTGCTCAGCACCCCCTGGGGCAGCACCCCAGGGACAGTTTACAAATGGAAAGCTGCGCCCTGCGGCCTCAGGATCTAAAGAAGAGAACATGGCCATAGGCTAGAGACAATCCAACAATACATTTGGAGTCTACTAATTTAGTATTTGTGTCTGGACTGAAGTTACCTGTTATGTAAGAATTATTTTAAAAGACCTGGGTGCAGTGGCTCAGGCCTGTAATCCCAGCACTTTGGGAGGCTGAGGTGGGAGGATTGCTTGAGGCCAGGAGTTCAAGACCAGGCTGGGCAACATAGCAAGACCCCGTCTCTCCAGAACAATGAAAAATTTAGTGGGGTGTGGTGGCTCATGCCTGTGGTCTCAGCTCCTTGGGAGGCTGAGGCAGGAGGATCCCCCAAGCCCAGAAGTTCAAGGCTGCAGTGAGTCATGATGATACCACTGCACTCCAGCCTGGGCAACAGAGTGAGACCCTGTCTCTAAAAACAAAAATACAAAGAATTATTTAAAAGGGGGTCTATGAAGTTAACCAATAGCTGCTGCTGGGAAGATGGCGAGGTGCCTTACCAGGAGAGCTTTATCAATAGTGCTGCTGGGAATGCTGGGAAGAGGGCGAGGTGCCTCACTAGGAGAGCGGACCACGGGGGTTTCCATGCACAGTCAGTGTGAGGGTCCCAAGTCACCCTTCCTTCCTGACCACATTGGCCAGCCCACTTCTAGGCGCCACGGGGCTCTGGAAACGCTGTTTTCTTTGAGCACAAACGTCCCAGGTTGCTCACTAGAGGAGGAGCTTTAGAAATCTCAGTGGGTTCTAAAGGTGTGAGCCCAGAAATACAGCTACATGATGAGAAAGCGTAGGCCAGGAGGGGCCTGTTCTCAGCTCTTCAGAGAGAGAGGTGAGGAAACACACCCGAGCACAGCCAGCCACGGGTTGAGCGGAGCGGTGGCCGTGACCTTTGTGGACTGGCTGGCTTGTACCTGCAGGGCCAAGAAGCGACTGAGTGGACCATGGCACCAGGTTGGGGAATCAGAGCCCATGATGGCAGAAAAGACGTCTAACCTGCACGGGAGCTGCCTGACCTGCGCGGGAGCCGCCTGACCTGCGCGGGAGCCGCCTGACCTGCGCGGGAGCCGCCTGACCTGCGCGGGAGCCGCCTGACCTGCGCGGGAGCCGTCTGACCTGCGCGGGAGCCGTCTGACCTGCGCGGGAGCCGCCTGACCTGCGCGGGAGCCGTCTGACCTGCGCGGGAGCCGCCTAAACTGTGCGGGAGCCGCCTGACCTGCGCGGGAGCCGCCTGACCTGCGCGGGAGCCACCTGCCTGGGAGTGACCTGCACGGGAGCCCTCTGACCTGCGTGGGAGCGACCTGCGCGGGAGCCGCCTGACCTGCGCGGGAGCCGCCCGACCGGCGTGGGAGCGACCTGCGCGGGATCCATCTGACCTGCGCGGGAGCTGCCTGACCTGCCCGGGAGCCGCCTGACCTGCGCTGGAGCTGCAGTGTGCTCTGAGGGGAGGAGACCAGGTTTTGTTCTGTCTATCCTCTACCTATCTACCTTTGAATCATCTCCATTCACCTATCAAACATCTATTTATATAATTTATCTTTCTAATCTATCTTTTTTTTTTCTTTTTTTGAAACAGAGTTTTGCTCTGTCGCCCAGGCTGGAGTGCGGTGGTGTGGTCTCGGCTCACTGCAACTTCCGCCTCCCAGTTCAAGTGATTCTCCTGCCTCAGCCTCCTGAGTAGCTGGGATTACAGGCATGCGCCACCATGCCCGGCTAATTTTTGTATTTTTAGTAGAGACGTGGTTTCACTATGTTGCCCAGACTGGTCTTGAACTCTTGACCTCAGATGATCTGCCCGCCTCGGCCTCCCAAAATGCTGGGATTACAGGTGTAAGCCACCATGCCCAGCCCATCTCTCTTTACGTATCAATCATCTCTATCTATCTGTCTAATCTATCTTTACCTGTCAATCGTCTACCTATCCATCATCTATATCCACCTATCAATCACCCATCTATATCTATCCTCTATCATTATCTATCATCGTCTATCAATAGAACATATATAGTCTTTCACATCTAACAATGTCTATCAGCTATTTATCAATCATCTATATCTGTCATCTAGTCTATCCTATTAGGTATCTATCTATCTATCTATGACAACCATCTGTTGATCTAGTAAAGAAGGACATTCCAAGGCTGTTTTGATTTTGTAGGAGAAAGCCATTTGGTGCCAACTCTGTACCTAGTGCAGATTTATTTTGGGGCGTGTGTTGTGTGTGCCATGTTGTGATTATTGTTCACAGATTTTGTTCTCTGCGATCTGGGTCCTCGAAGATAGGATGTGTCTTCATCATCCTGAGCTTGCTGGAGCCTGTCTCTGTGGTCTGCCCCACGTAGATGGCCTGCTAGGCAGCGGGTGGAACCCGCTGGGAAGCAACACCGGCCACCTGTTGGCGGAAGAGCTCCCTTTGCCCTTCAGATTCCTGACTCTGTTGCCAGCTTCTGTGAAGGGTTGACGGGCGGTGCTTGTGCCCCTAACCCTGCCATGGGAGCTGAGGGAGGCTGGGTCTGGGGGACAGCTGGAAGATGCCAGTTGAGTGGAAATATATTCTTCTGCCAAGGGCACAATGGGAGCGAACGAAAGGGCAGCAGGACTGCCCCTGATTTGGTGTTGGGATGGGACATGGCAGCATGGGCCTCATCCTGCTCCTGCCCCACCCCGGTGACGTCAGTGTTGGGAGGTTTCAGCGAGGAAGGCAGGGCAGAGCGGTGGGGGCGAGGGGCACCACTGAGCCGTGGATGCTGCTTGTGAAGGGAGAAGGACCTGCTTCGTTCGACGCTGGGCTTGGTGCCGCCTTCTCCTGGAAGGACCTGCCTGGCCCCCTAAGGCACAAGCCCCAACCTCCCCCAAAAGGCAGCTGTGGGATCTTGCAGTCGTAAGAGCTGCTGAAGATGGAAAACTTGTGATTTCCTCTGGCAGAGTTGGTGGTTGCGTCGGGGGTGATTTGCAGTAGATCAGTCTGCTGAGCACCGGAGATCCGTTTGTTCTCACAGGCTTTCCTCTCATTCCACTGTGACGCTCTTTGTAATGTGCATCTGGTGTGTGACTCTGTATCAGGCTTGCTGTGGGCAGCCTCAGAATTCAGGGCCCAGGCAGGCATCTCCGGTGAGGGGAGTTGGTAGTCGAGGAGGGGCCGGATAAATTAAACGTGCCCCCGGGTCGTGGGTGAGGATGGGCTCAGCCTCCCTGGGAGGATGCTGGGGAGGTGAGGCGGCTGTCTGTGCTCCTGGCAGGAGGGAAAACCCCATCATATAGAGGGGGCTGCTGTTTGGGGCAGAGATGGCTATGTGCGGCATTCCAGACACAGCCCATGGAGGGGCTGTGCTCCTGCGCTGGATCGGGGGAGCCACATCCTATAGTCCCAGGCCACTGCGTCTTGGAAGGGCCTGGCCAGCAACAGGCATGGGCCGAAGAACCCCACATCCCACTCTCCCTCCACCAAAAAGGGGGGCCAGAGCCGCGACTAGCAGAGTTGGTCTTTTTTCAGTTTTGTTCAAATCTCAAATATTCCTTAAATCCTCTGTGCCCAGAACCAGCTGAGAGCAATCAAGAACTTTAAAACCCAGTATTCAAGGCTCTACCCTCAGAAAATAAATAATGGGAGAGAGAGAGAGAACACAGATAAAGCAATATGAGACAGATGATAGATGTCAGATAGACAGATACTGATCAAAATTCTTACGCACTTTGCACCTCCCAGAGCAATTACCCTTTTTACCATACTGGTAAAGAATCATCAGTGCCCTAAACAACCAACCAATTGTCTCCTGGTTTCAGGACCAAGGACAGAAAACAAAGTTGCACAAGGACCCTCTCTGGTTTCGGTCTCTGTTTTTCTTGTTGTTGTTGTTTGAGACAGAGTCTCACTCTTTCGCCCAGGCTGGAGTGCAGTGGCGCGATTTCAGCTCACTACAACTCTGCCTCCCAGGTTCAAGCAATTCTCATGCCTCAGCCTCCTGAGTAGCTGGGACTACAGGCACATGCCACCACATCCGGCTAATTTTTTGTATGTTTAGAAGAGATGGGGTATATAAAGAAGGTGCTGTAGACTCCCAAGCCTGTGTGTGTGTAGACAGGGAAGGCAATGTAGACTCCCAAACCTGTGCCTTTACACAGCGAAATTGGTGTAGACCCCCAAGTCTATGAGGAAATGTGGTATAGACTCCCAAGCCTGTGTGTGTTTAGACAGGGAGGGTGGTGTAGACTCCTAAGCCTATGTGTGTACATGGGGAAGTTGTGTACACTGGGTTAGGAGCTGGAGCCCTCCAAATGCATGTGTTAGAGCCCCCCCGATGCAATGTGTTAGGAGCTGGGATCCCCCAAATGCAGGAAGGGTGGTGTAGACTCCCAAGCCTGTGTGTAGACAGGAAGGGTGGTATATACTCCCAAGTCTGCATATTTAGACAGGGAAGGTGGCGTAGACTCCCAGGCCTGTCTGCGTGTAGACAGGAAGGGTGATATAGACTCCTAAGCCTGTGTGTATTTAGACAGGGAAGGTGGTGTAGACTCCCAAGCCTGTGTGTGTACACAAGGAGGGTGATATAAACTCCCAAGCCTCTGCATGTGTAGACAGGGAAGGCAATGTAGACTCCCAAGCCTGTGTCTGTACACAGTTAAGGTGGTGTAGACAGGAAAGGTGGTGTAGACTCCCAAGCCTGTGTGTGTGTGTAGACAGGGAGGGTGGTCTAGACTCCCAAGCCTGTGTGTGTATAAGGGGAGGCTGGTGTAGACTCCTAAGCCTGTGCATATACACAGGGAAGGTCGTGTAGACTCCCAAGCCTACAGGTGTAGACAGGGAATGTGGTATAGACTCCCAAGCCTTTGTGTGCTTAGACAGGGAGTGTGGTGTAGACTCCCAAGCCTGTGTATATGTATGGGGAATGTGGTGTAGACTCCAAAGCCTATTCATGTATAGGGGAAGGTAGTATAGACTCCCAAGCCTGTATGTGTGTAGACAGGAAGGGTGGTATAGACTCCCAAGCCTGTGTGTTTACATGGGGAAGGTGGTGTAGACTCCCAAGCATGTGTGTGTACACAGGAAGGCAGTGTAGACTCCCAAGTCTGTGGAAATATACAGGGAAGGTAGCCTAGGCTCCCAAACCTGCAGGTGTAGACAGGAAGGGTGGTGTAGACTCTCAAGCCTGTGTGTGTACATGGGAAAGATGATGTAGATTCCCAAGCCTGTTTGTGTAGACAGGGAGGCTGGTGCAGACTCCTAAGCCTGAGTGTGCAGACACGGAGGATAGTGTCCACTCTCTAGGGTTTCTCTGGGGTGTCAGGAGCCCTTGGATGCACATGTCAAGTGCACAAAACGTGTGGTCTTTACTGGTTGTTGTCAGCGTATGTAGACACTTTTTTGATTATGAAAGTATCGGGCCATGCACGGTGTCTCACACCTGTAATCCCAGAACTTTGGGAGGCTGAGGTGGGCAGATTGCTTGAGGTCAGGAGTTTGAGACCAGCCTGGCCAACGTGGTGAAACCCCATCTCTACCAATAATAGAAAAATTAGCAGGGCATGGTGGTGGGTGCCTGTAATCCTAGCTCAGGAGGCTGAGGCAGGAAAATTGCTTGAACCTGAGAGGAAGAGATTGTAGTGAGCTGAGATTGCATCAGTGCACTCCAGCCTACACTCCAGCCTGCACTCCAGCCTAGGCTACAGAGTAAGACCTAGTCTCTAGAGAAAAATTATTTTTTAAAAAACAGTATGTATTGCCAGAATGTATGGTCACCTTTCTCACTGATCTTCTCAGGCTGACTTAGGAGCTGGGGCCCCCCAAATGCATGTACTGGAGCCCTACCCCAATGGGGTGTGGTTAGGAGGCGGCGGCGGGGGCTCAAATGCATGCATTAGAGACCCACCTTGATGCAATGGGTTAGGAGGCAGGGCCCCCCAAATGCATGCATTAGAACCCCACCCCTGATGTGATGGGTTAGGAGCTGGGGCCCCCCAAATGCATGTGTTAGAGCTCTACCCCCGATGTAATGGGTTAGGAGGCAGGGCCCCCCAAATGCATGCATTAGAACCCCACCCCTGATGTGATGGGTTAGGAGCTGGGGCCCCCAAATGCGTGTGTTAGAGCCCCACTCCAGATGCAATGGGTTAGGAGCTGGGGCCCCCCAAATGCATGTATTAGAGCCCCACTCCAGATGCAATGGGTTAGGCAGGGCCCCCCAAGTGCATGCATGAGAACCCCACCCCTGATGGGATGGGTTAGGAGCTGGGGCCCCCAAATGCATGTGTTAGAGCCCCACCCTGATGGGATGGGTTAGGAGGCAGGGCCTTCCAGAGGTGATTAGGGTTGGGTGAGGTCATGAGAGTGGCTCTGAGGCAAGACCATGAGACAGCATCATGAGGGAGCCGGCTGCCCTCCTCCTTCCCACCATGGGAGGACACAGCAAGGCAGTGACCATCCGCAGTGGGAACAGGGCCCTCACCAGAGCCCAGCTGTGCCAGCGCCCTGATCTTGGACCTCCAGTCTCAGAGCTGTGCAAAGCGAGTGTCTGTTGTTGCAGCTGCCCTGCCCTTGTGTTCTGCCACAGCAGCTGGTGCGGATGCCTCCCTCCTCCTCCAAGGGCCCCGTGCTCACGGTCGCTGCCGGTGGACAGGCCTCCTTGCGGCTGTGTCCTGTCACAAATGCCAGTTCTGGAAATGTGCTGTGTGGGTCACTCATGGATGGGATGAGGGCCAGATGTCTGTGGAGCGGTGAAGGAAAGCGTGAAGGGAAGCGCGACGGCCGCCTGATGGAGTTAAAAAAGCTTCACGACATCTCCCCAGTGTTGGATTTCAGCAGCAGGATTTAAAAACTGAAAAGGGCACTTAAAGACGAGGTAATTACACTCAGTAGGAAGTCGGGTCCCAGCCCATTAACGACGCCTATGAGAGAAATAGAATTTAGACATCGAAAAGAAAACAAAGCCACCTCAAGTAAAGGGGAAGTAAAATGAATAAACGAAGCGGCTGAAAGAATTCCCAGAGATGCAAAAGTCAAACCACCTGGGAGGCGTCTGGGAGCCTTTGGCTGAGTCCCGGGGAGCCTCGGGGCCGGTGCTCAGGGCCTGGGCAGGGCGTGTGGAGCCTCGGGCAGGCCTGTGTTCTCAGTCATTGCAGTTAGACTCCGTGGGTGGCCACGCCCGCCATGAGTGGGTCTGTGGGCCTGCAAGCCCCTCTCCCTGCCCAGACCTCAGCCCTGTCTTAGGGGAGGCACCTGAACTGGGTGTTAAAGCACTCAGGCCTAGTGCCCTGGGGCCGAGTTCATGGCTTCCAAAAGTGACCAGTGGGGGATGTGGGAGCGTCCTGCTGCCCTCCATCTTGGATTCCCAAGTTTGTTCTTTCCCAGTGGCAGCCTCAGGAGATGTCCTGAGGGGCAGGCTGGTGGGGAGCCGGGCAGCATCCGTGACCCTTCCTGCGAGCACCCCAGGCTTCCTATCGGGACGTGGGCTCAGCCGGCGGGCAGTGGCACCCACTGGGGCTCCGAGGAGCTCGAGGAGTCGATCTCCACCCCGACGCCTGGTGCGCAGCCCTCGGAGCACAGGCTATCTCCGTCTTTCATTTTCAGAACGAGGCTGGGGGGCTCTGAGGATGTGTGCTCTCGTGTGAAAGCCCCACGAGGTCCTTCCTGACGCCGACCTCTCCCAGCCCCGAGTTCCAGGGGAGGACGGCGAGGCGCGGCACAGACCCCAGGACGAGGGCAAGGGGGAGGGCTCCCAGGCCTGCCTCCCTTTCGTGCTGGGTCTAGTGAGGTCACGTCATGCACACGTCATCAACCCAAGTCATTTCTAAACTCTGGAAGTTCTTAATTGGGCTCTTGGGAGGAAGAAAGAGGAAGAGGAAAACTTGGAGGCCAGTTGCCAGCCGTCTGGGGACACGCAGTCCCATCTCACAGGAGGAGTGAATCGGTGTTCTCACGGGGTTTTCTGAAGCCATCTGTATTTCAGAGCTTTGTGATGGAGCGAACTTCTTCACTCCCACTCCTGGGCTGATCTCCTCTGGGAGGCGGAGCTTCCAGCGTTTGGAGCGAGCCCTGGCTGCAGGCCCACAGCTGCTTCCTCCACCCTAGCGAGCGCTCAGGCGAAGCCCAACCTCCACAGGACTTTGCTTTTGCAAAGGAGAAGACAAAGCCAGCAGAACCTCCGTAGCTTACGGGAATTTTACCTATTCACGGCTGCCCCTTTGCCCTTCGCGGATCCAATGGACTCAGCGAGGCGCCATCCCTGGGGTTCAGGGATTGGGTCTGAGTCTCGCTGCAACAACTGGGGGACCGGTGTCTGCCAGAATCCGCCCGGTGAAAACAAAGCTCGCCAGAGGAGGCAGGGCACGGCGTCCACGTGGGGTGACCAGCTCCCCGTGGAGACCCCGTCCCCTGCCGAGTGGATGGTGGGGAGAAGCCACCACCGTCTGACTCACTTCGGGAGCTTTTATGTCAACTTCAGTTTCAAAAATAAGATTCTTTCATTAAAAAAAGCCTGAATCATTTATGCAGACAATGCTGATCACACACTCCCTTCTCTCCCAACATTCCAGCCCCATTCTTTCCCGCCTGTGCTCGCCTTGGACGACAAGAGCCTGTGGAAAACTAGCTTCTCAGTCCTGCTCCCTCGGCCCCCCCGGGGTGGCACTGCTGTCTGCATCTCCTCTTTGGAGGGAGCTCAAGGCCAACTCAAGCGGGGGCCGGGCGTTGGCCGTGCCTGGGCTGGGGTGGTCTTGCCGAGGAGGAGATGGGTGGCAGGTCCCGGAAGGTCTTTCCTGGGAAAGGCTGTTGGCACGGACTGCGGTTCCTCTCCTTTGTGGAGTTGTGCCCACTCAACACATCATCCTGTAGAGCCCCCTCCTGCGCTGGCTTTGGTGGTCAGGGCGGCTCCTGCCTCCCCTCTAGAGGCCGCCTGGGTTCACGCTGGTCCCACACTGGGCTTAGAGTCATGCTGGGGGAGTGTGAAGTCACACGGAGAACCCGTGTTGTTCTTGGAGCATCCCATGTATCTGATGAAAAGGAAGAAAACACCTTTATCATAAAAGGCACACAGGCATATGTTACAAAGAAGAGTGCAAAATTTACACTCATTTTTAAGAAAGAGAAAGTCATGAAGAAATGTGCTTGCAGCCAGAGGCTTTGGTGTAGGAAGAGCCCCCTGGTCATCGCTGAGGGGTCACAAAGAGCGGGCGGAGCTTGGTGGAGTGGCAGGTAGGAATGGGAGCATGGCAGAGCCCATGTGCACCCTTGTGGGTGGTGCTCTCTGGGGAAGATGCTGGAAGGCACTCAGTTTGACCAATACCTTGAAAGAGAAAAGGAACACCAGTGACCTCGGTGGCAGTGCATGGACTGCATCTGCTAACATTTCCTGGTAACCAAAGACAATCGGGGCCGGCTGCTCTTGGATCAGGGCCGTTCAGAGCAGTGAGGTTTGCACACACTCCTCTTCACAGCGTCTGATCCACTAGGCACGGATGACCTTACATTATGACAGGATCCTGATCTCCTCCAGTGCTGGTCCTGCTCCTCATCCACATGAGGAGAGCATGGACAATGCAGAGTGGATGTCGCCTGCTCCTGCTGGCCGCTTCGAGTCTGAGCCGAGGGTGCTGCATCTTGTGTGCAGATTCCTGGGAAACCTGCTGGATGTCTGGCCCGGAGGCAGGGATGGCACAGCCCCGGGATCCAGGTCCTCGGCCACCCCTGTGGGTCGGAGTGGGTGACCCCCATGGGCAAGGTCGTGCCTGGGAGTCACAGCTTCCATGGGGGAGGTGGCTTTTGATTAATCTTCACAGTTTTTGCTGCAAACTGATACTCGGGCCAGCCCATGTCCTTGAGAAGCGTTGCCTTGATATTGGGACAGAGTAGTGCTCTTGAGTGCAGTGTTTCAGCCTCAAAGGCCAGGTGGACAGGGGGTACGGCGGGGGGCTGATGAGGCATTCCTGGACCCTGCATGGAAAGTCCCTTGTTTCTAGCATGAATCAGCCTCTGCTGGACCTACTGGAAGACCCAGGAGTGCCTCCCAGGGCTCCAGTCTCCACCAGCAGGGTCCCTGCCTCTTCCATCCTCCAACAGGCCCCTTTCCCTTGAAGCCAGAGCTGGTGTTTTATTTAAAAATAGACGCAAAGAACCCTGACCTCTGCGACAGCATGGGTGTGCCTTGAGAACATTATATGGAATGGAATAAGCCAGACACGGAAGGACAAGCACTGTGAGATCCTACTTACAGCAGCCCCTAGTGTTGTCAGAGTCAGCGACAGAAAGTAGGATTGGTGTTGCCGGGGGCTGGGGAGTCAACGTAGGATTGGGGGTGCCAGGGGCTGGGGAGTCAGCATAGGATTGGGGATGCCAGGGGCTGGGGAGTCAGCATTTACAGGGAATGAAGTTCAGTTTTGCAAAATGAAAGGAGTTTGAGAGACAGATGGCAGTGGTGGTTGTATAGTAGTGAATGTAATGAATGCCACAGAATTGTATATTAAAACTGATAAGATAGTAAATTTTATTTATGTTATGTGCATCTTACCACAGTTAAAAAAAAGTTTAGTTAAAAAAAGCAAAGCCCCCAAAATCAATACAAAGAGAAGCCCACTTTGCCTGCACAGAACCCCTGACATCGGTGGTGTGGGGTGAGTGAGTCCGGGGGCCTTGCCTGGCAGGAGGGCCTGGGTCTGAGCTTCTTTCTGTGCCGTTCTGCCGTGAGCTCTGAGCTCTGCATGGGCTGGCTGTGGCCTCACCTGGGGCCCTGAAGATGGCTGGGCTGTCCCCCAGCCCTGCCCCAGGTGCCCAGGCTGCCCAGCGTGCGTGAGATGAAGGCAGCCCCAGCGTTAACCATAAGCTGAGCCCCTCTGGAGTGCCCATGCCCTGTGTGTGCATCTGCATGTTGGTGTGTACGTGAGACGTGCTCAACTCACAAGAACTTGGCAGGCGCTGGCCGTGGGGTGACCGGGCCTCCCAGGCTGGTGGCTGGGGTCTTCACCAAGGCAAGCGTGGCCAGCTCTGCCTAAGACCCTCAGAGCACCTCTGTAGTCACCCACCTGCTACTCGGGAGAGGTGGCGTCTGTCCCGTGGCCTCCCACGTCAAGGTGTGGCCTGGGAGGGCAACAGGCGATGGGCTTCCCAGGGTGCTTCCTGGCTGCTGGTGGGGATTATCAGGAGGCCCCTTCTTCATGGCCCTATAGTCACTTAGACATCATGGCGCCTGGGACACTGGGGCTTGCCTCCGCCATGAGCCCCTTAACCCGGCGGCTGTGATTCCAGCACCATTCCGGGTTGTGGTGCCCAAAGGACTCTGAGAGCTCAGTCCGTCCTCCCCTGGGAGGGATTCCCTTTGACAGTGCAAAGCTGGCACCTCGCGGACCCCGTCTCCGGGCAGGCGTGAAGCTCAAGCTGCTGGAAGCGCTCTGTACATCCAGTGGAAGCAGCCATCTCTGTCCCTGTCACCAGGAGTGTGATGCTGATACCGAGGCTCCCTGATGGTTCCTCTCAGGGAGGAGACGGGCCGTGTCCAGCCCCTTCCCCCTTCCTGTCCTCATGCTCACACCCAGTCCTGCTTTTCTGCATGACCGTTCACCTGGCTCACGTGTTTGTGGGCCGTTGGCCCAGTTTTTTTGGTCTCCAGCCCTTGCTGGAGGTAAATTACCTCCTGGAATTTTGAAAGTCCTGTAATTAAGATTTGAATTTTTCTTTCTTTCTTTCTTTCTTTTGAGACACCCAGGCTGGAATGCAGTGGCGTAATTTCGGCTCACTGCAACCTCTGTCTCCCAGGTTCAAGCGATCCTCTTGCTTCAGCCTCCTGAGTAGCTGGGACTACAGGCGCGTGCCACCGCACCCAGCTAATTTTTGTATTTTGAGTAGAGACAGGGTTTTGCCGTGTTGGCCAGACCGGTCTTGAACTCCTGACCTCAGGTGATCCGCCCACCTCAGTCTCCCAAAATGCTGGGATTACAGGTGTGAGCCACTGGGCCTGGCAAGATTTGAAATTTTGAAGGAAACAGGGACAGGATTGCTGGGGGTGACAGCAACTCCAGAGCCTCAGAGAATGTGCTGGTCACTGGCTCTGTGATTTCACCAAGACAAGACTAGTGGCCCTCAGCTCCTCATCAGCCACACGGAGCGGGGTGTGAACAGCCCCACCAACGATATTCCAGAATAGCGCAAACCCTGAGGCCCGCAGACGGCTGCTCAGGGTGGAAAAGTGACCCACATCCATCCTGGAAGGGTGCAGAAAAGGAAAGGAAATGTAGGGACAGTTCTACTTGAGAATACGAGAAAATGGTAACAGGAATAAGAAACAGGTATTTGCAGCTGCTGAGGAACGCATGTGGCCTCCCACTGTGTCGGTCTGCAGCACAGGACTGGTCCCTGCATGTGTGACGTTCTCATTTGGAGGGAGCTTCTTATAGCTTAGTGGTGAGAGACACAGGCAAACTGAAAGAATCTGTTATTTGTGCTTTTCTCAGATGAAGACTGGGTGGATAGAGGCTCTGAGGTTTTATATCTTCTAGTTCCTTATAGCAAAAAAGAAAAAATCAGTGAAAGCCAGCTAAGTCCAGAAAAACCCGGTGGATGTTGAGGCTGGAAGTGCAGAGCCAGCTCCCAGGTGTGTCAGGGCAGGTGCCTTCCTCGCCGTGGGTGGGGCTGGGCTGGAGTCAGGAAGGACCTGGAGCTTCCAGAGGGGGCCTGGGAGGATGCAGATCACCTTCCCATTTCTGGGCAGAGAGCTCCAGATGCCCCTCTGCTCCACGTGGGGCTTTCCACAAGAAGAAAGAGTGGGTGTGATCACGTGAGTGTGAGCACCAGTATGGGCAGGTGTAAGTGTGAGCAGAAAACTGCAAGGGAAGAAGGTGGCAGCGGCTTTGAACCCTGGGACAACAGGTGCCCCAGACAGTGTTTCTGTGTTCACTCTAGAGCAGGGGCGCCCAATCTTTCGGTATCCCTGGGTTACACTGGAATAAGAATTATCTTGGGCCACACATAAAATACACTCACACAGTGATAGCTTATGAGCTTTAAAAAATTGCAAAAAAACTCATAATTTTTTTTTTTTTTTGAGACGGAATTTGGTTCTTGTTGCCCAGGCTGGAGTACAATGGTGCGATCTTGGCTCACTGCAACCTCCACGTCCCAGGTTCAAGTGATTCTCCTGCTTCAGCATCCCAAGTAGCTGGGATTACAGGCATGTGCCACCACACCAGGCTAATTTTTTTGTATTTTTATTAGAGACAGGGTTTCACCATGTTGGCCAGGCTGGTCTCAAACTCCTGACCTCAAGTGATCCATCCGCCTTGGCCTCTCAAAGTGCTGGGATTACAGGCATGAGCCACCGCACCCGGCCAAAAAATCTCATAATGTTTTAAGAAAGTTTATGAATTTGTGTTGGGCCACATTCAGAGCCATCTCGTGGGCCGTGGACTGTGGGCTGGATACACTTGCTTTAGAGTCAATGTTGCCGTTCCTGTTTTTGGGCTCATTGGCCCAGTCACACCGGGTAATGATAGTCTGTTTTGGGGAGAGGCAGATCATGCGGGCAGAGTGTGGACTGGGTTCTGGCCCCTCCCAGGCGGGTGTACATATCCCCCTCCACCGGGTACACTCCTGAGCGTGGGGCACTCACCGCCTTCTCTGCTTCCTTGCACAACTCTGGCGCCATGCAGTGGGGCAGAGCCCAGAGGAGCTTTCCCGGCCAGTTGGGGCTGCCCCGGTTTTTGGACCCTTTGGAGGGAGGAATGCCCAGTGGCTCAGTCCACCCACAGTGCGGAGCTGCTTCTTGAGGGTTGCCTTGTGGGCAGGGGCAGCCTGGTGCAGAGGCAGCTTAGCCGGGAGGCTGACCCCTTTCCTTGTCCTGGGCTCCGAGACCCAGACAAGATCCGGTCTCAGTAGATTTTTGTGAGGAAAGAGATTGACTCGACTGTGTGTGTATTTTGACAAACTAATTTTAGAGGGTAGATGAAATGTCTGATGAAACATTGACATGGAATTAGCCAATTTTAAGAACATCCACTTACTACATGTTCAACGAGGCCTCACACATAAATTTAATGTGCTTTTGGAAAATGCAGCACTTAACATAAGATCACATTTTTATCTGTATGTCCCAAAGTGCAAATATAATTTCAAATGTTCTGCCATCTTGGTAACAGTTTTTTTACATTATGCAATTACCCTCAATGCTGTTTTTGAATTACATGCCAGAGTGTTTTTAGTTACCACAAGAAGGAAAACAACGTGCAAAACTGAATTGAGCTACGTGTGTGGCAGACAGGCCTCCTAGAAGGCTCTGCAAAATCTATCCAAGGACTAGAGGGGCACAGCCCTGCTGGGAACAGCCTGCAGGGCGGCCGTTGTGGGTGGCTGAGCTGATGGCGGCTTCCCTTCGGGCCTTCCTTCTTCCCACCCACCTTCAGGGCCTCGGGGTGGGGAGGGTTGGAGGCAGGTATGTCTGGCGTATTGAGCCCACTAAGGTGAGCTCCGT
Source organism: Pan troglodytes (assembly GCF_028858775.2). Taxonomy (NCBI): domain Eukaryota; kingdom Metazoa; phylum Chordata; class Mammalia; order Primates; family Hominidae; genus Pan; species Pan troglodytes. The sequence continues at coordinate 173,673,124 of NC_072404.2, read as the reverse complement.
GCTCGGGGGTGCTGTGTGCAGCCACATCCTCATTTCTCTGGGCCTCAGTTTTGTTGTTTGAAAAGCGAATGGACTGAACAAGAGCAGCGTTTTTAAAGCAGAAGGCTTTTCTTCAAATGAAATCTGATAAAGGCATTCATTAAGAAAACTGTGGCTAGACTATTGGGAAAATAAGAGTTTCTAACCTTTCCTTATACTGTCCCCAACCCGGCGCATGACATTCCCTGTCTTTGGGGTGCGGTGAGGACGTGGGAGCTGAGAGCCGGGGCTTTGTGGTCTCTGCGGCTCCCCCATCTCCTGATGCCCTTTGGAGCTCAGAAGTCCAGGCATGTTGATGTCCAGTAATGGGCTGGCTGTTCCGTAGACAGTGGGCTTTGGAATTCCACAGCATTGCGCTGACAGATGGGAAAGGAATCCTCCTCTACAAACAGAACCCAGGGACATGGACTTGCTGTTGACCCACATCAATGTCGTAGAAAACTTCCCTTGTGAGTATTTGACAAACTCAGAAACAATTTAATATTAGAAGGAGAGGAAAAAATTGCTTGCAGAGTTTTTGACAGAGAGGGAGCTCACTTGCTTGGGTTGAGCGTTGCTCCGCTGGGAGAGGGATGGACGCTGCTGCAGCCTCTTCAGCTACATTTAAAAATGGCGCTGGGCACATCCCTTCTGCGCTTTGGTTCCTTCTTTCCCGTAACTGATGCACTGAAGAATTTTGCATAGCTTTCTTATGTCCCAGTAAGAGTAGGAAATCAATTTAAAAAGGCCAGGCACCGTGGCTCACGCCTGTAATCCCAGCACTTTGGGAGGCCGAGGTGGGCGGATTGCCTGAGGTTAGAAGTTCGAGACCAGCCTGGCCAACATGGTGAAACCCCAACTCTACTAAAAATACAAAAAAATTAGCTGGGCGTGGTGGCGTGCGCCTGTAATCCCATGTACTCAGGAGGCTGAGGCAGGGGAATTGCTTGAACCTGGGAGGCGGAAGTTGCAGTGAGCCGAGATTGCACCACTGCACTCCAGGCTGGGTGACAGAGCAAGACTCCATCTCAAACAAAAAACACAAAACAACAACAACAAAAAAAGAAGGCGCTGGTTTGAATTAATGAAAAATCTAGAAAACTCATGGTTTTATTTTGTTAAAGACTGTAACTCAAGCCCGGTAGTCACATTGTCTCTTCTTCCTTAGGGATCTTATTTGACAAATATATAGAAATGTTAGTAATTAGCATATCAATTGGCAGTCTGTTAATTCATGCTTGTAATAAAGCCTTGCTGTTTTCTGAAGTGAGCTAGGCCAGTTTACTTCATGAACAGACTTAACAAGCCTCATGCTAGCCAGTTCTGAGCTCCCTGAATTGGAAGCAGGTGTGATGCGCGTGCGTGGTGCTCTGCAGTCTCTCAGCTTCCCCGGCGGCCTCGGCCCCTTCTCCTCTGATACTTCCCCTTTTATGCGTCCGCAGCCCTTTTGGGTTCTGAGCTGCGGCAAGCTTTAAGCAAGTGTTTTAATTTTCTTCAGTTCACTTAGCTAAGCCTTCAACAGATTAACTAACGTTCGTACCTTGGTAGAATTATAGCCAGATTTTGCAAAGAGCTTGTGAAATGACAGCCAGATGGCTGTGGAATCTGAATATTCACTGCTGAGAACCGAAGCCAGCTTTCCTGCCATGAAGATGTTCTGTGTGAGCCACACCTTGCCCAGGGTGGAAGTGATGTTTGTTTCAGGTCCACAGACGAGGGAGAGGACGGAGCCAGTGGACCCTCGGTGGCAGTGTCTGGTGCAGATGTGGGCAGGTAACCGGGTGGAATAATGCTTGCTTTGCTGGCATTTTTGGCCTTAATTTTAGAAAACAACAAGTTAGGTTTGTAGGGCTCAGGACAGGTCAAAACTCAGTGCACTAAATGCCACCACAGCCCAGAGTTCTGAGTGACAGTTACAAGCACGTGCTGATGATCAAAGCCCTAGAGAAACCAAAGAATTTGAATGTCCCTTTGAAATTTACAGCAAAAAATTTACCCTATGTTTTCAAGACAAACGTGAGAAGCACCGATTTATGAGGTGCCAGGCACACTAGTGTTTATGAATACTTAGATGATTTGTGGCAAATAGAAAGGCCATAGGCTTCAGAATAGACCTGGATTCAAATCCCAGCATTGCCAATTAGCACCTGTGCAGCCCTGAGCAGCTCACTTAACCTCTCCGAGCCTCAGCTGCCCGTCTGCAAAAAAGTGGATTCCTATCCTGCAGGTGGTCGTAGGGATTAAAGAAGGTAACTTGTGGGCAGCACCTGTGTGCTTGGCGCTCGGTAAATACTGGACACGTGGCACACGTTGTTACCAGCCACTGGGGCACATTGGCCTTGGTGACCTAATGGAGAAAGCCAAACCGAAGTGCTAACCCCACAGGTCGATGGAGGCCCGAGAACTTGTTGGTTCTTCCACACTGAAGGAAAAGCTCATGGAATTTTACGGGCAGAAGAGACCTTGGCGGTGGGAGGTGTTAGAGCTTCCTCCATGCAGACACACACGGTGGGCCCTGGGGCGACCCCACCCCTGCCCGAAGCCCCGGGGTCCCTGGTGGTCTCGTCTGGATGTGGGGTGGTGACGCTCTGCTGTCCCTTTGGAGGGTACGCATGTTGGGGGCATGGGTGGGAGCAGAGCCACCTCCAAAGAAATCCCCCCTTGGCCATGTGCCTTCCTCCCATGGAGCACAGGTGGGGGGCCCAGCCTGGGCTCCTCATTGCCCCCTGAGACCCAGCACGTGCACCTCCACATTTATAGACTCTCTAGCTGGGCCCAGCCGTGGAGCCCCAGAGGCTGGGGGCTGAGCTTGTGCAGCCCCGGGAACCTTAGCTCTCCAGGGCTCCTCTGGCCCGAGGGAGGGGCTGACAGCCCTTTTTGTTAAGGGCATTGACAGTGACTTCTGGGCAGGAGACCCTAATACGCTTGGAGTAAAAAGGGAGGGTGATGCCTTGGTGGGCCCGAGGCTCCTGGGAGCCCCCGGCTGCAGAGACAAGAACCATGAGGAAATGCAGAGTGAGGCCCTTGGCTAGCCAGGGCATGGGACCCGGTCCCTGCCTGTGTGTGACTGCAAAGGCCACTCAGGCACCCGCTGCAGCAGCCACGTGGGGACGCTGACCAGACCACACAGCACCAGCCTGTCCCAGCCAGTCCCAGCTCCAGGCTCACAGTATGTCCCCAGCCGTCACCAGCTCCAGGCTCACAGTATGTCTCCAGCAGCCACCAGCTCCAGGCTCACAGTATGTCCCCAGCCATCACCAGCTCCAGGCTCACAGTATGTCCCCAGCTGTCACCAGCTCCAGGCTCACAGTGCAATGTCTGGTTCCAGCCGTCACCAGCTCCAGGCTCACAGTATGTCTCCAGCAGCCACCAGCTCCAGGCTCACAGTATGTCCCCAGCCGTCACCAGCTCCAGGCTCACAGTGCACCGTCCGGTTCCAGCTGTCATCAGCTCCAGGCTCACAGTATGTCCCCAGCCGTCACCAACTCCAGGCTCACAGTGTGTCCCTCAGGACCCGGGACTCGGCGCTAGACCCCCAGAGTGAGCATGCTCCAGCGTAAGGCTCCAGGCCTTTCCCTCTCGGAAGGGCCACCCTTTAGAAGTGCCTGCTCCCATCTGTCCTGGAGGTTATGGCTGAACCCACACCAGGACCGTCACTCATTCGAGCTCCCTGGGTTTGCTCCAAGGCTGTGCTGTTGAGACCACATCCGGGACAGGATTCCGGTGCTGGGCCAGGGTCAGATGTTCTGATTTGCAGGGAGGAGCCACTTGCATGCATTTCTCTGTGGAAACAAAAGGCTTGTTTTTGAAGGCAGCAACCCTAAGGATGTTTAAAAGGCAAGTGGACAGTTTTGGGGGTAAACCTATTTAATGAAATGCACACAGCCAATATTGCTGTCACTTGTGTCTTCAGGTGCCTAGAGGGTGAATGTGATATATAGCAACTCAATATCTTAGTGCATTTAAATATACATTTTAAAAGATTCTCCGACTCATTGGAATTCATAGTTCCATTTTTAGATGAAATTGAAGACATAGTTCAGGGAAAATGGGACAGTTACTTGTTTGTTACCAGTGTGGTCGTTGCAGGCTGTACTGGCTGACACGGGGGGCATGGCTTTTCCCTGAAACACCTTGGAATCTGCAGTTTTCGTTCCCTCCAGAGCGTTGAGGGGTGAAGGGAAACCCCTCCATTTTGGATTTGGAGAGCTGAGCCCTGGGGGGTTCATGCTGCTTCACTTCCAGCAGGTCCTGGGACTGGGCTGGGAGTCAGACCACCCCCTGCCCACCTGTGAGTTTGGGTGGGTCGTGTCTTCGTTCCCTCATCTGTGAAGTGGGAATAAAAAGCTGAGCTCCGGGGCCTGTTGTTGGGGTTACGAGGCTGCGAGAATCACTGGAGTCAGGGCCCTGCACGAGGCAGGTGTTCACGGACCTGAGTGCCTCTTCCCGCCCCGTGGTGCCGCCTGCTTTTGGGATGAGGTAGTGGCTGGGGTGTCCGTAGTGCAGTGCATGGGAAAGGGCTCAAGGCAGTGGAGGATGGGAGGCCACTGTCAGGTGAGCGCCCACCTATTCTCAGTGCCTAGGGCGCTGGGACGCGTCTCTGCAGGTCCCATGGGTGGGCTGGGGCACTTGAGACGCCATGTGTGACGGCTGGGAGAGGCACACACGCATTATAGAAGCCACAGAAATCACGACCCACGGAGGCTGCGCTTTTTCCTTGGAAACTTGCAGCCATAGCCTTGGTGGTAACAGGAACAGAAGCAGCAAGTAGACACACGCTGGAGGTCGCCTGCGAGTGGATTCCCAGAGGGACACGCCGCGCAGGGGTGAGGGGCAGTGCTGGGAGGAGAACCACTGGGGTTAGTGTTTGTGAGGGAGCGCGGCGTGCGCCAGTCACCGGACGAGCAGGTCTCGAAACACTTTCCGAGATGCGGTGCACAGACCTGGCTGTGGGCTACGTCGAGTATGAAAAGTGTCCCCACATTTTCCAGAAACAAAGCCACTTACAGGGGGCCCCTAAAAAGGGGCACTGATTCTAAAGGTGCACGAGCTGTGCTCTTTTCCGCCAGTGTCTGGAAGAGAGCTCCACAGGGGGACCCCCTGTCCCTGTGGTGGTCTACTCCTTCCGTGCTTGGAAAGCCAGATTTTACTTCCAAATCTAGAAGAAATGAGTAATGAAAAAAAGTAATGTTTTCTCTCACCAGCTCTAAAGTGATGGCTTTTCAGCATTTTAAAATGCAGTTCTGCTACTAGAATTTGAAACAACAAATTACATTTATGAGGTCAAGGTGAAGCTAGCAAATATTACAGGGAAAGGAACATTCATAAATAAAGATGAAGTCATTTATCAGAGACCTAAATAAGAAATAGGCTGAAAGCGCTGGTGAGATAAACTGGTAATGTAAGGGTCATTTAGCCTAATGTTCACATTTATATGCAAGGAATCGAGTTTGCAGCACAGTCCAGGCTGGTTGCTGGGCTGGCAGATGAGGCCGGGTGCTCTGCGGGGTGCCCACCCTCCACGTCCTGCTCTGTGTCCCACAGGTCAGGGGGTCCTTTGACCTCTGTCCTGACTCACCTGCCTTCTGGCCCCTGGTCTGCTGGTCTTCTCTGGCTGAGTGGAAGGGAGCGCAGCTTCAGAGCACCTTTTCCCTGTTCTGAGGCAGGAGAATGGCAGAGGGAGCTGGAGCTTGGATAGAGACGGCATGTGGACTGCACTTCCTCCCTGGCGACAGCCCCCGCTGGCCTGTCCTTGGGCTGCAGCTCACTGTTTCCTGACAGTTGACTCTCATGCATGACTCTGCTTCCTCGTTTGGGCCTTGGGTGCTAACGACGACATTACTGCTGAACTGGAGAGCCTGTTCCTGTGGTTCCTTATGCCTGACCCTTGCCCTTGTAAGCCATCCCTCTCCGGTTATCCTAATTTGGCTATGCTATTCATCATAGTCCGCTCAGGATGCTATAACAAATATGCTGCAGCCTCGGGCTTAAACAATGGATGTTTATTTTTCGAATTTCTGGAGGCTGGAAGTGTGGGGTCAAGGTGCCAGCAGACTTGGTGTCTGGGAGCGCCTGCTTCTGGTTTGCAGAGGCCTGTCTTCTCACTGGGACCTCACAGGGGCGAGCAGAGGGTGGGCTCCTGAGTCTCTTCCTATAAGGGCACTAATCCCATCCTGAGGCTCCACCCTGATGGCCCAGTCACGTCCCAGAGGGCCCTCCTAACACCATCACGTAGGAGTTTTGGGAGGACTCACACATTCAGTCCGGGGCACAGTCTGTCTCCACCTGTGTCCTACTGACAGATGTTTGCTCAGTTGTTTTCCTGAGTCCCATCTTATTGATGGTGGGCTGGGAAGGCCCTTGTGTCTTCCTGAGTCTTGTCTCAGTGATGGCAGGCTGGGAAGGTCATTGTGTCTTCCTGAGTCTCGTCTTGTCGATGGTGGACTGGGAAGGCCCTTGTGTCTTCCTGAGTCTCATCTCATCAATGGTGGGCTGGGAAGGCCCTTGTGTCTTCCTGAGTCTTGTTTTGTCAATGGTGGGCTGGGAAGGCCCTTGTGTCTTCCTGAGTCACATCCTGGTGATGGCTGGCTGGGAAGGCCCTTGTGTTTTCCTGAGTCCCGTCTCGGTGATGGTGGGCTGGGAGGGTCTTTGTGTCTTCCTGAGTCCCGTCTTGTTGATGGTGGGCTGGGAAGGCCCTTGTGTCTTCCTGAGTCTCATCTTGTCAATGGCGGGCTGGAAAGGCCCTTGTGGGGTCTTCCTGAGTCCCATCTCAGTTATAGTGGGCTGGGAAGGCCCTTGTGTCTTCATGTGTGCCTGGTGCACAATAGACAAGGCAGGGCAGCACTTACTTAACTTCTTATTGTTTATTTTCTTGAAAACATTATCAAGTTTATGAAACCAGGCAAAGTTTCAAATCTAAGACAATCACTTTCATTAGGCAAGCCTCTGTCTAGCCCTGTCTGGACCCAGAGGAGGAGGTGATGATTTTCAGCAAAATTTAAAGGGCATTTCAGACCTTCTTTATTTTAGTTTTCATGTTTTATATTTTTGAATTTTAATTGATGGGCTTAATGAGATTTGGGGCATTGCATCGCCAACATCCACAACAAAACTAAATGGAAGTTATGGACTGGAGTTGTGGTTGCTTTGTGTGGTTGTTTTGAGTGTTTTGTGTGGTTATGTGTGGGGTTCTGGTTAGGAAGGTCCCAACCTTTTGGATGTGAACTGAAATTTTATTTTTCTTCATCTTATCTAGTATGGAACCAGACTTTTAGATTACTCATTTTTGAAGTACTTTTGCAGATTTTAAAAATAAACTGGATGGAAAACTTAGACATTTTATAGAAAATGAAAGAAAAAATCCCAAATATAATCAAGTATAGCCGCTATATTAAGATTTACTGTGTTTCCTTCCAGTCTTTTTTTTAAACACTTTATGTAAAAACAATCATGGTTGAGGACATATACACACTCTGTATTCTGCTTTGTGTTGTGTACACAGTTGACCAACTAACTGAAAAAACTTTATTGCCTAATTTCTAATGGTTGCCTATTAATTGTTTTTGTATGATTTCAATAGCCACCTGAATGCTACAAGAAGTCCTCAGTGCCATGGTCTGACCCCAGAGAAAGCCCCAGCCGCTCCCCAGGTGCTCTCTTTCTAACAGGCATTTGACAAATAGTCCAGCCGCAGAAAGCAGGATTCTGACACAGTTCTGTATCAGGAGAACGAAAACAGCACAGATTAAATGCAGGTACCCTCCCATTGCAGGTTCTTACCATGACCCAGTGAGGTGGGTATTTTAAATCCCCAATTTACAGAAAGGAAAAGCAAGGCTCAGCTCATGTAAGAAACTTGCCCGAATTCACGCAGCTGAATGGGGAGGGAGTGAGCATTGACATTAGGTGTGGTTGGCTCAAAGCCCACAACTTCCCTTGGTACTGAGTAGTTAAGAGTATCTGAGATCAAAGCTGCTGTTTTCTTCGACCAGATTGTGGAAGGAACAAGATATGCCTTTGCTACAGGGTAACTCAGAACTTCAACACTTCTTAGATTACATGAGTAACAGCCACAGAAAAGAATACCCCATGGAATCTGAGAATCTGACATTCCCAGGCTGGGAGATCATTTGGGAGGCAATGCAGGAGGAACAGAGGCTTTGGAGGTGGCTGGTCTCTAAAGATGTTGTGTGAAGTGCTCCTTTCTGCGAGGGCATACTGAGGTGTAGTTCTGGGGAACACTGAAACGCCTGCCTGCTGACGAGGCTCGAGGCAGGACTTCCAGACCCCCACCTCACTGTCTCCCCCTGCGTTTCCCACCCCGCCCTCCCTGGCTGTGCAGGCTGCCCAACGTGCAGGCGTCGTCTCTGCTGATCTAGCAGGATGTTATCTGTCGATGAGCTGCCTGGAGCCAAGAAACATATGGAGAATGTCTTGTCTTCAGAGGGTCTGCACAGCCGAGGTGAAACATGCCCGGGCAGATGGCCACTGTGTGACATGGTAGGCTAGCTTTGGCCTGGGTGATGGGGGGAGCTTTGCAGAGATGTGTCTTCAGGAGGGACTGTGGCGGACAAGCTGAGTGGCAGCTCCATTGCAAGATGGATGGAGGCTCTTGGGGTACGGCAATGAGGGCAGCAGGTGGGGCAGAGTCACAGTTCAGACATCCAGCCAGGCCTGATCCCACTGCGTTTGGGAAATGAAGAGCAGCACACAGCTGTCCCTGATGAAGCCTGTGGCATGGGTGGTCACAACCTGCACCCACAGCCATCCCTGACGGAGCCCAGGGCATGGGTGGCCACAACCTGCACCCACAGCCATCCCTGACGGAGCCCAGGGCATGGGTGGTCACAACCTGTACCCACAGCCATCCCTGACGGAGCCCAGGGCATGGGTGGCCACAACCTGCACCCACAGCCATCCCTGACGGAGCCCGGGGGGTGGGTGGTCACAACCTGCACCCACAGCCATCCCTGACGGAGCCCAGGGCATGGGTGGTCACAACCTGCACCCACAGCCATCCCTGACGGAGCCCAGGGCATGCGTGGTCACAACCTGCACCCACAGCCATCCCTGACGGAGCCCAGGGCATGCGTGGTCACAACCTGCACCCACAGCCATCCCTGACGGAGCCCAGGGCATGCGTGGTCACAACCTGCACCCACAGCCATCCCTGACGGAGCCCAGGGCATGGGTGGCCACAACCTGGACCCACAGCCATCCCTGACGGAGCCCGGGGGGTGGGTGGTCACAACCTACACTGGCCAGTGGAGGCCCAGGGAGGGTAAGAACTGCCCCTGCATCTTCAGGCAAGGCATCCCCAGCAAAGGCAGTGGTGGTTGGGGAGAGAGCAGCTGTGACGGCGGCACGGAGGGCCTGACGTGCGACTTTGGGATGTACCCGGAGTGGGAGCTGTGTTTTCATGGTGTTCATTCTGCATCCACATCTTCAGAGGAAATCCCCGAGGCATTGTGAGCATGTCCATCAGGGCACCCTGGAAAGCTTGGTAAATGCTGTGTGGTGGCGAAAGGATGTCCGTTATAGGTGAGAGCTTCATTGATTGATGGAAGATTGACGGCTCGGTGCCTCAGGCTAGAGCTTCTGTGGTGTCCACCTGGTGCAATGCAGAGGGCTGGGGTCAGGACGGTCTCTGCGGGACGTCCCCTCCGGCCCCTGGGATAGGGACTCCTCGTGTGTTGCAGGGAGACCCATCACGCAGGACAGGGTCCTGGCGATGCCTCCGGGAGTGGACATAGGTCTGTCTGGCTCCTGATAGCTTCCTAGCACTCCACGTTGGGCCACTCAGTGGAAGGCAAAGGTGCGATCTCCTTGGATGGTTTGTGTCTGGGATTTGCAGCCAGACGCGGAGGGTCCTAGAAATCTCCATTTCTGAGCTTCTTGCTCAACAAGTGAGTTTGGCAAAGTTTTGTTGGGACTTAAAGTTTGCACAGATTCCATCTGTGAGAGGCTCACTTTGGTGAGTGCAGATCTTGGGCGCTGCCCTGTGAGCGAGGGTGCACTGAGGAAGATGATGTTGCTGTAATTAGGACAAATGCACTCAGCCCAGTATCTCCAGGGATTTGAGAATCAGTTCATTCTGCAAGTAACAAAACTAGGGAAGGAAGTGGTTTTCAAGCTCCCGTGGTTGTTGGAGGTGAGCTAATTCTTTGCGAGTTATTAATTGCTGGTCTCTTGGAGTGGCTTGGGAGCACAAAGTGACAGGAACCCAAGTCATTTCTGTTCTGTTTGCTTGTGTTTGTTTTGCTTTAAGTTAATCCTTTGGTGGTTCTGGGGATGAGGCCTTGTCCCTGGCTTGGTAGAGAGAGGCCAGTCAGGAGGGAGCAGGTGTGGTGGAGCCTGGCCGTCCCTGAGCCATCGAGATGGTCTGTGCGTCAGAGTGCAGCACGGGCCACATTCTCTCTGCCGTGTGCAGAGGGCTCCCGCACGGAAGCCTGCACGCATTTAACACCAGCACGCTCAACGTAGTCTTGTAAGGAACAGGTTGAAGTGTGCCGTGGTGTGTCTGGAGGAAGCGCCTGTTGCTGGTTTTTGTTGTTTTGTTATGTATTTTTTGCCATGTTCCATGCTGTTCCTCTAATCACATCATGTCCTGGGTTTTTGAAGTTTAGTGACTTTTTTTTTGGTCTTTTCTTACTTTTTACCCATGTTTTTTCCTCTTTGTAGGATCAAAGTCACATACAATAGCAACTTTATTATAACGCACGGTCCACCACGCTCCAACTTCCAGTGTGGAGGCATCGGTGGGGGTTTGCTGAAAGCCTGAGCAAATCTCATGGCTGTCTCTGCTGTCTCCGTGATGACTCTGTGGGGCACGTGACTGGAATGCTCTGATGCCTGTTTGACATCTGGGGCTTCTCAGGAGCCACAGGAGCCACGCTGGGGGCTGACAGGTTCCTCTCCCAATGTCGCTCATGGGCATCTAAGAGCCTGGTCGTAGAGACGTGACGTGGCTTGAGAATGGACAGAGGCCAAGAGCAGATAACAAAGCAAGGTCGTGCCCGATGAGCTGAGGATCTTTTTACACTGGGGGCATGGGCACCACCCAGGTGCTGGGCCAACCCTGAAGCGGTCTGCACCTCCCTCCGGCACCCCCTTCTTTAGGGAGCCTCTGATAATGCAGGATTAAAGTCTGTGGATGGACACGCCCCTTTCTGACTTTGTTGTTTATTCAGTTTTCACTGTGGCAAAAACCTATTCTAAGAATAAAATAAGCCGGTTTATCTGACCCTTCAGAGGGAAGGACCCACGTTGCTTTGGGTTTTTTGCCTTCCGCGTCCTTGTCAGTGGAAACCCCGAATGCCTGGGCTTCTCGGCGCACCTAAGTGTTTAGGCACGTGTGAGTGCAGTGATGCGTTCAGCTTCCAGGTGCCTGGTAGGTTGGAGCCAGCGTGGCTGGGAGGAGGCATGTGTTTGTGTAAAATATGCTCCTGTTCACCACGTTCTTTCTATGATCAGAGGGCAGGCGGTGGGTGAGGGCGTCGAGCCTGGTGTTTGGAGGTTGTTTTATGTGATACAGATTTCTTAACCTTTTTCTCTAAAGGTGATGGTCCAGTGGTGCACTGGTTTTGTTCTTTCCTGCACTTGCTTCAGCCTCCTCCTCTCAGCTGGGGTGTTTGCATCTGCTGCCTTCCAGGAGGCTGCGCGTGAGACGTGGGCATCTGTCCACCACAGCAAACACCCGTCTGCCTCGTGAGGAGGCCTCATGGTGCCTTCCCCACAGGTGGGATGAGCTGAGCCTGGAGGGGGCTTTGCCACAGCCCTGGGTCGTTCTCTCAGGGAACACCTGCTGTTTCTGTGCCACCCCTGGACTCGCAGGCCTGGATCTGGATGGGGTTGGGGACTTCCTGTGGCTCCCTTCCCCATCAGTTCGTGGAGGGTGGCAGCCGCGGGCTTGAGCTCGACTCTGGAGAGGGAGATGTGAACTCACAGCCTTGGCTTCCCTTCCCTGGAGCGTTTCTTGGATGGCAGCATGGGACGTGGGTAATGGGGCGTGGCTGGGAAGCCATTACCTGAGCGCTGTAGGGTGACGTGTCTGTAAATTTGCTGTGTCAGGCATGGTTTGGGGCAGCTATTGGCCGGGCTGTAACCTAGGACATTAAATTCAGTTCCCTCATCGCAGCTTAGGGATCCTCTCGCTTTGAACACAGTCTGTTGTGGTTTGTTTTTGTTTGTGTGCACATGCTCACCCACGCCGATGCACATGTTCACACACACACACCCATGCACATGCTCATATACATACATGTGGCCACACACATCCGCATACAGATACATCCGTACACATGCTTACACACACACACGTGTATGTTTTGAGGGAACTTGATCACTAGCTCCCCCCAGCCTGCCATTCCCCTGCTCTGCTGAGTGAACGTCCTTCCTGGAACCTGCATGGGACCCACATGGCCCGACACCTCTTGCCTCGCCCCTCAGGAGCAGGAAGCGGTGGGTTCTGCTGTGAAATGGATCTTGGGAGTGTGCATGTTTCTTTTCCTTTGCCACCAGCTCTTCGTGGTCTGGGTCATTGCAACCCCAGCACTCACTCTGGTTCATATGTTAGTGTAAACCTGCACACACACACCTCACATGGGCACACATATGTGCACACACGGGTGCTCACAGGCACACGCTCTCACACGTGTGCTGTAGCTGGTTCCATCGTGGGCTTTCTCTTCACCTTGCCCACATGGAACCCCCCCCGCCTTGCTCTATGTGTTTAAGTCGTGGGGTACCAGAGCTCCCTGTCCCAGTGCATGAAACCTGCTCCAGGGAGCAGAGCTGAGTCTGTGGCACACGGGGAGGCCGGTGTGGGATGTCCAGGTCCCCAGCATTCCCAGGAGCTCCTGCAGAGCCTCCACAAATTGCCACCTTCCCTCATTCAGTCCAATTATGCTTGTTCTGTTTTCCTCATGTACCAGCATCAGTATTGAAGAGAAACAAAAAATAATTTTGGATTCAATTTCATTGCTTCACTTAATTATTACTGTAAAGACCTTGCTTTCCATTGCTTTTTATTGCAAGCATGTGGCATTTAAATTGTATTTTGGATCGACAGGCTTTGGTGGACTAGCCAGGGAACCAAATCACTAATTCCATGTTCTAAATATCTGACGTAATTCTACTTATTTGTGGGGTCAGCCTGTCCTAGGAACGGATCTCACTTCTTTTGCATTCTCTCTGTTTTCCCTCTTGGTTGTGACAGAAACTTGGAGCTAGGCTTTAAGTTAGGGGTGTGCATGTGGCATGCGTGTGGTGTGTATGGCATGTGTGGCGTGCATGCTTGTGTGTGGTGTGTGAGATACATGTGTGCATGTGTGTGGTAGCGTGCATATGTGTGCTGTGTGTGGCACGTGTGTGGTGTGCATATGTGTGGTGTGTGGCATGTGTGTGGCATGTGTGATGTACACGTGTGTGTGGTGTTTGTCCATGTGTGTAGAGGAGATGCTGAGAACTCATGCTGGCTGGGGAGGCCTGGGGAGACTGAGCTGGTCCTGCTCCTGCCTGGCCCCTTCTGGTGACCGCCCCTCCCCACAGTCCCTGGGGCTGGTGGACACAGCCCAGGTGTGGTGAGTGTGTGCTGTGTCCGCAGAGGGAAGCTGCTGTCATTCCCACACTGCATCTTCGCTGCTGATTGGAGCCCAGACTCACACAGTTGCCACTCTCCCCACATTTGACTCATTTTGGTCAAAAATGCACAAAATATCTAATACAGAGCACTCTGTGGTTCCAGCGGCAGCGATGTGAGTTTGCAGCTGTGTGTGAGCTGTCACCATGGCTCGTCAGCGATGTGAGTTTGCAGCTGTGTGTGAGCTGTCACCATGGCTCGTCAGCGATGTGAGTTTGCAGCTGTGTGTGAGCGGTCACCATGGCTCGTCAGCGATGTGAGTTTGCAGCTGTGTGTGAGCTGTCACCATGGCTCGTCAGCGATGTGAGTTTGCAGCTGTGTGTGAGCGGTCACCATGGCTCGTCGTCAGCGATGTGAGTTTGCAGCTGTGTGTGAGCTGTCACCATGGCTCGTCAGCGATGTGAGTTTGCAGCTGTGTGTGAGCGGTCACCATGGCTCGTCAGCGATGTGAGTTTGCAGCTGTGTGTGAGCGGTCACCATGGCTCGTCAGCGATGTGAGTTTGCAGCTGTGTGTGAGCTGTCACCATGGCTCGTCAGCGATGTGAGTTTGCAGCTGTGTGTGAGCTGTCACCATGGCTCGTCAGCGATGTGAGTTTGCAGCTGTGTGTGAGCGGTCACCATGGCTCGTCAGCGATGTGAGTTTGCAGCTGTGTGTGAGCGGTCACCATGGCTCGTCGTTGCTGGCCGTGGTCAGCAGCACCTTCCCTGTCCTTGGGGGTGTCCTGGTGAGTCCGTCCTCCTGCCGGCCTCCCCTGGGCCTTCCCACCTTCCTCTGCCGACACAGCCGATGCCTGCTCTGGCGCGTGTCAGCACCTGCACAGCAGAGATGCCACGCATTCCAAAGCAAAATGGAGATGACTTTAAAATGTGAAAATATTCAGAAGTAAATATGCACGCAGCTGCTCCTCCCATCAGCGTTAGCCCCGGGACCAACAGCGACGGGTGCTTAGTGCCCACCAGGTGCCGTGTGAGTGCTGCGGGCATTCTAATGTCCTGTGTCCCAGGCATCATTGTTATTATTGTCTGTCTGCCTGTCTGAGAAGGGGATTGAGGCATTTGGGTGACTTTTCTCAGGCTGCAGAGCTGAGATTTGCCCCTGGCTGTGTGATCCCAAAGCCCCTTGGTGGGCTCGAAGGCCAGGCTGACTTTCATGAGCACACGTTTCCCTCACAGGGCTGGCCCCCTGAGGAGCTGGTGTTTCCACCCCTCATCACCTTAGACTCAGGCTGTGTAGGAAATGTGTCTTCCAATTCCGGGCACTTTAATCCTTGTTTGCTTCCTGTTGTGGACTCACCGAGGCCAGTGTCCATCGTGCACAGTTCTTTTTTTTTTTTTTTTCCATTTTGAGATGGAGTTTTGCTCTGTTGCCCAGGCTGGAGTGCAGTGCAGTGGTGTGATCTCGGCTTACTGGAAGTTCCGCCTCCCGTGTTCATGCCACTCTCCTGCCTCAGCCTCCCGACTAGCTGGAAGTACAGGCGCCCGCCACCACAGCTGGCTAATTTTTTTTTTTTTTTTTTTTTTTGTATTTTTAGTAGAGACGGGGTTTCACCGTGTTAGCCAGGATGGTCTCGATCTCCTGACCTCTTGATCCGTCCCCCTCAGCCTCCCAAAGTGCTGGGATTACAGGTGTGAGCCACCGAGCCCGGCCCAGCATGCGTGGTTCTAAATCAGCTGAAATGTAGGCATTCACAGGTCTGAGACAGCAAGTGAACCTGTTCCTGATACACCAGGTGACGCTTTGTAAATGTGCATTTCACAGGGCAAGAGACGGCTGACCGGCTCTGGGGAGTGATTGAGTGGCCTGTTTTGGGACGTCACCTGGCGTTCATACCCCATGGCAAACCTCAGCAGCATCTGGAGGCTGCCCAGGCGGCTGCCCCCGCCTGTCCTGCACCCAAGCACGGGTACCCCCACCACACTGTATGAGTGCACCTTCTTGGGAGCCTCTTGTTTAGGCTGATGCCTCTGGAGATCTGTGGAAACATGATGTGTTACTTGGCAGCTGTTACACAGCTAGTTGCTAGCAGCTTCACTGCTTAGTACACACCAACTTCCTCCATGTGCTCACACAACACAGGAACACCCAGGAGCAGCTCCTCGGCTGTCCCTGCCTGCCCCCTACCCTGTCGTTTAGACTGAGTGTCCTGCTGAGTCCCTGCTGTGTGTCGGGCGGGATCAGAGATGGGCTTTAAACCAACAGACATAGCACAAGCAACACAGGTGGTCCCTGCTACACAGGAAGGTGGTTGAGACAGCAGCACCGAGGCGCAGCTTGTGGAGCAGGTGAGATGTGGCTGGTGCTGATGAATCTGGGAGACGGGGCAGGAAGACCAGGGGAGCCTGGGGTGAGAGCTGGCGGAGGACAGCCTGGCCCCAGCCCCATGCACACAGACGATTCTGCTCTCTGCAGAGGTCACGGTGAGGGAATGGCCAGCTCTGTGTGGCTGCTGTGAGACCCCCCCACAGAGTGGAGCCCACACCTCAGAGCCCTGCCCTGTGCACAACCCCCACATGGCTGAGCAGTGGGCCGCCAGGTGTTAGGAAGGACCAGCGGCCTGGGAGGGACACTGACCGTAGTCCCTGTAAACAGGCAAACACAATCCCAACTCCACGGTATTCTCAGAAGGAGGAAATGGAGAGGCCAGCCCGTGGCCTGGGGCTGGTGAGGCCTCCAAGGCACTGAAGCAGGAGGTCAGACATGTTCCTTCACCTGCTCATCACATGTGTCTTGGCAGACACTCGCTGAGGATTTAGCACGTCCAAGGACTGGACACAGAGACGCAGGCTGGCCCCATCTTCAGGGAGCTGTGGCCGGGGAAGGCAGTGAAGTGGCTCCGGTGGGGGGGGCACGGCCGGGGTCAGGGAGGCCCAGGACGTGCCTTGTGGGGAGGAGGCCTGGGGAGCTGGTGGAGAAGCTGGGTGTGGGGTGGGGGGAGGTGAGGGCCAAGCCCACGGTGCGGGAAGGACACAGCTGCGTTTGCTCCGAGGACGGGAAGGCTGTGGGGGATCCTCGGAGGGATGCTCCTCGGAGGGATGCTCTCCCAGGCCTGAGCCAGGTTGGCTTGTGCAGTTTCTGTGCACGTCTCGACTCTGCTTGGGGCTTCTGGTGATATTTGTCACAAACCATAACTTGTGTTGTTACAAGTTATGCCTTTAGGAAGGTTTGAGGAGGTCACCAACTCTATCTTCGTTGTGTTAGAAAGAAAGTGGCGGAATCCACTGTATGAATTGGCTCAGTCTCCATAACAAACCCCCACCAACCAGGCGGCTTAAACAACAGACGTTTCTGAGTCCTGGAGGCCGAAAGTCCAAGATGAGAGCACGGCAGGGCAGGTTCCCCCAGAGGCCTCTCCCCTTGGCTGGCAGATGCCGTCTCCTCCCTGTGCCCCATGGGGTTGTCCATCTGTGCGTGTCTGTGTCCTCACCTCCTCCTCCATAAGGACCCAGTCAGCCTGGATCCGGGCCCATCCGGCGACCTCGTTTTACTGAAATCACCTCTTTCAAGACCCATCTCCAAATACAGTCCCATTCTGAGGTCCTGGGGGTCAGGACTTCAGTGTATGAACTTTGGGGTGCACAACTCAGCCATCACACCCACAAACAGGAAATGGGATCAGGAATGGAGAACAACCGAGTCAGTTTCCCAAGCCACAGTCCAGCATGTCGGAATTCCGAGGCCGTGACCAGCGGAGAGACCTCCAGACCCTGTGTTTGTGGGAACGTGGTTGCCTGTGCCCCATCCTAGCTCAGAGTGGCTGGTGGTTCTCGTGAGCGTGGCTCTACCTGGTTATCTCTGCAGCATCCCACGGGAGAGATGCAGCCCTGCCGAGCTCACCGGGAAGGAGTGGCGTCAGTTCCCTTCGCCGCCACAGGTGGGCAGGGAGGGCCTGAGCCTGCACGAGGGGCGACCCCTTCGCCACACAAGTGAATCCTGCCCTGGATTCCGCCGGCACCCTGCCAACACCAGGAGCCGTGTGTCTGCCTGATGTGGCTCCCCCCAGCGCGGGCCCTTTCAGAAGCTGTAGGAAGTCATCATCTCCTCAGGGACTGGGCAGATAGTCCCCCTTCCCACACAGCGCTGCTGAGGAAGGAAGGACTGCACAATGCTGGCCAGAGGGGAGAGTAGGGGCTGGGCTGCAGGTCTGCAGGTCTGCAGAGAGCCGAGTCAATGGGGGGGCATTGTCGGCTTGGGATGTTGAGACCCTAAGGCTTCAGGAGAGCTGGGGTCTTCCTGTCAGGGCTCTGGGACAGGTCTGAGGTCTGTGAGGGGAGGCGTCTTCACCCTGTATCATCGGGGCTTTCCTCTTGCTGAACCGGGAGCTTCCATACTGTGTGAGCACAGCAGAGAGAGGTGGCTGTGGAGCAGGTGCCGTGCAGAGAGACCAGCAGAGATGTCCTGGGAGATGGGGACATCTGCCCCCGAGGGCTGCCTGGGAATGAGGAGGGCACATTAGATAAATAAATACTCATTGTGCATGAAAGGATCTTTAAAAATCCCCGTAATATGTGTGATTATGCTGAATAATAATTAAACACGGCACTATTAACACTCCATCCCGTAGGACCTCTCAGGAGGAAGGGAGGAGATACAGTGAGCGCCTGTTCTGGGCCAGGGAGGCTGGGGTGGCCCCAGCTCAGGATTTCTGCAGAGCCCGTGTCCAGCTGTAGAGCGAGGGGTGCGGAGCGGCTCAGCCTTGGTCCCACTTTCCGTCCTTAAGTCTGGATGGGGCTGGCAGGCTGGAAACCTGGCCCGTGCGCAGCCCGTGGCCCCCGGGGCCTAGCATCCTGCCCGTGCTACCTTCTGCTGCAGCTTCTGCTCGGGTCTCACGGTTTTGTTCCACATTAGGGGGCCGTGTGTTCTCCTTGGCAGATGCCCAGTTTCCAAAATAGAGAAACTTTCACCTCTGGACTACTTGCCAGAGGTGCTTTTCCTTCCACAGCGGTCAGGGCCTGCCTCACGCTGTGCTCTGCAGCCGGCTCCAGAGCCTGGAGCTGGGAAGTCCAGCACTGTGCAGGGCCTGGGACGCAGCATTTCTTCGCATGGAGGGCCAGCTTGAGGGTTCAGTCAAAGCCTTGCATCCTGAGCCACAGTCTTCCAAGGGCTGTCTTTTCGGAGGGTGCAGGAGACCGCTGCTGGGGCCACGCTTCGAAGGGCAGTGATGCTGGCACAGGTGGTGTTGGCTGTGCTGGAGGAGCCCCCAACGGCCTCATCGGAACTACAGTGGGCCCTGGGACAACATGGGTCTGAACTCATTTATTCATGGATCTTTCCAACCAAATATGGATCAAAAATGCAGTATTTGAGGGCTGTGAAAGCCAAGTGTACAGAAGCTGACTTTTCGTGTATGCAGGTTCCGTGGGGCAGCTGCAGGACTTGAGTGTGTGAAGATTTTGGCGTAAGTGGGGGTCCTGGGACCAATCCCCACCCCATGCTGAGGGTTAACGCCAATTTTTCCTGCAAAAACCTGATTTCCAAACGCAGTCACCTTCTGAGGCACTGGGCTGGGGACATCCATCTACAAGTTCTGGGGCTTGACCATAACAACCAACAGCTTTCCTCGCACTCCTCAGCGATCTGGCTTCACTTCCCTCCACTCCAGGGCAGACTCCGCTCCAGGGCAGACTCCACTCCAGGGCAGACTCCGCTCCAGGGCAGACGACTCCACTCCAGGGCAGACGACTCCACACCAGGGCAGACTCCGCTCCAGGGCAGACGACTCCACTCCAGGGCAGACTCCGCTCCAGGGCAGACGACTCCACTCCAGGACAGACTCCACTCCAGGGCAGACTCCACTCCAGGGCAGACGACTCCACTCCAGGGCAGACGACTCCACTCCAGGGCAGACGACTCCACTCCAGGGCAGACGACTCCACTCCAGAGCAGACTCCACTCCAGGGCAGACTCCACTCCAGGGCAGACGACTCCACTCCAGGGCAGACTCCACTCCAGGGCAGACTCCACTCCAGGGCAGACGACTCCACTCCAGGACAGACTCCACTCCAGGGCAGACGACTCCACTCCAGGGCAGACTCCGCTCCAGGGCAGACTCCGCTCCAGGGCAGATGACTCCGCTCCAGGGCAGAGGACTCCGCTCCAGGGCAGACGACTCCGCTCCAGGGCAGACTCCACTCCAGGGCAGACGACTCCACTCCAGGGCAGACGACTCCACTCCAGGGCAGACTCGCTGTCGGCAGCATAGTGGCTGCTGCTTTGGCTAATCCCTTGTCCGCACCAGCCCTCACCGTGGGACGTGTCTGCACCACTCTGGCTGCTGAGGCTCACCCACCACCCCCGCCCCTGGTCACACTGGGGCTCCCCAGACCCCAACCTGGCTGCAACCCGTCTGGCCCCTCCAACTTGTGCTTCCTGTGATGTCCCCTCCTGGACCCCAAGACTCACACCCTGGCCTCCTGCGCTCTTATCTTGTTCTTCTGAGACCTCATTTTCCAGTCTTCAAGATGTCAGCAGCCACGGTGATGCTGAAAATCCCTAAATCTAAGTGTCAGCTCATCCTCTGTTGAAGCCCTTGGCTATTCTTGAAATTCCCATTTTTGGGTAACTTTTGTTCATCTCAGTCCCAGCAAGTTCTGGGTGACCTTTGCTGCCCTCTCCCTTCTCACGGCAGGTCTGTTCTCTCCAGCTCCACATCTGCCACACACAGAAGTAAGTGTGTGGAAATGAAGACTTGGGCTGTTGGAAGAACTCGTGATGGTGAGCTGCTCTCAAGACAAGGAAAGCCAATGTCCACGTGAGAACCAGGGGAGACGCTGAGCCCTGCAGACTGTGCCAACCCCTGGGCTGGCTCCGGTGGTCCGAGTGCCTCACGGACTCCAGACCATGCTGATGCCCTCACTTCACCTCTATCTGTGTCCACAGACTGCATCTAGCCGCAGCAAGGTGCATGTTGTAAGTGCATCTGGTCACCAGGGGCCAGGTTACAGAGAGTGATTCGCTGTACACACACAGTGGTGCCAGAACACACCCTGCACATGCACCGTCCTGGACAGTCCATTCTGACGTGGACCTTCCTCCTAAAACAGTCCACCATTCCGACGTGGACCTTTCTCCTAAACAGTCTACCATTCCAATGTGGACCTTCCCTCTGAGCCAGCACCTGGACAGTCCACCATTCTGACGTGGACCTCCCTCCCGAGCCAGTACCTGGACAGTCCACCATTCTGACGTGGACCTCCCTCCCGAGCCAGCACCCGGACAGTCCACCATTCTGACGTGGACCTCCCTTCCGAGCCAGTACCTGGACAGTCCACCATTCCGACGTGGACCTCCCTCCTAAGCCAGCACCTGGACAGTCCACCATTGTGACGTGGACTTTCCTCCTAAGCCAGCACCTGGACAGTCCACCATTCCGATGCAGACCTTCCTCCTAAGCCAGCACCCAGCGTGCTGCTCCTGACAAATCATTCGTCAACTGATTTTGGAGTTACTGCTTCAGTATCTTGCTGATTACTAATAGACTTCCTCATTGTTAAATTTAGATGCAGGGAGAAAAAACAATTTCCAGAAATAATTCACCCTGTTGGGAAGCCAGACACCTAGTACTGTCTCTAACTCAGCAACTAACTGTGTGGTTTCGGGTGAATCACACAGTCCTGTGCGTTGGTCTAGACGTTTTCTCAGGTCCCTTTGGGCAAGAATACAGCCAGCCCTGCATACCCTCAGGTTCTGCCTGAGTCGACCAACAGAGGATTGAAAGTACTGGGGAAAAAAATATAAAATAACAATACAACAATAAAAATAATACAAATAAAATTATAGTATGACTACGCAGACAGCATTCCAGCTGGGGCAGGAAGTCACTGCGTCTGCAGTACTGAGCACCTCGCACAGAGGGAAGTCATGGAATAAGGTCCCGGCTGCAGCACTTGGAATCCTGCTGTGGGAGAGATAAGAGGGACGTGGCTGAAATCTCCTGTTCCTTGGCTGGCTGAGATCTCGGCCAGGCCCTCATGGCCTGCAGGGTGCCTGTGGTTTGCCCAGCGTATCCATGTGTATCCTCCTGCTGAATCTTTGCTGCACCCTCATGAGAGTGAAGAGGCTGGGGTTACCGATCTGGTGCTCAGACATGGAAACCAGGACGTGCTCACTGTGACCTGGCTGGGCATGGCTGAGGCAGGGATTAGGATTTTCTGACAAGCAGCCACCCGATCGTTCTTCGTATGTTTGTTTCTATTGGTAATATGGTTGAAAAAAATCCAGGAGTTATAGTCTTTTCTAAAAAACCATGTAAGTGCTACTTTAAATGGAATTATCACCACCCACAAAACAGTGGAAGGCCGCCCAGAGCTTGGAAGTCGGGGTTGGAGCCACTGTTGCTCCTGACGGAAGGGAGCCTTCTCTGGAGATCCTGCTTTGGGGAGTGTTTCTCCAGGGGCCTCGAGCTGAGCTGAAGGTGGAGAACCTGCTTCAAACATCCAGGAAAGACTCGTCTAGAAACTGTCTACTGAAGGGCATGAACTGTTTTAAATTGTAGTGGCAGTAAACATAGAAACACCATCTAGATGGACATAAATAATAATTTTCAGGAAAAATAAGTTCTCAGAGTCCGTTTCATTGCTGAAGGGGGAATTTCACAATAGTGGAATTTTACTCTCCTTTCCACACCTTCCTGCTCTAGAAGGGACGGTGTGAGACCCAGGCTGCCAATGCACCTTGTTCAAGATCCCAAACTCTGTTTTTCTTAGGGGATGGAAGTCCTTCTGCCTCCGTGTCAGGGCTCCCTCTTGGAAGGGGAGCTGAAGGGCCCACTCTGTGGCCAGAAAATGCTTTCCTTTCTTGGCATTGCCGTTGTTTTGTTAAAAGAAATGACAAGTTTGAGTGGGGGACATCCCTGGGATTTAAAAAATCATTCTGTGTTGCACTGGAAAAGCTCATTAAATCGAAATGTTTCCCAT
Source organism: Pan troglodytes (assembly GCF_028858775.2). Taxonomy (NCBI): domain Eukaryota; kingdom Metazoa; phylum Chordata; class Mammalia; order Primates; family Hominidae; genus Pan; species Pan troglodytes. The sequence goes on along the minus strand of NC_072404.2, from coordinate 173,650,554 downwards.
GGCACATGTCCTGTTCAGAACTTGTGTGTTTGGCAGAGTAGTCATTGCACCGAACAGGAAAGCTTGGTTTCAGGCTGATGATAGTAAAGTTGGAAAATGTAAGGAGAACAGATGGGTGTTACTTGCAGAGTGTGACCGTGCTGGCGTTGTGGGGAAAATGGAGAATTTCCATGCCATGGGGGAGGCATTGGGTAACCCTTCTTCCCTTTTTCTTCTTTCTGAGGTGAGTCACTTCTTTCCCTTGACTGCTTGGGTTGGGAGAAAGTCCTTATATGATGGGAAACAGCATCAGCAGCATTGGAGAAAAAGGGCCCCTTTCTCCCTTGGGGATGTTGTATGGCCACTAGATTCTTGAGTATCTTTAGAGTGAAGGTCCAGAGTCACCCAGATCAACATGGAGAGTGCAGGAGAGTGCTGGAGAATGTCAGAAAATGCCGGAGAGTGCTGGAGAATGCCAGCCCATTCCATCACCTTCAGAGCCACCCATGCAAAGCAAAGGCTCAAACACAGCTTGGTCCCCCATGCCCTGAGAGCCACCTGCAGATCGGGCAGGGAAGGAGCTTGAGGTGGAATCGGCACTTCTGACTCAGCCCTAGCACCTCTTTACTTATTTATAGACTAATTCTCTTCTCGGTATGAAAAAGTAATTTAACTGTCATGGCCAACTGAGTGTCTCACCCAGATAGCTGGGATGAGTCCGACTTCATAAAATGAGGAGATGTGCTGGCTGGCAGGACAGTGTCAGCACTAAGGGACTTCTTTTAATGTTTTCTCCCTCTTCCCACTTACATGCCAAAATAGCCCCAAAGTTTGAAATGACTTTTCAGCCAAGGAAGTTCTTGGAAACAGTGACGACGCCTGTGTACTGTGTGGCCTGAGATGCTGCATGGCTGTTCTCTGCTGTAGTGCTTTGGGGATCCTGAGCCTGTTGGCATAAAGGGAGCTCAGTGCAAACTGCTGCAGGATGATGGGCATCCTGGAGCCCAAGTATTGTTTTTTTGTTTGTTTGTTTAGAGACAGAGTTGTTTTGCTTTGTCACCCAGGCTGGAGTGCAGTGGCGTAATCTCAGCTCACTGCAACCTCCACCTCCCAGATTCAAGTGATTCTCCTGCCTCAGCCTCCCGAGTACCTGGGATTACAGGCACCCAGCAACATGCCCAGCTAATTTTTGTACTTTTTATAGAGACGGGGTTTCGCCATGTTGCCCAGGCTAGTCTTGAACTCCTGAGCTCAAGCAATTCACCTGTTTCAGCCTCCCAAAGTGCTGGGATTACAGGCATGAACCACCGCGCCTGGCCTCAAGTAACATTTTTAATCAGCTCGAATGTTTGACCCTTAGCCCTGGGGAAGGTTCGTCCTTCCCTCTTGTCCTGCTGTGGCCTCCTCAAGTGGGTCCTTCCTCTATGGTCATGCCGTCCTGGTAATCTGTTTATATCCTCTGTTGATCTCAGTCCTACCCTCTTTTAAAGGTGGAGCTTGAGCCGTATCCTTCAGCCTCTGTGGACGTTCTGGCCCGGCTTCGCTGTGCATTTTCTTCACTTCTGGCTTACTTGGCACCTGAGCTACTGAGTATGGCCTTTGCTAAGTCCAGAAAGGACAAGCGCTGATGTCCCTGTGTGTTCATATCCTTCTCCCACCCCGTGAAATCCGTATCGTCTCTATTAATGTTCATATCCTCCCACCCCGTGAAATCCGTATCATCTCTATTAATGTTCATATCCTCCCACCCCATGAAATCCGTATCGTCTCTATTAATGTTCATATCCTCCCACCCCGTGAAATCCGTATCTTCTCTATTAATGTTCATATCCTTCTTCCACCCCGTGAAATCCGTATCGTCTCTATTAATGTTCATATCCTCCCACCCCGTGAAATCCGTATCGTCTCTATTAATGTTCATATCCTCCTCCCACCCCGTGAAATCTGTATCGTCTCTATTAATGTTCATATCCTCCCACCCCGTGAAATCCATATCGTCTCTATTAATGTTCATATCCTCCCACCCCGTGAAATCCGTGTCGTCTCTATTAATGTTCATATCCTTCTCCCACGCCGTGAAATCCGTGTCGTCTCTATTAATGTTCATATCCTCCCACCCCGTGAAATCCGCATCGTCTCTATTAATGTTCATATCCTTCTCCCACCCCGTGAAATCCGTATCATCTCTATTAATGTTCATATCCTCCCACCCCGTGAAATCCGTATCGTCTCTATTAATGTTCATATCCTTCTCCCACCGCGTGAAATTCTTGTTGTCTCTATTAATGTTCATATCCTTCTCCCACCCCGTGAAATCCGTGTCGTCTCTATTAATGTTCATATCCTTCTCCCACCCCGTGAAATCCGTATCGTCTCTATTAATGTTCATATCCTTCTCCCACCGCGTGAAATCCGTGTCGTCTCTATTAATGTTCATATCCTTCTCCCACCCCGTGAAATCCGTATCGTCTCTATTAATGTTCATATCCTTCTCCCACCCCGTGAAATCCGTATCGTCTCTATTAATGTTCATATCCTCCCACCCCGTGAAATCCGTGTCGTCTCTATTAATGTTCTTATCCTTCTCCCACCCCGTGAAATCCGTGTCGTCTCTATTAATGTTCATATCCTCCCACCCCGTGAAATCCGTGTCGTCTCTATTAATGTTCATATCCTTCTCCCACCCCGTGAAATCCGTGTCGTCTCTATTAATGTTCACATCCTTCTCCCACCCCGTGAAATCCGTGTCGTCTCTATTAATGTTCTTATCCTTCTCCCACCCCGTGAAATCCGTGTCGTCTCTATTAATGTTCATATCCTTCTCCCACCCCGTGAAATCCGTATCGTCTCTATTAATGTTCGTATCCTTCTCCCACCCCATGAAATCCGTATCGTCTCTATTAATGTTCATATCCTCCCACCCCGTGAAATCCGTGTCATCTCTATTAATGTTCATATCCTTCTCCCACCCCGTGAAATCCATATCGTCTCTATTAATGTTCATATCCTCCCACCCCGTGAAATCCGTATCGTCTCTATTAATGTTCATATCCTTCTCCCACCCCGTGAAATCCGTATCGTCTCTATTAATGTTCATATCCTTCCACCCCGTGAAATCCGTGTCATCTCTATTAATGTTCTTATCCTTCTCCCACCCCGTGAAATCCATATCGTCTCTATTAATGTTCGTATCCTTCTCCCACCCCATGAAATCCGTATCGTCTCTATTAATGTTCATATCCTCCCACCCCGTGAAATCCGTGTCATCTCTATTAATGTTCTTATCCTTCTCCCACCCCGTGAAATCCATATCGTCTCTATTAATGTTCGTATCCTTCTCCCACCCCGTGAAATCCGTATCGTCTCTATTAATGTTCGTATCCTCCCACCCCGTGAAATCTATATCATCTCTATTAATGTTCATATCCTCCCACCCCGTGAAATCCGTATCATCTCTATTAATGTTCACATCCTCCCACCCCATGAAATCCGTGTCGTCTCTATTAATGTTCTTATCCTTCTCCCACCCCGTGAAATCCGTATCGTCTCTATTAATGTTCATATCCTCCCACCCCGTGAAATCCGTGTCGTCTCTATTAATGTTCATATCCTTCTCCCACCCCATGAAATCCGTGTCGTCTCTATTAATGTTCATATCCTTCTCCCACCCCGTGAAATCCGTATCATCTCTATTAATGTTCATATCCTCCCACCCCATGAAATCCGTGTCGTCTCTATTAATGTTCATATCCTTCTCCCACCCCATGAAATCCGTGTCGTCTCTATTAATGTTCATATCCTTCTCCCACCCCATGAAATCCGTATCGTCTCTATTAATGTTCATATCCTTCTCCCACCCCGTGAAATCCGTGTCGTCTCTATTAATGTTCATATCCTTCTCCCACCCCGTGAAATCCGTATCATCTCTATTAATGTTCATATCCTTCTCCCACCCCGTGAAATCCGTATCATCTCTATTAATGTTCATATCCTCCCACCCCGTGAAATCCGTATCATCTCTGTTAATGTTCATATCCTCCCACCCCATGAAATCCGTGTCGTCTCTATTAATGTTCTTATCCTTCTCCCACCCCGTGAAATCCGTATCGTCTCTATTAATGTTCATATCCTCCCACCCCGTGAAATCCGTGTCGTCTCTATTAATGTTCATATCCTTCTCCCACCCCATGAAATCCGTGTCGTCTCTATTAATGTTCATATCCTTCTCCCACCCCATGAAATCCGTGTCGTCTCTATTAATGTTCATATCCTTCTCCCACCCCGTGAAATCCGTGTCGTCTCTATTAATGTTCATATCCTTCTCCCACCCCGTGAAATCCGTATCGTCTCTATTAATGTTCATATCCTTCTCCCACCCCATGAAATCCGTGTCGTCTCTATTAATGTTCATATCCTTCTCCCACCCCGTGAAATCCGTATCATCTCTATTAATGTTCATATCCTCCCACCCCATGAAATCCGTGTCGTCTCTATTAATGTTCATATCCTTCTCCCACCCCATGAAATCCGTGTCGTCTCTATTAATGTTCATATCCTTCTCCCACCCCATGAAATCCGTATCGTCTCTATTAATGTTCATATCCTTCTCCCACCCCGTGAAATCCGTGTCGTCTCTATTAATGTTCATATCCTTCTCCCACCCCGTGAAATCCGTATCATCTCTATTAATGTTCATATCCTTCTCCCACCCCGTGAAATCCGTATCGTCTCTATTAATGTTCGTATCCTTCTCCCACCCCATGAAATCCGTATCGTCTCTATTAATGTTCATATCCTCCCACCCCGTGAAATCCGTGTCGTCTCTATTAATGTTCACATCCTTCTCCCACCCCGTGAAATCCGTATCGTCTCTATTAATGTTCATATCCTCCCACCCCATGAAATCCGTGTCGTCTCTATTAATGTTCATATCCTCCCACCCCGTGAAATCCGTATCGTCTCTATTAATGTTCATATCCTCCCACCCCGTGAAATCTATATCATCTCTATTAATGTTCATATCCTTCTCCCACCCCGTGAAATCCGTATCGTCTCTATTAATGTTCATATCCTTCTCCCACCCCATGAAATCCGTGTCGTCTCTATTAATGTTCATATCCTTCTCCCACCCCGTGAAATCCGTATCATCTCTATTAATGTTCATATCCTCCCACCCCATGAAATCCGTGTCGTCTCTATTAATGTTCATATCCTTCTCCCACCCCATGAAATCCGTGTCGTCTCTATTAATGTTCATATCCTTCTCCCACCCCATGAAATCCGTATCGTCTCTATTAATGTTCATATCCTTCTCCCACCCCGTGAAATCCGTGTCGTCTCTATTAATGTTCATATCCTTCTCCCACCCCGTGAAATCCGTATCATCTCTATTAATGTTCATATCCTTCTCCCACCCCGTGAAATCCGTATCGTCTCTATTAATGTTCGTATCCTTCTCCCACCCCATGAAATCCGTATCGTCTCTATTAATGTTCATATCCTCCCACCCCGTGAAATCCGTGTCGTCTCTATTAATGTTCATATCCTTCTCCCACCCCGTGAAATCCGTATCATCTCTATTAATGTTCATATCCTTCTCCCACCCCGTGAAATCCGTATCGTCTCTATTAATGTTCGTATCCTTCTCCCACCCCATGAAATCCGTATCGTCTCTATTAATGTTCATATCCTCCCACCCCGTGAAATCCGTGTCGTCTCTATTAATGTTCACATCCTTCTCCCACCCCGTGAAATCCGTATCGTCTCTATTAATGTTCATATCCTCCCACCCCATGAAATCCGTGTCGTCTCTATTAATGTTCATATCCTCCCACCCCGTGAAATCCGTATCGTCTCTATTAATGTTCATATCCTCCCACCCCGTGAAATCTATATCATCTCTATTAATGTTCATATCCTCCCACCCCGTGAAATCTATATCATCTCTATTAATGTTCATATCCTCCCACCCCATGAAATCCGTGTCGTCTCTATCAATGTTCTTATCCTTCTCCCACCCCGTGAAATCCGTATCGTCTCTATTAATGTTCATATCCTCCCACCCCGTGAAATCCGTGTCGTCTCTATTAATGTTCGTATCCTTCTCCCACCCCATGAAATCCGTGTCATCTCTATAAATGTTCATATCCTTCTCCCACCCCGTGAAATCCGTGTCGTCTCTATTAATGTTCATATCCTTCTCCCACCCCGTGAAATCCGTGTCGTCTCTATTAATGTTCATATCCTTCTCCCACCCCGTGAAATCCGTATCATCTCTATTAATGTTCATATCCTCCCACCCCGTGAAATCCGTATCGTCTCTATTAATGTTCATATCCTTCTCCCACCCTGTGAAATCCATATCGTCTCTATTAATGTTCATATCCTCCCACCCCGTGAAATCCGTATCGTCTCTATTAATGTTCATATCCTTCTCCCACCCCGTGAAATCCGTGTCGTCTCTATTAATGTTCATATCCTCCCACCCCGTGAAATCCGTATCGTCTCTATTAATGTTCACATCCTTCTCCCACCCCGTGAAATCCGTATCGTCTCTATTAATGTTCATATCCTTCTCCCACCCCGTGAAATCCGTATCGTCTCTATTAATGTTCATATCCTTCTCCCACCCCGTGAAATCCGTGTCGTCTCTATTAATGTTCATATCCTTCTCCCACCCTGTGAAATCCATATCGTCTCTATTAATTAATTGATAGATTGATTCAGTAAGAACTATTGGGCTCTAACTATTTTATAGACACCATGGCAGTAACTGAGATAAACCCACTCTTGCCCTCCTGGAGTCTATTTTCTTTTAAGGGAGGAGCAAGTTCTTAAGTAATCACAATGCAGTTGGCGAGAGCTGGGCCAGGGAGAGTCCAGGGAGCTGGGAGAACGTTGCAGGGGTGCCCCGCCCGGTCAGGAATTGGGGAGCCCTCTTGGAGGAAGCAAGGTGCAACTTTGTACCTGAAAAATGAGTGGACTCTAGTCAGACTGGGGGGGAGGAAGGTTTTTCTGCAGTGGCATGTTAGTGAAGGCCTGGTGGGAACAAACCGGGGTGTGTGGGATGTGTGACGAAGGGGATGGAGGTGCCTGGGGAGGCCTGCCTGGCTGTGGTGGGGATGAGTCTGGAGGCATCTGGAGGCCTGCCTGGCTATGGTGGGGATGAGTCTGGAAGCGCCTGGAGGCCTGCCTGGCTATGGTGGGGAAGAGTCTGGAGACGCTGTCCATGAGGCTGGCTTGGACTCCACCCCAAAGGCAGGGGACTGCCTGAGGGCATTGCAGCTCAGGAGCAATATGACCTTTGCATTTTGTAAAGATGATCCTGGCGGCTGGTGGAGGAGATTGCAGAGGGGCAGCGAGGCCAGTGAGGAGGTGGAACGGGGCTCAGGCTGGGGGGCGGTGGGGCTGAGGCAGAGTCAGGCCCCTTAAGAGATGTCTGGGAAGGACTGAGTGAGACTTGGGAACTGCAGGGATTTAGGTACAGGGTCACGTTCTGGAATTCCCCATATGTGGCCCACCCCATCAGCCCACAGTGCGCCTGTGGTGGGCGGTGATAGGTGTCATTGCTGGGGTTCTGCAAGGGGGCGCTGCCCGCACTCTGCCTCCTCCAAGGCTGTGGGCTGTTTGGTCTTGCAGGTTTGCACCCCCGAAGTGAGGAGGAAGCCTGTGGGGCAGCCCTCAACTGTGGGACAGGAATGGGGGTCATTGCCACCCACCCTGTCTTCAGTGAGGACCACACTGTGGAACCAACGTTGTACTGTTCTGTCCTGCTGGCCTTTGTCAAGTGGTGTTTGGATGAATCGTGTTGTGCCAGTCCAAAATCAGTGAGGCACCATGCTGGGGCCCAAGGTGCCCCAGGTCTAGTGGTTTGGAAGGAATCACAGGACTCACGAGTGGTTCTGCTGGGCTACGGTTTACTAGAGAGGACTTTCCATGGTGCAGTGTGGAGAAAAGCCTTGCAGGTTACAGGAATAGCAGAAACACCAAGAACAGCACCAGGAACAATAGGCAGAAGCACCAAGAACAGCACCAAGAACAATAGGCAGGAGCACCAAGAACAGCACCAGGAACAAAAGGCAGGAGCACCAAGAACAGCACCAGGAACAATAGGCAGAAGCACCAAGAACAGCACCAAGAACAATAGGCAAGAGCACCAAGAACAATAGGCAAGAGCACCAAGAACAATAGGCAAGAGCACCAAGAAAAGCACCAAGAACAATAGGCAGGAGCACCAAGAACAGCACCAGGAACAATAGGCAGGAGCACCAAGAAAAGCACCAAGAACAATAGGCAGGAGCACCAAGAACAGCACCAGGAACGATAGGCAGAAGCACCAAGAACAGCACCAGGAACAATAGGCAGAAGCACCAAGAACAGCACCAAGAACAATAGGCAGAAGCACCAAGAACAGCACCAAGAACAATAGGCAAGAGCACCAAGAAAAGCACCAAGAACAATAGGCAGGAGCACCAAGAACAGCACCAAGAACAATAGGCAGGAGCACCAAGAACAGCACCAGGAACAATAGGCAGGAGCACCAAGAACAGCACCAAGAACAATAGGCAGAAGCACCAAGAACAGCACCAAGAACAATAGGCAAGAGCACCAAGAACAGCACCAAGAACAATAGGCAGAAGCACCAAGAACAGCACCAGGAACAATAGGGAGGAGCACCAAGAACAGCACCAAGAACAATAGGCAGGAGCACCAAGAACAGCACCAAGAACAATAGGCAGGAGCACCAAGAACAGCACCAAGAACAATAGGCAGGAGCACCAAGAACAGCACCAAGAACAATAGGCAGGAGCACCAAGAACAGCACCAAGAACAATAGGCAGGAGCACCAAGAACAGCACCAGGAACAATAGGCAGGAGCACCAAGAACAGCACCAAGAAAAATAGGCAGGAGCACCAAGAACAGCACCAGGAACAATAGGCAGGAGCACCAAGAACAGCACGAAAAACAATAGGCAGGAGCACCAAGAACAGCACCAAGAACTATAGGCAGAAGCACCAAGAACAGCACCAAGAACAATAGGCAGAAGCACCAAGAACAGCACCAAGAACAATAGGCAAGAGCACCAAGAACAGCACCAGGAACAATAGGCAAGAGCACCAAGAACAGCACCAAGAACAATAGGCAGAAGCATCAAGAACAGCACCAGGAACAATAGGCAGGAGCACCAAGAACAGCACCAGGAACAATAGGCAGGAGCACCAAGAACAGCACCAGGAACAATAGGCAGAAGCACCAAGAACAGCACCAAGAACAATAGGCAGAAGCACCAAGAACAGCACCAGGAACAAAAGGCAGAAGCACCAAGAACAGCACCAGGAACAAAAGGCAGAAGCACCAAGAACAGCACCAGGAACAATAGGCAGGAGCACCAAGAACAGCACCAGGAACAATAGGCAGGAGCACCAAGAACAGCACCAGGAACAATAGGCAGAAGCACCAAGAACAGCACCAGGAACAAAAGGCAGAAGCACCAAGAACAGCACCAGGAACAATAGGCAGGAGCACCAAGAACAGCACCAGGAACAATAGGCAGGAGCACCAAGAACAGCACCAGGAACAATAGGCAGGAGCACCAAGAACAGCACGAAGAACAATAGGCAGGAGCACCAAGAACAGCACGAAGAACAATGGGCAGGAGCACCAAGAACAGCACGAAGAACAATAGGCAGGAGCACCAAGAACAGCACCAAGAATGTGGCTGCCTAGGGCTGGGTGCAAGGCAGGCTGGGAGGGGGCTGGGGAGTTGAGGGCATGGGCAGGAACAAGGGGAAAGCACCTTTGTGCCTTGTAAGGAAGTTTTGGCTTCATACAGAAGAGGCTGCATGTTATTGGAGGATTTTCATTTATTTTTTAAAATTTAAATTATGTGTTTTTTAGAAACAGGGTCTCACTTTGTTGCCCAGGCTTGTCTCTAACTCCTGGGCTCAAGTGATCCTTCCACCTCAGCCTTCCAAAGCCCTGGGATTACAGGTGTGAGAGCCACTGCGCTGGCTGGAATGATTCACTTTTAATTGTAGGAGAGAGGAGAATGAATTGGAAGGTAAATTACTTAATGCTATGGAGACTCCTTAGGAGGCCTTTGAGGCAAGAGATGGCCAGGCGGCCGGGGCGTGGGGAGAAGGCCAGAGAGGCTTCTGTGAGGTGCAATCACCAGCGTGTCTGTGGATATCATGGTAGGTGGGGAGGGGGACAGTGAAAAGGGGCTCAGCCTTAGAGTATCGAGTATGAAATGTTTGTGTGATAGAGGTTACAACGTCCAGAAAGACTGGACTATGAAGGTGGAACTCTTGGAAAAGGTGTGGAAACGTATTTAGGAATCATTCCTGACTAAAGCCATGGCTGTGGAGAGACGACCAGACAGAGGATGGAGCGTGGGAGGTGTCGATAGTGAAAATTTGGTAGACGCTGGTATTTCAGTGGCACGTGGGTGAAAACAAGCCAAGGAAAAGAATCAGGAGAGGAGGATGGAGAGTAGGGAAACAGGAAGGAACTGGGAAGAGGGATCGCAGAGGCCGATGGGGAAGCCTTGAGCATGTAACAGATGATGTAGAAAGGCGAGCATGGAATGAGGTGGAAAAAGCCCCTGGGACTCGCCTCCCATTGGGAGCAGTGGGTGATGCGGCCAAATTGAGTGGGAAGGGAAACTGGTCTGTAAAGTTCTTCCTGATGTTGAGATGCTGGATTTTAAAAATTACATTCGCACGGCTGGGCATGGTGGCTCACGCTTGTAATCCCAGCACTTTGGGAGGCTGAGGCGGGCTGATCACCTGAGGTTGGGAGTTTGAGACTAGCCTGACCAACATGGAGAAACCCCATCTCTACTGAAAATAAAAAAATTAGCCAGGCATGGTGGCACGTGCCTGTAATCCCAGCTACTCAGGAGACTGAGGCAGGAGAATCGCTTGAACCCAGGAGGCAGAGGTTGTGGTGAGCAGAGAACATGCCATTGCACTCCAGCCTGGGCAACAACAGGGAAACTCTGCCTCAAAAAAAAAAAAAAAAAATACACTCACTGAGAGGGAAACACCAGCTGGTGCACGCGGCCGCTTTGTGTGCCCGGGGCTGCCCCTTTCTCTCCACATCCCAGTTCTCCTCGCCATAGTGCAACCTTGTTCTGCCTGCTGTTTTCTGATCATCGTCTTTGTCATCGTAAATTTTCAGCACAAATTAGGCAAGAAACAGTACTGTGGAGATAAAATAAGAGTGGTCACGGAATCCTCTTCTTCAGATGATTTTCTTTCCTCTGGCTCTGCAGAGGCCTCACGATGATGCCCCTGAGAGAGCGGGTCCAGGAGCAGCAAACCACACACGTGCCAGTGACTTTGAGGCAGGCGGATGGTGACAGTTCTGGAAGTCAGCCATGGCTGTTACATCTGCGAGGTGTTTTCCTGTTAACCAAATGGATGGGGCAGGTTCATCCTCTTATGTTTTATTTTCATAAATATCTTCCAAATGACCTCATTAGCTTAAGTAACGAAAAAGCAAATTCCAGTAAACAGCTGCATGCATGTCGATGGATGATGTGTTTGGAAAGTAGGTATCCTTCTTTTGTTTCTCTTTGACGCACCCATGAGCACTGAGGAAGAGGTGGGGTTGCTGCACCCATGGATCCTTTTTGCCAGTGGGAGGCATCGCCATCACCTGGGGTGCAGGGATGTGTCGTGTCTCACAGGGACACCCTAAGTGGACACAGCTGAGATCGTTCTCTTTCATGGACCACAGAGGTTTAATTGCATCACAAACATCTGAGGAACACCCCTGCCAGGCCCATTCTTGTTCAGGGACTGGGCAGCCCACGTCATTCTGAGGAATGCCCCTTGCTGCCATCCTGGGGTCATCTCCATGCAGCTGTGCATTCTCCGTCACTCCCTCTCTCCAGCCGCTCCCCTTTGTGGCCGTCCCTCCTCATTGATAAACGAGGAGAATGTACTGCTGTGTTTTCAGGGGCTCTCCACAAACAGCCAGAGGTATACCAGGTATACCTGTGATGAGGTACGACCATCCTCAGCGGACAGAAGAGAAAGATTAGGGCCCCCTGAATAATCCTTCTATGTCAGTCCTGGACGAAACAGCAAGCTGTTACTGATTGAGGGTTGTAGGCTTCCATCCGCCTCATTTGATGCCCGTGGTGTTGATGCAGAGTGCTGGGTGCTTTAGAGCTAAGACAGACCTGTGCAGTCATCGTGCGTTGATAAAGCCTGTAGTGAGAGGGCTTCAAAATCACACCCTTTGAAATCTCAACTTAGTGTATCAGTGGCTTTTACTGAGCTTTGAATAACCCATAACTTGTATAATTTTTCATAATGGGTTAAAAAGATGTTAACATGTTCCTTGAAGAAAATGTGAAACACAGATAAGCAGAAAAGGAAGATCAAAGGCCAATACATTCCCGCTGCCCGGCACAAATGACCACTGGTAAGTTTCGGGGCTGCCTTTTCTATCTTCCACATTTACATCTTGTTTTTTAAAACTTAATGTAGCATAAACCTATTTCTGTGTTAAGAAGTATTAACCTATAGCATTTTGATGGCTTCATATATTCTACCATGTGGCTATTTCTCTCTCTCTGTCTATAATAAACTATTTTTCAGGACAGTTTTAGATTTACTAAAATAACTGAAGGTAGAACAGAGAGTTCTCATATCTTCACATCCAGTTTCCCAATTAACTTCCTACATTAGTACACAGTTTGTCATAATTAAGGAACCAATGACAGTTATGTGACTGTTAACTAAATTCCCTACTTTATTTAGATTTCCTTAGTTTTCACCTAATGAAGTTTCTCTGTCCCAGGATCTCATCCAGGATTCTACCATACATTTCGTGGTCGTGTCTCCTGGGGTCCTCTTGGCTATCACATTTTCTCAGACTTCCCTTGGCTTTGAGGACCCTGACAGTTTTGAGGAGGCCTGGTCAGTCTGTAGAATGTCCCCTGGCCTGGATTTGTCTGATGTGTTTGAGTTCTGGGGAGGAAGATTGGGGTGAAGTGCCTTCTCATCACATCAGATCAAAGCCACACACTCAATGTGTGCCATCATGGTGGATACCAACTGTGCTCAGTGGCTTGGTGGGGAGGGTTGCGGCTTCTCCCCCTCACCCCCCTTCCCTCTTTCCCTGCTGCACTCTCTGAGGGAAGGCACAGTGTAAACCCACACTCGTGAGTGACGCGTCATGCTCTGCTTCCTTGAAGGCAGAGGATAGACAGAAATTGTTTGGAATTCTGCACAGGAGATTTGTCTCTTTCTTCCCATTTATTTATTCAACACTTTATGTTATATTTTGGGCTGTAACATAACACTTTTCATTTTGTTTGCTCACATTGTTCCAGCTTCGGCTGCCGGCAGCCCGTTCCGTGGCCTCACACAAACTGTCCCTTTGAATACGTCCATCTTTATGGCTTTTTGAAAACACTTCCTTCCTTTCTGACACTACAAGAGGCTTTAGGCTCATCTTGTGTATTTCCTGTCTCAGTCTTAGAATTAGCCATTTCTCCAAGCAGTCCTAGTCCCTTCTATCTGAGAATGGTTTTGGAAATCAAGTGCTGGGCGTGGTGTGTGCTCATTACTGCGGGGATGTCCTTGCCTGTAGGACATGTCAGCTGATGGAGCGAGAAGATGTGTGTGTGTGTGTGTGACTGTGCATGTGTGTGAGTGTGTGCATGTGTGTGTGCATGTGGGTGTGACTGTGAGATCTAGGAATATACACATATTTATAAATATTTCTATCTGTTACCATCTGTATCTATACCAAGCTAACCATGAGCTCTTATTCACGTCTCCAACTCCAGGCTCTTACCATGTGGATCATTCCAGACGCTGCCTCCTGCTTACCTGTAACCTCCACTCCAATAGGGAGAACTTCCTCCTACCACCTGCCAGCTGTTAACCTCATTGTTCACTTTGCATGCATGTGTGGTAGAGTCAGAATTGCTAGCTGGTACCTCTTGGGAAACAAGTTTATCAGCTAGAGCACAGTGCTTATAGACAGGATCTTTTCCCTTCAGTTTTACAGGCTCTGCTCGTTTCCAGAGCTATGTAGGTCAGCACTTTTTCTCCTGCCCCGTCGGTGTCAGTGGCTTCACACATCTGTGATGCTGCAGGATTCTGTCATCACCGTCTGCATGGCATTCTGTCCCGGGATCTGAAGCCTCCTTGATTTTTTTTGTTAAACTTGCATAAATTAAGGCTCCTCTTTGTGCTGTGAAGTTCGGTGGGCTTTGATAAATGCATGTCATTTATCCACACTTACAATAACATACAGAATAGCCTCACTGCCCTAAAAAAATCATCTATTTCACATACTCACATCTCCCTTCCTCTCCCTGAATCCTTGACAACCACTGATCTTTTAAATGTCTCTATAGTTTTGCCTTTTCCAGGATTTTCAGACTGGCTGCTTTCACTTAGCAATGTGCATGTGGGAACCCTGGCTCCTTTCCGGCCTCTGTGAGAACAACCCGTTTGTACCCAAGGAGCTGTGAGCATGCTGCCTCCCACCGTGTCTTGCACTGGTGCCCAGGGGTGTGTGGGGACATGACGCTTAGCCAGAAACATGGGTGAAGCTGATGTGTGCGATTGTGTGAGAGGCAAAGCTGTGCGGCCAGGGTTGCCTGGAGAAGTTTCCATTTTCCAAGCAAGGCACAGAGCATGTCTACAGAGGCAGGTATGGGAGGGATGGCACCAGCCTGTGTGGATGGCCTCCTTTTTCGTGTTGGGACCCTTGTTCTTTGTCCTACAAGATGTGGATGGTTCAGGAGAACTAGGAGGGAAAAGCCCCTCTGTGAGCCGTGGGTTCTCCCTTCCAAGTTCTGCACAGGTTGATGTGATGTGCACGTTCGCATTTCAATAGTCTCTGTCCGATCCACTTAAATAACATCACAAACCACACTGCTCTTTAGGTCTCGGCCCAGGACCCAGGATAGGGGGTAAAACTTGAAGTGCAAATAGCATTGCGTAGCCATCCTGACCACACCAGCACATCCAGCTGCCCCTCGACATTTTGAGGTGAGGAGGGAAAGGAAAAGGTAAGAGCATGAAGGGTAGACACGGAGGAGGTTTCACTGCCATCTTATCTCAGAGGTGCAGGGTCAAAGGTGCCAGAAAATTTCATCTGGCATTTCTTGCCGTCAACTCCTGACCAACTCTTTTCAATATTTTAACTTGAGAAAAATAAATTCAAATCACCTATTGATGATAGTTCTATTACTCAAGGAAGGTTCTTTGCCAACCCCATGTGACCTCACATGGGTGGCAGGAATCCCCTGTGGGAGGCTGGGAAGGTACATTCCTTGGGCCTCCTCGACGACAGCCCTCCCACTGCTGGGAACTCGACACATGTCGTTTCCCAGCAAGCGGCCCTGAGAAGAATGTGATCCTGCAAAACGCCCTCAGTGTCCTGTCGGCTTATTCTTTACATTCACATCCGACCTGTCGGCTTATTCTTTATATTCACATCCGACCTGTCAGCTTATTCTTTATATTCACATCCGACCTGTTGGCTTATTCTTTATATTCACATCCGACCTACTCATAGTTTTCTCTTTCTCTTCTTTTTCTCAGTTTTTAAAGAACATGGCTATTTCTCTTACATGGAATTACAGTATTTTTTATCAAATAGGAGAATTTCTGATATCTGTGAATTATTTTGTGATTACAATATGAAAATAAAAGAGAACAGGGTTAGGAATAGAAGAGGGAGTTCAAAAGGATGCAAAGAAGGGTAGAATCTTTTTAAGAAATGAAATCTTGGAAAAGATAAAAACTGAAGAGAGTGAGATGGTCTTAGCCTGGACTCTGGGTGAGAGAGAGAGAGAGAGAGAGAGTAAACACACACACTTAGTGTGAATGAGGTTTTTGTGGGGTGCGAATTTGAGAAAGCGTCATTAATTCACTCATTTCTTTAGCAGCTGTCTATGAGCGCCTGGTGTGGGTGCCGTGGGCTGAGTTGGTGAAATGTTTTCTCGGAGCACCCTGGGCTTCTAAGTTGTTCTGTCACTGGGGTTCCCCCAGGACCCAAGAGGGAGAAGCCGAGGATGCCAAGTTGTAACATTGAAACTATGTTAAATATTCCCTGATAGAACCGGGCCCAGCTAAATGTGTCCCCGCACACCAGGAAACAGGTTTAGGAGTGTGGCCTTGAAATCTGGAAAGTACAGGCTCTGAGGTGTCTCTCTTAGGGTGTCTCCACTGATCAAAGATCTGCGAACACTGTCTCCTTAGCAGCTCTGGGGAATGGGCAGCTTGGTTGTGTGTGCCTGTTCTTCTCTGCCGAGAGAATGGCTTTTTAAGGCTTGACTTGTGTCTCGTCCTCTATCTTCGTGCTCCCCTCATAGCCTGGCCTCAAGTGTACATTTGAGGGCCATGAACATCCTTGAGTTGGTGCTTGCCGGGTGGAATGACTATCTAAGATGCACCAAATCACTTACAGCCCTCTCGGCCATGGAACAGAGCACTGCAAGTCACCATCCTCTGTGTGCATGCCAGCCCTCCACTGCCACTCTGCCCGTGTGGCCTCAGGCATGGGCAAAGGACAGGCCCTGCTCCCCTGGGCCACCTGCCTGTGGGCGCTGACAGACGTGTGGTCTCCTGCTAGTGTGTTGTCAGTAGAGCCCATGACAGAGATGGAAATGAGGCTGGGGGATCCCGGAACAAAGCAGATGGGCTTTGAGGTGACTACGCATCTGTGCTATTCTGATTTTGGCTGCTAAGCTCTGGTTCTGTGTCACCTTGATCTTTAACTTGGGTTTCTAGAAAGAAGAGATGAGGACTGGACACCAAGTCCCAGTGTGGCCTGAATGGCAGACTTGATGCCAGGATGCTGAGCTCTTTCCTGCAGGGTGGGTGCATGGCTTGGAGAGGCCTTTAGATGTGCTGCCTGAGACAGCCCCGCTGGCCCTGACTGCAGGGTGGAGGGGTCTCCGGCTCCAGCCCCGATTGCACGTTAGGGAGCAGGGAGCACTATTCTTCCGATGCTGTGACTGATGGGCCGGCAAGGAAAGGAAGTGAATGGTGCATTTGCTGCCGCCTTTGAGCAAGGACCCTGTGAGCTGCAGCCTGTCCACTGGTCCCGCCTGCTGGGTGGAGGCTGCGTGGAGGCTGCGTGTGGCGCCTCTCTCTTCAACAGAAGCTCATCCTTCTGCTCTCTCTCTCCCTCTCCCCTCCCAGTCCCCATCTTCTTCCTCCCCTTCTTATCTTTAGAAACCACCCACCTCCACCCGCATCAGCTTCCACCTCTGAAGAGATCTTGCAATCCGACCCCTTGTGAGCCCAGCTTCCTGCGTGCTGAGGCCCCCTCCTGAGCGTCCCACATTGCCCTGACACCCACAGGAGCAGAGCCACTTCCGCACCTGCTCCGAGTGTCCCACATTGCCCCGACACCCACAGGAGCGGAGCCACTTCCGCACCTGCTCCGAGCGTCCCACGTTGCCCCGACACCCACAGGAGCGGAGCCACTTCCGCACCTGCTCCGAGCGTCCCACGTTGCCCCGACACCCACAGGAGCGGAGCCACTTCTGCACCTGCTCCTCTCCAGCTCCCCACAGGCTGCCTTCACCACACCCCTGGAGCTGGGTAGCTCCTGCATTCTTTCAGTTGCTGAGTCACAGCCACACCCTTGTCCTGACCCTGACTTCCCCTGTTCCTCCTCTGTCATCCTGGCCCTGATGATCCATGCATCCTCCTCACTCCTGACTCTCCTTGTTCTAATCAGCTTGGACAGGTGCCAGGTACACCTTCTCAGATGTCCCCTCACTGCTCAGCAGCCTGTGGAAGCCCCCGCTGACTGGTTCAATTCATAGTCCTGCCGACCATCGAAAGCCTTCGGATGACCACAGCGTCATCTCCTGCCCCCTGCCCAGCGTGGGGCTGTCCCCTGGACGGTCCTCACTGACCTCCATGCCTGTGGTCTCCTGCCCCCTGCCCACCTGCCTTCTGCCCACCGTGGGGCTGTCCCTTGGATGGTCCTCACTGACCTCCGTGTATGTGATTTCCTGCCCAGAGCAGGGCTGTCCCCTGGATGTTCCTCACTGACCTTCGTGACACTGCAGCGCTATCCCCTGGACGGTCCTCACTGACCTCTGTGTGTGCAATTTCCTGCCTAGCACGGGGCTGTCCCCTGGATGGTCCTCACTGACCTCCATGTGTGTGATTTCCTGCCCAGCGCAGGGCTGTCCCCTGGATGGTCCTCACTGATCTTCATGTGTGCAGTCTCCTGCACACTGCAGCGCTATCCCCTGGGCAGTCCTCACTGACCTCCGTGCATGCGGTCTCCTGTCCACTGCCTGTTGCAGAGGCTGTTCCCTGGATGGTCCTCACTGACCTCTGTGTGTGTGATTTCCTGCCCAGAGCAGGGCTGTCCCCTGGATGTTCCTCACTGACCTTCGTGTGTGCAATTTCCTGCCTAGCACGGGGCTGTCCCCTGGATATTCCTCACTCACCTTCACATGTGTGATTTCCCGCCCAGCGCAGGGCTGTCCCCTGGATGTTCCTCACTGACCTTCATGTGTGTGATTTCCTGCCCAGCGCAGGGCTGTCCCCTGGATGGTCCTCACTGACCTCTGTTTGTGCAATTTCCTGCCTAGTGCGGGGCTGTACCCTGGATGGTCCTCACTGACCTCCGTGTGTGATTTCCTGCCCAGCGCAGGGCTGTCCCCTGGATGGTCCTCACTGACCTTCGTGTGTGCAGTCTCCTGCACACTGCAGCACTATCCCCTGGACAGTCCTCACTGACCTCTCTGTGTGCAATTTCCTGCCTAGCGCAGGGCTGTCCCCTGGACGGTCCTCACTGACATCCATGTGTGCAGTCCTTGCCCCACATCCAAGCCCTGGGTCCTGAGAGATCCTCATGGATGCCTGTTCTGACCCATAGCTTACCCACCCCTCTCCCTGCCTCTCCACCCTTCAAACCTAGCTCAGAGCCCATTCCCCCCGTAACCTCCTGATGTTCCTCAGCTGACCGTGCTGGGGCCTCTCTAGTCAGGTTGGAATCCCTGGTATTGGCCAGCCATCAAACCACCCCGAATCAGAGCGGTGTCCTTCATGATTGGTTGTGGCTGCTCCGGGCTGGGCTGGCCCTAGTGTCTCTGCCCATGCACCTGCCATCCTGCTCTTGCAACCATCGGGCTGGCCCAGGTGTGTCCTTCCTATGGCGATGGCGGAGGGGCGGGGGAGTGAGGAGACACCCAGGCCTTCGGAGGCCCCCTGCATCTGCCTTGTCATGTCACAGCTAGCCAGTGGCCAAGCCTGGGTGGAGGTGGGGTTGGGGGAGGATCGGGGCCCTTCCTGCCAGTGGCCACACTCCTCCGTGGCTGTCACCATCATCACACCACTGCCTTGGTGGCCAATAGTTCACTGTTCATGGAGCTCCTGTAGACCCCGGGCCTGTAGGGCTCCCATTTGAGGAGAAGACGGATGTTAAGCAAAATAAATGAAGTGTGGGTATTAGATGCAGTAGGTGCTAGGCGGGAGGTGGCCTGGGTGGGTTCCTCTCCCGTGTGCTTGGCTCAGGAAGCCTCTGAAGTGCTTTGCTCCACGCAATTGCCACCACACCTGTGTGGCCGGTGTCACTCATGTCATTCTACTGAAGGAGGACAAAGCCGGGCTCAAACTCAGGTTCAATCCGCAGCCTCACTGTGGAGCCCGCAGCCTTGGCCATGTTCTTCATGATTGCTGCCAGTGGCGGCCCCACCTGAGTCTGGCACCTCCGGGGAGAGGGGACTTCCTTGTGTGTGTCTCACTTTCCTGTGTTCTCCTAATGGCCCGCCTGTTCCACTGGGGTTGTCCGAAGCCGAAGCCTCCCATGGAGCCTCTGCTTTCTCTGTGCTTCCCCACAGAACTCGCCGTCTCCCAGCTGCACAGTGGCTCAGCACCAGCCTTGTGTGCCCTGTACCAGAGCACGTCCCAAGCCCTCTGGAAATTCCAGCTCTTTGCCCTCCTCACCCTCTGCAGCCCTGAGGTGGCCCCTCGGCCATCACATGTGAGGATGCGCAGTGGGCTCTGTGCTTCCTGCTGTACCCGGTGCAGCGTCTGACCCACTGTAGCTGCCAGGCGGTACTCAGTGTGTTGTTAACAGCCACCACTTGGGATTACTGGATGCCTGCTTATGGCAGGCACTATTTGGGCTCATGTTATTTAGCATCACATTGAACCCCTTAAGGACGCAGGGCATGGTGATGGCATACACGTGTACAGTGGAAAAATCAGGGTTCCAGGAGTGAGGCGCGTGCTCAGGTCACCCCACCCCCCTCCCACCCCGGCTCCTCCATTCCCTCCTACTTCACACTCCTTTTCTTCCTCTTCCTCTCCCCATTTCCTCTTCTCACTGTCCAGGGCAGAATGAAGTCCTCTAAACCAAAAGGCAGAGGCAGAAATACATGCTTTCAAATTAAATGTGCCTTTGTGTTACAGCTCAGGATTTTAAAACTATTGTTATTTAACCTTAGGAGCCTGTTGACAGCCCTGCATTAATTTTTCTCTGGTAGTGAACGGGGGACTTGGACACCACACAGGTGTTCCATTGTGCATGATTAGATGTCACCTTTGTAGAGAAGGAATGGCT